>NC_137102.1:62985927-63090927 GCF_949357685.1 Gobio gobio
GCGCTGCGTTGCATTCTGGGACGTGGCGGCCATGTTGATGGCCTCGCGAATGTAAACATACAGCAAATCGAACGAGGAGAAGCAGAGTTGGGAGAAAGAAAAACTATGTTAAAATCCCGAAAAGGATGTGGAATTTACCGGGATACGTTAAATAGGGAAGCCAGGGACCGGTATATGGACAAAATTGGAACTATTAACGGTTTGGATTCATATGAAATTTGCAGTTCACAAATGGATGGGTTCAGGAGCTGCAGACCATGAAGCCTATGTAACGTTAACCTTTTACCTTGAAGCATTCTGCACCGTTCTGTGTTCTCGGGTTGCACTACTTGCAAATAAACACTGAAAAATATCTGATTGTGTGACACTTCTTGCTTTTGCACATTATACGGTTATTGCGATTGTGTGACACTTCTTGCTTTTGCACATTATATTGATTTAAGTATATTTATTTTGAAGATTGTGGGTATGGATGCAACAGACACTTATGGCTGTATTTAATGCACATTTATTTTATTTCAACGCTAGGGCTCATGTTTGTCAGAGCACAACATACATACACAATCTTATAGAGGAATGTCATGTCTTCGTCCTTGCTTGGCAACGCCATGTGAATCGGTACTTTATCTGACAAAATAGTGTACTTGTTGCGGACGGTTAACATCACCCTTTCCACGTGAATTCGGAGGTGGGCATTTTTTCTTGTGCTCCCCACATCTCTTGCATCCAGCTGACAGCGTTCTTTTGTGAAAGCAGGGATTTTTACCTCGGCACACATAAGTCCCACACTGTCCTTTATGTCAAAGCCGCGATCAGCCAACACCATATCCCCAGGTAACAGTTTGTCTTACAAGCGCGATCCAAGCGAGCCGACGACTCTTTGTTACCTCGGATACTTGGTCTCCGTGGTTGCGTCTCCAAGCAGGAAAGCGGTGGAAAGTTAATCCATTTTCGAACTTTTTCCCATGGCGATTATGTGATCTAGTGTTACACCCCACAATGCAGCAACGGTTTACCATGGTTTCCAATAATAACGCCAAATTAAGACACACGACTGAGAGGGAGCACGTCTATAATCAGTGCGCAGTAGTCCGAGTAGCAGCAAATGAGGCCATCAACATGGCCGCCACGCAAAGTAATGACGTCATACGCCCGAGCCCTATAACGTTGAATGATAGTTTTGTGAAAGTTTTTCCTCTGGTTAATCCAGCGAAGAAAGTTATGCTTTCGAATGTGCCTCCTTTTATTAAGGACGAAACTTTAGAGAGGGAACTTTCAAGACATGGTCAGATTGTTTCAACCATAAGGAAGATTCCTTTAGGTTGTAAGTCTCCATTGTTGAAACATGTCGTTTCTTTCAGGAGACAAGTAGGCTATATATGGTGCTGAAGAGTGACCTAGAGGATTTGAATATTGTTCTGAAGTTTAAGATTGAAGGTTTTGATTATGTTATCTTTGCGACAACTGAAAGTTTAAAGTGTTTTGGATGTGGTAAGGAAGGCCATTTACAGTTTTTCTCAATTGCTAAAACACTAAACTCTATTGTCTGAACCAAATGCTCAGTTGCCTGAACCCACTGATTGAATCAATCACTCTTTTGGCAAAACCATAAGCACTTTTCACCTGTTTAGACACAACTTGCCAACACATTTTCATTGTGATGCACCCATGCTGCATAATGGTGAGCACAGGTGACAAAAGTCAAACACAATTAAAGCACAGATGTCACCACTTGAACACAACAACTCAAAATTGATCACACTTGTGGCTAATGATGTGAGGGAACATATACAGTAAGCCAGTTCAGAGAGCACTGGTTTGTGAGGCCCTACAATGGATAGAAATCTGAGAGGAAGAGTTTGTGTGAGAGGAGGTCAAGGTGGTCAGTGAAGACAAAGAACAGTAATATCTGATGAAATCAGAGCTACTGTAATTGACCATGTTCTTGTCCATGGTATGAGCATGAGGGAGGCTGGACAAAGGGTACAACCAAACATCAGTAGATTCACTGTGTCCACCATAATCCAGAGATTTAGAGAAGAGAACAGGTAATTACCTTTTTTTAACATTATAGTACAGTATGTAAATGTTGACAGCAATTACTGTATGACATACTATATACTGTACCATACCATAGTATACTGTAAGTAAATATATGTTTCAGGACATCACTGTACCAATATACTGTAGTATTGTAATGGAGGGTTGGTCTAACTGTTTGTAGGCCTAGTATTCAATGTATATTTTTGTACTTTATTTTCACATGGGCTTACTGTACACAAGAGGCAAACGCATAAGATTTCTGTTTTGTCTTTTTGTCCAAGTGCTAAATGCACAGTTTTTTTTTGTTTTGCAACATGCATTTAGCCTACAGTGAACAATAAACATTTATTTCTCCAGCTTCATGTCCTGAGCATTGTGTTTTCTATTTTTCTACGTAGTGTTTAGTGACTGTTCAGCAGTGTTTTCAATTTTGATTGACTCGGCGGACGATTTGACCACATAGTTCAGTTTTGAGCACAGATTGAACTGTTTTGAGGTTAAAGTTTGGTTTTGAAAGAAGAGTCTGAGGTTTTGTGAATGTAGCTTGAAAATTGGGTTATGTGTTCACAGTTTAGAGAAAAGGAGAGCAGCTTTCAAGAAATGTGTCTTAGCAATCGAGAAAAACTGTAATGCGTTCATGCACTGAGAAGGAAAAGCAGGAAAATAGCACTGGGAAGAGATTCAGAGGAAAAGAATCAGGAGAGCAGTCAAATAGAACAGGTGATTGTAGCTGGCAGAGAAGAAAAAGAGAAAGGGAAAAATGTGGATGAGGAAAAAGTGAATGGAAATGTAGAGGAGAATATGAAAGGAACACAGGAAAGTGATGAAGTAAATTTGATTGAGCTGCAAACAGAAATTTTGCGAGATGATGAGACAATTTTCAAAGTTCCAACAATCAAGAGAAAAATAAATCAATGGGAAGTTGTGCCTAAATCTAAGAAAAAAATACAGGATGGGGTTGCATCTGATGATGGCGTTAGTGGGGAGTCCTGTAGTGCAGATGAGGTTTCAGAATCAGACAGTGAAAGAGAAGCTGTTGATTCTCTCACTAATACAAATTTGGAAGATTTTAGTGTTTACAGTTTGGAGCGAATAAGACTTAATACGATTTAATACGTTATCGAGAACAACATGTCTGAAGTAACTGATCACTTTTGTGATCTCGCTCGCCTAAATCTGCTTAATCCTGGTGATGTCAGAGCCCTAAACGATCATATAATGGATTATTTCACATCCAGAGATGAAGGATCGGATGAGGAAGTTACTAAAGAGGAGTTAGTTTAGCTATGCTGCAGGTGCGCTGTGCTTGCTATTCAAAAAATGTACACTAGTTGTGCGATCTAAACATAACCTTAGGTCTATATTCCAAAGCATGCTTGAATTACAGCCATTTAAAGTTGGATAGTGCATTTTCATGTCTATGCGAAAAAACGGGTGGCAGTTATTTAAACCTGTTTTTCTCAAAATTCCAAAATCATAGCAATCAGCCGACTTTAGATAACCATAACTTCTGTTTCAGACAAGCCTTGAAAGAGGGCTTGGTCCCAGCTTTCATATGGTATCAAAAGCTGTAAAAGGTAAACTTTCACCATGTGTTGGGTTTTCGTAGATCACATCACATTTGTTTATGATGTATGATGGTAGGTAGGGTAAGGTCCCTTAAATAGTGGTGGGCTCAGGAAGAGGTTAAAGCGAGAGTGATAAATAGTTGAACCCGATAGTTTCTAGGGAGGATAGGATTTTAGTGGAATAAAAATGTGTACCGTATTTCCTCAAATAAAAGTCGGGGCCTTTATTTACCTGAACTGCAGAAGGTCACAGGCTTTTATTTGAAGCAGGCTTTTATTAGGGGCAGGCCTGTATTTCGAATTCCATCTATTTGAAAAAAAATAATTCAAGAGGACAGATATCATCAGGGGTGCGGGAAGTGGGGTGGTTTCAAAGGATTGCAAATGCAATGCAAATTTTTGTTCATTTTATTCATTTTTTGAATTTAATAATTTATTTGTAATAAACATTTTAAGTGGCCCATTAAAAAGTATTATAATTATAAGTTGAATTGTGTTTTTAAAACACACATGAGGTCATATTGTGACTGTTGCATCCATGAGATGGTGGTCCAGTGGGTTAAACCATGGAACTGATACGCAGAAGGTTGCTGGTTTGATCTTAGCGGTCACCACCAGTGTGTCCTTGAGCAAGGCACTTTAATCCATGTTGCTCCAGGGGGATTGTCCCTGTCGCTTTTTGGATAAAAGCGTCTGTCAAATGCATAAATGTAAATGCGGTGTGTGCGTTGAAAGAGCAGTAATATTTCCTCCAGTGGAGAGCGCCTTTCTGGAGATTCCGCTCATTTCTGACGCTCATTCCGCTCAGTACCGCGCGCTCAACCCAGAACTCCCTTTGTGACATGCTGGATCAAATATAGGTCTATCTGAAATAAATAGTAAGGCCTGCCCCCGACTAAAGTTTTTTTCTTTTCTAGTAGGCTTGTTCATTTAAGCCGTTGTTCACGCTGCTGCGCCGCCGCCTCCGCCTCCATGTCATTGTCTGTTATAGGCTATTTGCTTGTTATTTATTAAATCCGGGCAATTTGGTTGATGAGACATAGATTCAAATTAAGATACAATTTATACAAAACAAAATTTACTTTAAAGAAAGGCTTTTCTGATATATTTGTTGTTCTTTCGTGTTTTATAGACTCGATATAAACACTATAATTTCGTTATTTTACTAACCCAACTAATGTGCTTTCTATATTCCACGTGAGGGAAAAAAGCTTCCTTCCACTTAAAGGGTAACTAAACCCCTGCTCAGAGCTTAACTCCACCCACTGGCAATTTTGCAACAGAGCGGTCATTCTTCTACCTTCACCTGAAGTGGATGAGGGTGAATTGTCTGTAGACACAGACCCAGAGCCTTATCAATGCGAGCCGCTGCACAAACTGCGTTAACTCCAGATGCAACGATGAAGCAGCAGCGCAAGAGAACTGATCTAATCTATGAACAGTCAAATCCTTACACTGAATGCCATCAAAAATAGATCAGATATCTGATATACATATGATGTATTTTCATTCAAATTAACTGAATCAATAAGCAGCGCAGGACCAATAAGTTCAGACCTAATAGATTAGATTAGATTAGATTCAACTTTATTGTCATTACACAAGTACAAGTACAAGGCAACGAAATGCAGTTTAGGTCTAACCAGAAGTGCAATAGCAGCAAGTGCAGGATATACAACGTTTGCATAAGTGCAGGACATGGATATGTACTGAGTATATATAAATATATCTATAAATAGAAAGATGGTTATTACTATAGACAGAATTTACAGGTGAATATGTACAGTGAATAATATACAGATGGTTATTACTATAAACAGAATTTACAGGTGGATATGTACTATGAATATAATATAATATACAGATGGCTATTACTATAAACAGAATTTTACAGATAGAGGTATACAATGATATGTTAGGCTAAAATGAGGAATATGGCAGTGGATTATGGTAGTGCAATAAATTATGGACAGAAGCTATCCGAAAAAAAGTGTAAAAGTGCAGTGGAAGTGATTGCATATTACAGTTAGAAGTACGGTGCAAAATACAAATGTAAACAGTTGGTACTGTAAAAACAGTCGGCAGTGCAAATGAGCATAATCCAGTTAAGATATGGCAGTGTAAGATGCATAAGTAAACAGTTGTGACTGTAATAAACAGTCGGTAGTGCAAATAACAAAGTGAAGGAAGATGTGAGGTAGGAGAGTTATCAGTATATGAGGGAAGTGGATCAACGGGGGTTTGAGTTCAGTAAAGAGACAGCTCTGGGGAAAAAACTGTTCTTTAGTCTGCTGGTCCTGGTCCGGTGGATCCTGAAACGCCTGCCGGAGGGCAGGAGAGAAAACAGTCTGTGGGCTGGGTGAGAGGAGGGTGGCTACTGCACCCTATTATATAATAATAGCCTATTATAAATGGATTTCCTCAAATAAGTTAGACTATATACGCCAGCACGTAAGGGTATTGTTGTTCGTTACCGTGGCAACCACTTGCGTGTCAGGGTTTGAAAGCGCTTCTCATGTATGAAAATGATCTGTACACATGACGGGCGGCAATAATATCGCAAGAAAAAGCCTGACATGTACTGACAACTGCATTATTTAACCACATTTTCTTCATTACAATGTTAAAGCAAGTGTCAAGTCAGTTTCATTCATCATTTTTCTACTTCATGTAACATGACAGTTCATACTGGAGTGAAGCCGTTCTCATCATGTGATTGGGGGAAACATTTCCTAGGGCGTGGTGAGCTCGTGCCAGGGGCGCGGATAGTGAGCCGTTGGAAGTGCCATCCTACGTCACGATGTACCACAACGTCCAATAGGAAAATTTAACTGCAGTAGCCACCGTTCAACCTTAAGAGGGCAGCACTTTGGCGGTTTTACACCATATAGAATTAAAACACTTTATACTCAAATGTTAAAACATTTACTTGAATCAATGAACAGCATTAATAAAGCCCCAGTATTACAGATCATTAACTAAAAAAAGTTGATTTAGGGTTTAGTTACCCTTTAAGAAGTGTTCCTTTAAGCACTTTTTATTTTAATATATATCTCTTTACATAAATATTATTTTCTACTCAAAAAAAAAAATATAATTTTGTTATTTTTCTAACCCAACTAATGCGCGCACTTTTCTCAATCCGTTATGGAGCTATTCAATTTTGATTTTGCATATTGTTTTTTAAACGTTCGTTCATGTAGTTCAAATGACCACTTTACAATATTTCAATAACATAATTTATTTTGAAGCCTATGCTGTTTTCTTGTACAAAATGTAATATTTTAAGTTAAATGCAGAGTAAGATGTGTAGAAAAGACAAGAGGCTAAGAGATTGTCAAGATCATTTGTGTAGCTTGCCTGACACGGTATTTTCACAGACTAACACATATCCCCCTCCTTGAACTGTCACCTTATTGTGGTGGAGGGGTTTGAGTACCCAAATGATCCTAGGAGCTATGTTGTCCGGGGCTATTTGCCCCTGGTAGGGTCTCCCAAGGCAAACAGGTCCTGGGTGACGGGTCAGACTAAGAGCGGTTCAAAAGCCCATTATGACAAACACAAAATCAAGGAGGGATCGTAAGGGGCTGGTGCAGAGAGAATCGGGCAACAGTCGAGGGCGAGCCCCCCGACGACCCGATCTCTGGACATGGAAACTGGCTTTAGGGGCGTGGAATGTCACCTCGCTGGGGGGAAGGAGCCTGATCTTGAGTGGGAGGTCAAGAGATACCTCCACGCACAGCTTGGGCTCTGGAACCACACTTCTTGAGAGAGGCTGGACTCTCTACCACTCTGGAGTTGCCTATGGTGAGAGGCGGCAGGCTGGAGTGGGTTTGCTTATAGCCCCCCAGCTCAGCCGCCATGTGTTGGAGTTCACCCCGGTGAACGAGAGGGTCGCTTCCCTGCGCCTTCGAGTCAGGGATAGGTCTCTCACTGTCGTGTGTGCCTACGGCCCGAACGGCAGAGCGGAGTACCCGGCCCTCTTGGAGTCTCTGGGAGGGGTGCTGGAAAGTGCTCCGACTGGAGACTCCGTCGTTCTACTGGGGGACTTCAACGCCCACATGGGAAGTGACACCTGGAGGGGCGTGATTGGGAGGAACGCCCCCCCTGATCTGAACACGAGCGGTGTTCTGTTATTAGATTTCTGTGCTAGCCATGGTTTGTCCATAATGAACACCATGTTTAAGCATAAGGGTGTCCATCAGTGCACGTGGCACCAGGACACCCTAGACCGGAGGTCGATGATCGACTTTGTGGTCGTCTCATCGTATCTCCGGCCGTATGTCTTGGACAGTCAAGTGAAGAGAGGGGCGGAGCTGTCAACTGATCACCACCTGGTGTAAGGTCTCCGGTGCATGTCAAGGCGGCAATCCCCGAACCCGGTGGTGGACACCGGAAGTAAGGGATGCCGTCAAGCTAAAGAAGGAGTCCTATCGGGCCTGGATGGCTTGTGGGACTCCGGAGGCAGCTGACAGGTACCGGCAGGGTAAGCGGACTGCAGCCCGGGTAGTTGTGGAGGCAAAAATCGGGCTCAGGCGGGGGAAGCAGTGCCCTACCAACACTGTTTACAGTGGAGTTGGGCACCTGTTGACCTCAACTGGAGATATCGTCGGACGTTGGAAGGAATACTTCGAGGATCTCCTCAATCCCACCGACATGTCTTCCATTGAGGAAGCAGTGGCTGAGGGCTCGGAGGAGGACTCGTCCATCACCCGGGCTGAAGTCATCGAGGTAGTTAAAAAGCTCCTCGGTGTCAAGGCACTGGGGGTGGATGAGATCCGCCCTGAGTACCTCAAGTCTCTGGATGTTGTGGGGCTGTTCGGCTGACACGCCTCTGCAGCATCACATGGGGGTCGGGGACAGTGCCTCTGGGATGGCAGACCGGGGTGGTGGTCCCTCTTTTCAAGAGGAGAGTGTGTTCCAATTACGGGGATCACACTTCTCAGCCTCCCCGGGAAAGTCTATGCCAGGGTACTGGTAAGGAGAATTCGGCCAATAGTGGAACCTCGGATTCAGGAGGAACAGTGTGGTTTTCGTCCCGTTCGTGGAACACTGGACCAGCTCTATACCCTCTACAGGGTGCTGGAGGGTTCATGGGAGTTTGCCCAACCAATCCACATGTGTTTTGTGGATTTGGAGGAGGCATTCGACTGTGTCCCTCGCGGCGTCCTGTGGAGGGTGCTCTGGGAGTATGGGGTCGGCTGCCCCTGCTTAGGGCTGTTCGGTCCCTGTACGACCGAAGCAGGAGTTTGGTCCGCATTGCCGGCAGTAAGTCAGACTTGTTCCCAGTGCATGTTGGACTCCGGCAGGGCTGCCCTTTGTCACCTGTTCTGTTCATAACTTTTATGGACAGAATTTCTAGGCGCAGCCAAGGGCCGGAGAGTGTCCGGTTTGGGGACCCCGCGATTTCGTCACTGCTTTTTGCGGATGATGTTGTCGTGTTGGCCTCCTCGAGCCAGGACCTTCAGCACTGGGACGGTTTGCGGCCGAGTGTGAAGCGGCTGGGATGAGAATCAGCACCTCCAAGTCCGAGGCCATGGTCCTCAGTCGGAAAAGGGTGGTTTGCCCACTTCAGGTTGGTGGAGAGTTCCTGCCTCAAGTGGGGGAGTTCAAGTATCTTGGGGTCTTGTTCACGAGTGAGGGAAGGATGGAACGGGAGATTGACAGATGGATCCGTGCAGCTTCTGCAGTATTGCGGTCGATGTACCGGTCTGTCGTGGTGAAGAAGGAGCTGAGCTGTAAGGCAAAGCTCTCGATTTACCGGTCGATCTACGTTCCTACTCTCACCTAAATTGGGGACACTAAATTTTTCAACTAAACATCGAAATACATCTAAATAATAAACTAAATTAACCATTTAAACTAAATTACTGATCAAATTATGGATCTAAAGCCCACACTGTCACTGTATGATACTTGAAATTTTTCCAGAATGGCTATACAGCTGAATAAAATTATGCTGCATTATTTTCCTGTTTAACACTGTAAAGCTGCTTTGAAACAATCTACATTGTTAAAAGCGCTATATAAATAAAGTTGACTTGACTTGACTTGACTATGGTCATGAGCTGTGGGTCATGACCGAAAGGACAAGATCCCGGATACAGGCGGCCGAAATGAGCTTTCTCCGCAGGGTGGCTGGGCGCTCCCTTAGAGATAGGGTGAGAAGCTCAGTCACTCGGGAGGAACTCGGAGTAGAGCCGCTGCTCCTCCACATCGAGAGGGGTCAGCTGAGGTGGCTCGGGCATCTGTTCCAGATGCCTCCTGAACGCCTTCCCGGGGAGGTGTTCCAGCCACGTCCCACCCGGAGGAGGCCCCGGGGAAGACCTAGGACACGCTGGAGGGACTATGTCTCCCGGCTGGCTTGGGAACGCCTCGGGGTTCCCCCGAAAGAGCTGGAGAAAGTGTCTAGGGAGAGAGAAGTCTGGGCGTCTCTGCTTAGACTGTGGCCCCCGCGACCCGGCCCCGGATAAGCGGAAGATGATGGATGGATGGATAACACACGTCACATCTCTCATAGACTACAGTATTTAAAATAGCATATATGCATCAGTTATATTCTCAATTTAATTTACAGAGCAATCCCTGCAAAGTGTTTGGGTTAAGTATAGAAGAGACCAGGATTAGTGTGCGTCGCACTCGCAAGACTTACAGTGGGGGGCGATGGTTACGATGGTTTCGCTCCTTCGGCACAACCCTACTGTACATTACGCTGAACTTGAATGCACATGAAATGAAAGGAAAAAAATGTTCCCCGGCCTTAATTTGAGACCAGCCTTTATTTGTTCGTGCTGGCCACGCCCCCGGCCACTATCAGAGGCCCGGCGTTTAATTGACTACAGGCTTTTATTTGAGGAAATACGGTATTTAAGATGGGGAAAGATTGATGAAAAATTGGTGAAATGGATTAAAAGAACTTGTGATGTTGTAACATGAATTGTATCCTAAGTTAAATTCTAGTGTTTTACTAAGTGTTATTTTTTTACAGAGTTTTACAGATTTGGGATCAAGTGGACAGCTATCCTTATGTCTCCTGCTCATCATTTACTCCCATTTTATTTTATTTTTTAAATTTTATAATTTTATTATTATTATTATTATTTTTGTATTTTTTTACGTGGAACTATGAACTAATTTCTATTCTATCATTTAGACCATTGGGAACCTTAGTGGAGTTTCTGATCCAAAAGAGTTCCTTAAATAATCTCTGTCTGGTAGAGCAGTTTGGTTTGTGATCTACTCCCTGTATGTGTAATCTATAGCCACGTTTCTACCGCAGGAACTTTCCCCAGGAACTAGGAACTAGGTGGTACTCGGTGTGTTTCGACTAGGGGTGGTTAATCTGTCTGATTTCCCGATTCGATTCGATTACGATTATTGAAGTCCCGATTCGATTACAGTCGATTATTAACGATTCTCGATTAGCGATTATTGATTTTCCATTTCACAACAGTAAACGAAAATACACTAAAAAGTGATTGCAGTATAAAAAAAAAAGTCAGCTACTGAATTACTTAACTCTTTTATTGAGTAACAACAACTCAAAGCACTTGTCGTGTAGTGTCGTGTAGTTACACAGAAATGAATACATCACATTGTGACTCATCAAGTTGAACTAAACAATAACAAATAAATGAAAGGCTTATTTCCTTTAGGAAGTAGATCAGAACCAACATACTGTAGAAATTGGACAATTTTCTTCTAGAAAGACAACGTGTTCAGGTGGAGGAAGACTGCAGGTTGCAGTGGAAACATGTCAAGGTAAAGAAGAAGTTTTTTCTCCACCTAAACACCTTCTTTCTAGAAGAAAATTGTCCAATTTAATCATTAAGAAGACAAAATGAACATTTTTGAACAACTTACTGTAGCTTCAGCTTATATACTGTACTGTAGAACACAGTGACAAAATGTCAAGAGTGATGGATGCGGTGCGCGCGTGGACCGCTCGAGCTCCTCTCGTTCGTTTCCAGCGGAGCGCGGGACTCGAGCCCCGGGAGATCGGGCCTGTCCGGTAAACACATCCCGTTATCAGACATCTGTGCTGCTTTAGTGTGGCGTTGTGTGTGTTTCCAGCATCAGTCCGGCTGTGTGTGTGTGTGTGTGTGTGTGTGATCCGCTCATCGCGTCCTCAGGATCGCCTTTATTTCCGCGAATGTGCGCGTCGTTGTGTGTCGCGCTCGCACATCTGACGCGCTCATAAATCTGCGGATTGAAGGCGTTTATTCGGTGTTTGTGCGCGAATCTGAGCTGTGCTAACGCGCTAATGCTAATGTGCCTGAGCTCCAGAGGAGGCGAGGCGGGAGGATTTCTACAGTGTTCCCTCAGAATCATCTCAGCATTAACGACAGATTTTCATTCATCTAATGAACACACACACACACACACACACACACACACACACACACACACACACGGTGGTAGTGTCAGGTTTAGATAAATAAAAAAATAGATTTTTGAAAATTTAATTATCATTATATTAATCGATTTTTTTCACCACCCCTAGTTTCGACCGCAGGAACCAGGGTCTAAATGAAGTTCCGGGTAAATATTTCCCCCTCCAAACGGCCCTGCTCGTGAGGTAGTACTTTTTCAAAGTTCCGGAACTTTCGGGGTTGGGACTTGGGCGCTGAACATGCCTATTGGTTGAGCTCACGCAGCATTTTATTTCAACCGGCATTTTTATTTATTTATTTCAAAGTGTTTTTTATTGTTTTAAAAGTCCATAACACAAACAAACCAACCTACATTATCTTATGTCATACAAGGCATCCCCATCTACAAACCTCAAACCTCAAACTTTGTATACATTATCTCACATATCCCCTTTCATCGCAGATTTGCATCTAAAGTTCGTACAAGTACTGAGAATGCACACAGAACAACAAAAAAATAAATAAATAAATAAATAAAAATAAAAAAATAAAAGGGGAGAAGGGGAGATGACAACCGGCATTTTTAAAAGTCTTGCGAGGTTCGTTCTGCGTTCAGTAAATTTCAGTCTTGCTCTTTCTGTCCTATGGTGCGCATTGTCTCAGCAATCGCACGGTCAATGTCCGTAATAGCTGATAATAACATTCGTTGTCTTATTTTAAATCTAGCTTTACAAGCTTTCAGAATATGCTTTAGTATCAGTGCTCGTCTCTTTTCTGCCGTTTTATTAACCCTCAGAGCCCGACGGCATCGCCCACGACGTCTCACGGCACCTCCGATAAATATCTATATTATTTCATGAAACTTTTATCGATTTTCTTACCGTTTTTTCCAGCAGAAAGCTAACGAGCTAGCCATCACAGGGGTGTCTTTGTAGCCTTTACAGAAGGTTTTCTATCCAGCCTGGAACATGTGCATCTTTTTGGAGTTGTTCAGCAATAAATCAAAACGCTTACATCCAAGATATATCCACTTGATGTCCATAATTTATAAATTTTCCGTCATTTTTGCCGCTAGCGCGATGCTAGCTGCCATTTTGGATGAGGGTTTGACCAATGACAGGCTGATCCGTCATCCACGTTGGTGTGCGTCATTACGCATGAACCACAGCTTTGTTATTGTGAAGAGAGAGAGACGCACGGCTGGTGTTGAGGAGAGAGAGAGAGAGACGCGCTGCAGTTTTTAGTAGTTTTGTGGAGAAAGTTTGAGGAAAAAGTTTGAGGAGAAAGTTTGAGGAGAAGTTCCTGATAGGAACTGTTTTGAGGCTTGGGACCAGTAAATATCCAAAATCCAAAGAGGCCAAAAGCGCCTGGACTTTTTTTGGAAAAATGTAAATAGTTTTGGTTCTGTATAAGTTTATCATGTTTATTCCTGAGTTCCAGGACTCCAAAGACTTGAACAAACTGTTTTCCAGAGGAAATATGCTTAGCTTTTATTTATTTGTGTGTGTTTTCAATAAATATTTGAGTGATTCAATTTCCGTTTTTTTTTTTCATTTGTCTTTATGGTCCCATAACTTATTTTACATTCAGGTGACATCAATGCAACACAAATATACTGACAGTGCAACTTGTCTTGAAAAAAAAGAGGTGTGTCAATTGTCTGTGCACAACAGGGTTGATGTTTTACAAGCTTTTTTAGTAAATAACACCAGGCGGAAAATTAATTGTAAAAATACCCTTAGGTCTTAAAGGGTTAATTACTAGGGATGGAACAATACAGTTCGTCCACGGTTCAATACATACCTCGGTTTTTACCACCTGATAGCAGAACGTGCTAGTCCTCCAGGGAGGCCTAGTGAGGCCTACTACCTGCTAGCACTCCGTGCTCACCGCCACAGAGACTGGGAACCGGGAACTCGCCCTCAGGGAGGCCGGGTGAGGCCTACTACCTACTAGCAGCTCATGCTAGCCATCCAGTGACTGGGGCCCGGGACCAACCCCTCAGAGGAGGTCCAGTGAGCCTGCTTACCCCACAGCAGGCCCTTAGGGAGGCTTGGTAGCGCCTATCACCTACTAGCAGCTTGTGCCAGCCGTCGAGGGACTAATGCCCAGGAATACCCCCTCGGGGGAGACCGGGCAAGGCCTGCTACTCACAGCAGGCTCTCAGGGAGGCCTGATGGGGCCTACCATCTGAGCCAGGGTAACCCAAAAACGGGAGCCTACCCCTCAGGGAGGCCTGGCAGGGCCTACCTCCAAATAGGAGGTCTGCAGGTTCTATGAACCCTGCCGCGGATAGAAGGCTGGCTGCTGCACCCGGGCTGACGGTAGCTGTCTGCTGCTGACGAAGAACTGGACATCCAGTTATCACCTGGGGACTCATCCCCAAGGAGGCCAAAGAGGGCCTACTGGTTGACGAGGTTTCTGCTGAAGTTGACGTCGACGGAAAGAATCCTCGGGGGCCCACCTATGGGCCACGACGTCGAGACTCCCTTGTCCTGGAGTCCGCTGCCCAGACTGCCCAAGCTGGCTACTCACAACCAGCTGGCCTTCATATGCCCGCACCTGGGGCTGGCTCCATTCCCAGAGGCTAAAGGCCCTCCGCGATAGCACAGTCTCACAGGGCAGTGCCTACAGACATGAACCTAATCACATTGCCAACAGCAGTGCACTCAGCAAACAAATGCTTAGGAACCCTCTAAAGCGAGGGGAGTACAACTTACGTCACCTGCTTCAGGGCGGCCGCCTTACTTTCTCATACAGCGGTCTGCAGTTTGTGCAAGGACGTCAGCCATTGGTAATGCTCGGGCCTCAGGGGAGCATTCGATCAAACCGCCACTTTTTGCAGAAGGTTGCGATGTTCAGCTCGACCCGAGCCCTAAAGAAGGTGGAGCAGAGGACATAGAGCAGAGGGGAAACACATCATACAAAAATGTAACCCACCGGCCGTACCATCCTCCAGGATGAGGCCGGGGGCCACCAGAAGGTGGCGGCCACACCAGCTCTGAAAGGCGGGGCACAGCAAAACTAAAGTCTTAGACGCACACAGCGAAAGACGCTCAGCCCGGCCCCACGACCACTGGCAAGGTCGCTATCCCTGCTGCAACACCTACACTGCATTACTAAATAACCCCAGAACGCAGAGAAGGGGGCGGGCCTTGGCCGGACTACTCTGTAATAAGAGGAGGCTGAATCAAGGATGCAGAAAAACATGCACTGTTCTTATACTTAAAGACAGGCCTAGGGCAACAAACCTGCTTTTAAAGGAAGCGCCCCCCATCCTAGCAAAGCCTAGGCCAAGTGGTGCGGTGCTAAACCTGCCCTAGATCTACCCAGGGCTCGGGAAAGAAATATTATCACCCCTTACATAAACAACGGGGCCCCGAAACCCATTTAAAAGCCCAACAGGGCTGGGCGCAGATCTCACTACAGCTCACGCATTAGTGCTTAACCCGGTCGTAATGCTACTTTATACTTAGAGCTAGGAAAATAAACAACTCGCCCCCGCGCGCCACAAGCCCGCGAGCAAGAGCGGCAAATACACACACTCACATAAGTGATAGAGATAACACGGAGAGGCGATAGATGTCTACTAGCTAAAGTATAGCATTATGCACAAACATATAATGTTGCAAAGAAGATCGTTCTTAGCTTACTCACGGGGAGCTTCAGGCCCTGCGATGTCCAGCGATGTTCCATAATCCCCCGAGCCCTCTCAGGAGAGCGAAAAACGGAGTCCTGAAAACATTAGTAGAAAATGTTCCACCCTTCTCGAGGGGGACTCACCACTCGCTCTTCTCGGCGCTTCAAACCAGCCATCAAGCTAGTATACGACCACCATCCTGAGGGGGGCGCTTTCACCAAACAAACCAGGCGGGCCGTCAGAATCTTACATTTTCTGCTCATCATTGGCCCACCGGCCTGATGTAAAGCGCCCAGGGGAAAGCACAGGAGGAAGGGAAAAAGGCAGCGCTTATCTGCGCGCCCTGGGAGGCGGAGTCCGCTGCCTACGCTGGTTCCGGTTACCAGCACCGGCTTCCTTCCTCTTCTTGTTGCGGGTGTCCCGCCTTCTCTGCGCACCAGTCCTCCACGGAGGGGGCGCTCGAGAGGCGACGCTGGTTCGCTGGTCCCGTCTCCAGTCCTCAGATCGTGACGGGCCAGGGACACCCGGCTGCCTGGGCGCGGTACCGGACCTCAGCGGGATGCGTGTTCTAAATGCCGCCGAGCGCGCCTTCGCCTCCCTGAACTTTCCGACCACCGGCTCCACGGAGGTGCCGAAAAGTTCAGAGGGTGAAACCGGGGCATCCAGGAGAAAGGACTTCTCTTTCTCCCCGATGTCCGCCAGGTTCAACCACAGATGTCTCTCCGTGGCTACCATCGCCGCCATCGAACGACCGATGGCAAACGCGGTTTGTTTGGCAGCCCGGAGAGCGAGATCCGTGGTCCGGCGCAACTCGGTCACCGCATCAGGGTTTAGTCCCTCCCCCTGATCGAGGTCCCTCAGCAGGTCCGCCTGGTAGGCTTGTAACACCGCCATGGTGTGTAAAGCCGCCCCAGCGTGACCCGCTGACATGTACGCCCTGCCGTTCAAACGTGATGTTGTCCTAAGAGGTTTGGTCGGCAGGGTGGGAGACCTCAGTGTCGATGGCCGCCCAGAGGCGAGATAGTTCGCAAACGTCTCGTCCACGGGCGGCAACGACACATATCCAGCCTCAGCCAGTCCCTCGACATCCGCGAAGTTAGCTCGCTGATGCCGATGGATGCGGGCTGAATACGGCTTCTTCGATCCCTTCGAGATCTGTTGATGGAGATCCGGAAGAAATGGAAGACTCCCGGGAGCTGGGCGGTCATGAGCGGAGAGAAACCGGTCATCCAAACGATTTGGACGCACGACCTCTCTCCTCGCGCGCTGCCACAGCAGCTGCAGTCTACCTGCAGCGCGCTCCATGACCTCCACCAGCTCCCCGTACATGGGACAGGATGGATGTGAGGTTTCAGCCTCAGCTGACTCACCAACCTCTTCATCCATCCTTTGCTCAGTTGGAAGAGCCGCAGACGAGGAGGAGCTCAAATCCCGCTCCTCCTCCGATGTCTGCCCCTCGCGATCTGGATCATCATCTGCGAGCACCACACCAGTCTCCAGACGACGAGCCAGATCCATCTGGGAACCCCAGGACTTCAGACGCCGCTCAGCCTCAGCTCGAGCGGGGCCGTCCCCAGATGCTGAATTCTCTCCCCTCGAGAAGAGAGCCAGACGAGAGCGGAGCGTCTTCAGGGGAAAACGCTCGCAGTTTGCACAGGAAGCTCCCTCGAGAACTTCCCATGCATGCTCCTCACCCAGACAGTAAACACAGAGTGTGTGTGTATCCTCAGGTGTAAGATACCTGGTACACGGGTCCACACATCTGCGGAAGTGGCGTTGTTTCTGGGCACACCTTATCTCTTTTGATTGTATCTTTCTTTTGACGCTTTACGTGAAAATCGGCAAACAGTCCCTGAAGACGAAAAGATACTGTCATGTTGGCAAGGCGCCCTTTTATACTTCCTGGTTGCACCTTGATGACGTCATAGGCTGTCCCGGTCAATAGGATTGACGTTTTGTAATTGTGATTTCAGGCACCTGTCACGCTGGAGGCGTTCCCCGTAGCGTCAGCTGACGCAGCGCGAGTTCCCTTTCGAAAGGGAACAACTTGAGCGCGAGTAATCGATGACAGAATTTTCATTTTTGAGTGAACTATCCCTTTAATGTTAATACAACAACAAAAGACAAAGAGAAAATCACTCACTCACTCACTCACTCACTCACTCACTCACTCACTCACTCACTCACTCCTGACTAACTTTAGTAAATTTAATAAGAATCACTGTACATGTAATACAGTGAAGTTTGTTTTATTTTACATTTAATTGTTTTATTCAATTTCTATAGTATTTATTCTTACTTGAATAATCCTACTTGAGAAAATATATCATTATCGTGAAATAAGATTTTAGTATCGCCCACCCCTAAACATTACCATTTGGTGATACCAGAGGCATTAAATAATTGAAATAAAATAAAACAGGTTAATTGTGTTTTTCTTGCACTTGTAATAATAAAAGTTCTACATATATCTATGTCCATTCTATTGTTTGAAACCATTTTGATTGGAAACTAGTTGATCTGTTGACAAAATAAAAATGTTAAATGGCAATGGCTAGATGTAATAGTGGTATTTTTTGTTAAATTTTATATTGCTATTGGTTTAATGGGTTGAAAGCTTAAAATATTAATAGAAGATAAAAATTTACAATAGCAATTTCTAATCTTTTTTCAATTTAATTACACTCTGGACTCGGGCGGACTCGACTCGGACTCGGCCGATAAGAACTCGGACTTGAGTCCAACTCGGCCCCTTTTGGACTCGGACTTGATTGTTTAAGACTTGGACTTGACTCGAACTCGACAAAGGTGGACTCGGACCCAACACTACAAACTGGAGCTGACGAACTATTTACATCGGGACTAGTGTCCCGAGATAACAACAGAAAAGCAGATGGGAAATAATTAGCATAGCTGCTGTTCAGAATATTAATGCTTTAGATCCAATTTAACTGTAGTATAAAAGGTCATTATAATGTGAATGCTTGGCTAAAGAGGTGCGTCTTTAATCTAGTTTTAAACTGGGCGAGTCTGAACCTCGAACAATATCAGGAAGACTATTCCAGAGTTTAGGAGCTAAATGTGAAAATGCCCTCCCTCCTTTAGTGGACTTAGATATCCTAGGAATGACCAGAAGCCTCGAGTTTAGTGATCTTAAAGAGCGCGATGGATTGTAGGGCGATAGAAGATCCGTTAAATACACTGGAGCTAAACCATTTAGGGCTTTATAGGTCAGTAGCAATACTTTGTAATTGATACGGAACTTAATAGGTAACCAGTGTAGAGATGATAAAATTGGTGTTATATGATCCTATTTTCTTGACCTAGTAAGAACTCTAGCAGCTGCGTTTTGGACTAACTGTAGCTTGTTTATTGAGGATGCAGGACAACCAGCTAATAAAGCATTACAGTAATCTAGTCTCGAGGTCATGAATGCATGAACTAACTTTTCTGCATCAGAGATAGATAGCATGTTACGTAGCTTAGCAATGTTTCTAAGATGGAAAAATGCCGTTCTTGTAACATATGAAATATGATTTTCGAAAGACAATTTGCGGTCTAATATAACACCCAGGTCTTTTACTGTAGCGGATAAAGTGACAGGACATCCTTCCAAGTTAAAGTTGTATTGTGAGAGGTTTTGTGGGCAGTTTTTTAGACCAATAAGTAATATCTCTGTTTTATCTGAATTTAATAGCAGAAAATTACACGTCATCCAGTATTTAATATCTTCAACACACGCTGTCAGTTTAGATAATTTAGCGTTTTCATCTGGTCGTGATGAAATATATAATTGAGTGTCATCAGCATAACAGTGGAAATTAATTCCATGTTTTCTTATAATATTACCAAGTGGCAGCATATATATTGAGAATAGCAGAGGGCCTAAAACGGATCCTTGCGGCACCCCATAGTCTACTGACGTCATCTTTGATTTTTCCCCATTTAGACAGACAAAATGGTAGCGGTCTGATAAATACAAACCAGTATTTAATATAATATAATACATAAACCAGTTTAATGCCTGTCCCTGAACACCAGTGTAATTTTGAAGTCGATCTAAGAGTATTTTATGATCTATAGTATCGAACGCAGCACTAAGATCGAGTAGAACTAGTATTGAGACACAGCCTTGGTCAGAAGCTAGAAGTAAATCATTTGTGATTTTAACAAGCGCAGTTTCTGTGCTGTGATGCGGCCTGAATCCTGATTGAAATTTTTCATAGATATCATTTTCTTGCAAGAAAGAGCACAATTGAGCGGGCACAACTTTTTCTAGTATTTTAGACATAAATGGAAGATTTGAAATTGTTCTGTAATTTGCTAGGTTATTATGATCTAATTGTGGCTTCTTAATGAGAGGTTTTATGACTGCCAACTTGAATATTCTTGGAACATGACCTAAAGATAAAGACGAGTTAATAATATTGAGAAGAGGCTCTTCCACTACAGGTAACAACTCTTTCAGTAGTTTAGTGGGTATTGGATCTAATAAACATGTTGTTGGTTTAGATGCAATGATAAGTTTATTTTGCTCTTCCTGTCCTATAGTTGTAAAGCGGTGTAGTAATTCTTGAGGGGCGATAATTGCGGTTGAATCATAAGACATCATTAAAGATTGTACATTTACAATTTTGTTTCTGATGCTTTCTATTTTCTCAGTGAAGAAATTCATAAAATCATTACTACTAAACTGTAACGGAATATTTTGTTCAGGCGATGCTTGTTTATTTGTTAGTCTAGTCACAGTGTTAAATAAAAACCTTGGATTATTTTGGTTATTTTCTATTAGTTTGCGGAGATGCTCAGCCCTGGCTGCTTTTAGGGCCTTTTTATAACGTGACATACTATCTTTCCACGCGATTCTAAAGACCTCTAAATTTGTTTGTTTCCATTTACGCTCTAAGTTACGAGTTTCTCTCTTGATAACATGTGTAGCACTGTTGTACCATGGTGCTTTAGTTTTCTCTCTAACCTTTTTTAATCTAATTGGTGCCACAATTTCTAATGTGCTAGATAAAATGGTGCTCATACTGCTAGTCATTTCCTCTAGTTCATCTGTTTGTTTGGGTTCACTGAGCAGCTGAGCCAGATCAGGTAAGCTATTTGAGAATCTATTTATAGTGGTTGGAAGGATTGTTCTGCCTGGTCGATAACGTGGCGCAACATGACAGATTTCAGCAGTACGCAGTATGCAAGTTACCATGTAATGGTCAGTGACATCATCACTTTGCGGTATAATATCTATATCGGTTGGGTTGGTTCCATGTGATATAATTAAATCTAGTGTGTGATTAAGACGATGAGTGGGACCAGTGACGTTTTGCTTGACCCCAAAGGAGTTTAATAGATCTGTAAACGCAGCCCCTAACGCATCATTTGTGTTATCTACGTGTATGTTAAAATCTCCAACAATTAATGCTTTATCGACGTTGACCAATAGATCTGAGAGAAAGTCTGCAAACTCTTTTAGGAAATCAGCATAGGGCCCTGGAGGTCTATACACAGTAGCCAAGGCTAGAGATAATACGGATTTCTTTCTTACATCTAAGAGCGTAACATTTAGCACTAGTACTTCAAACGAATTAAACCTGTGACCTGTTTTCTGGGTAACATTAAGAATATCTCTATATATTGTTGCAACACCCCCGCCACGACCAATCAGACGGGGCTCATGCTTATAACAGTATCCTGGCGGAGTAGACTCATTTAGACCGAAATAATCATTTGGCTTAAGCCAGGTTTCAGTAAGGCAAAGTACATCGAAACTATTATCTGTGACCATTTCATTTACAATAACCGCCTTAGGTGTGAGCGATCTAATGTTTAGAAGACCTAGTTTTAGACATTGTTTTTGTTCATTATTATTGAGTTTTTCTGGTTTAATCACAATTAGATTTTTCCTAGATCCTACAGTAGATTTAATGTTTGACCTCCCTAAACGAGGAATAGACACAGTTTCTATATAATGTTCTACATTGGTACTTATGTCAATTAAGTTAGGACAGCAAAGACTGTGATTTGGACTTTGACTCACTAGTCATATTGTGTTCAACGCTCTGGAGATGTTGTCCGACAGAAGAGCCGCTCCGATTCTGCTGGGGTGAAGGCCATCAGGACGGAAGAGCCTAGGTCGCTCCCAGAACAGATTCCAATTATTTACAAAGAGCAGCTTCTGTTCATTACACCATGACATTAACCATTCATTTAGAGCAAATAGTCTACTGAACTTTTCATGTCCTAGTCGGTACGTGGGAAGAGGTCCAGACACGATGATCGTTGCTTCAGGCGATGTTCTGCGCACCGTCTCGATCAGGCTCCTGTAGTCCCTCTTCAGAACCTCCGTCTGCCGCAGCCTGGTGTCGTTCGTCCCCGCGTGCAGCACGACAGCTCCGATGCGCTCGTCACCGTTCAGGATCTCGGGAACCTGCGCAGCGACATCGAGAACACGAGCACCAGGAAAGCAGTGAGTGATAACCTTGCCTTTACCTGAGGTAGCGTGGACATGGCGGACGATGGAAGTACCGATGACCACAGCGTCGCGTTCCGTCTCTCGAAGAGGGGAGAAGCGGTTCCGGGTGGAGATCTCGAAGACCGGGAGGGGCGGAGAGGTCCTCGCTCTGGTCCTGGCTCGCGTCTTCCGCTGTGGAAACACCCAGGGTCCATGGCGCTGTGTCGGTGCCGGAGTGAACGAAACCAGGGATGATGATCGCGTCCTGGGTGCTTGGGTCCTGTGCAGAGAAACACGCGGAGTAGACGAGGTCGGAGTCAAAATGTTACTAACCACTGACTTGAGGGCATCGGCGCGCGATGTTTCAAGCGCTGTTCGACGCTTTCTCAGCACGGCTTGTCTGTCTAGTAGGCCGCGAATCTGCTTCTCCAATGACTCCAACTCCAACTGCACCGAATGCAGCTCGAACGTGTCCTCACCTGCACTCAAAGGTAACATTAGACACACATCCGAGTTATTCGCCATTGTAGCAGAAGTGCTGCGATGGCGAATTGTAGGTTTCAGTGGTTACGGGTGTAAATAAGTTACCACGCGTGCAATGCTAGCGGGCTACAGCTAGTAGCGGAAGTTCAGATATAAGTAGCGATATCAAAGCAATCCGATTGTTTTTTTATAGAGAATCATATCGGAGATATGTTCACACGCTGTAAATAATAGAAAGTATTCGTTTGTAAGCAAGTGTTAAGAAGAAGAAGCTCCAACACAAACAACATCAGGTGGAAACAAGTGAGTTATCACTGTTGGAGCATAGTTAAGAGATGAGAAACAGCACACTCACTGCACACCATAGACAGACCCATTATCAGGATTTTCACAGACGGTGTCTGTAGTTAGCACTGTCTCTTAGAGTAAAGTCCTCTTCTTTGAATTTGGTAGTGATGTCTTTTTTTATGGCCATGCAAAAACGACATATTCTAAAAACGACATGTGAAAAATTTATTTTCAATCCAATCAAAGAGTGAGCTGAAAGATTGTCCGCTGAGATGGTGACTAATGTGCCATAGAATCACTCCCTCTGTCTCAAGACATGTCACTTCTTCGAACAAAGGCTGAAACAGATTGTTATAGTTGGTAAGATCTTCTTCAATATATCGATGTCTGATTAATGATGAAAGGTAAATATTCTCAAGTTTTGATGTATATTTCTTATCAATGTTTCCAAGTTTAAAATACACAGCTGTCAGTTTATGTTTTCCCCTTTTAGAGCCTAAAGGGTTACCAATCTCAAATTCATCGATGTAGAAATGTAGACGTACATTGGAAAAGGAAGAAAGCTCACAACTTTTGAACTGGTCTCCATCAGTGTAGTCCTCCATAAAATCCTGATGTTTGGGTGTTTCCTCTTGGTTAAGCATTGCCCACACATCCTCGTTCTGAGCAATCTTTCTCAGCAGAGCCTTGAGAGGTATGTACTGGAAATGCGCACCATTTTGTTCTGTTTGATCCAGCGGAATTTGCACGGATGCAATGTATTCAAGTGCATCTTCACAATAGCGCTGAAGCATCCATTCACTACTGATCTGTTGAAGGCATTCATCGAACATATTTTGCTGATTAAGTAGTTCAGATAAATCGTCATCAGCATCAGTGTCAATTTGATGTTGTTGTTGAAGATGAAACCTTATAATCTCAGCATAATGAGTTGTGAACTCCTGAAAGATAACTCGCAGGTTCTCCACAATACTGAACTGAACTTTAGCAGCAATACAATGCTTCTCTCTTAATTTCAAAAAGAAGAGACAAAGATCGCGCTTATGGTTTGGCAGTAAATCTTCTGTTCTAAACTCTCTGCAGTTAGTAATGTCCTCCACATTAGTGTTAGGCAACTCCTCTTCAAGACCATGAAAGTCCTCCATTTGTTCCTCTGAGTTACAATGTTCATTATCACAAGCTTCTCCTTCTTCTCTGACCAATGAAAGAAGGTCTCTATGTTTGCGATAGGTATGTGATCTATAAGAACTGAAGGTTTTGTTGATTTTGCCACAACCGTTCAATCCGCATGTGAATTAAAAATTTTTGGTTCATTTTGATGATAAAGGCCAATATGTCGAATCTGCTTAATTAGGGAGAATGTTTGTTTGCTACATAGTGGACAGTTAAAGAGAGTGGGCATTTCTGTCAGATTAACCTTCAAATGTAGGGATGAATTCCTGGAAACTGTTTGCTGTCAACCAATTAGCCACTTCTTGGATTGTCCACTGAATCACCTTTGTGCTCATCCTTGTTTCAGTCTGTATACAGAAAGTGTTAAAATTTAGAGAACAATATGTTGATATCATATACATTTCCTTAATATAGGGATAAACAATTAATCATGATCAGAATCTAATACGGATGTAAGAATGTTAATGAGATATAGCAGTGGTTCTCAACCTTTAGTTGTTAGGTGTCCGAGCACTTGAAGGCGCAGGAAGTCTATTATGTATACTGATTTTTGTCTTCTCTTTTTTCTGCCATATATGGGCACCAGAGACTGTAAATTGTCAAAGCTGTGTACTCTTTTGAGCTGATAATATAAGTGTTTACGTTTTCTTTTTTTAACCCTTGTTTACTGTTGCGGGTCAATTTGACCTGTTTTGATTTTTGATTTTTGTCAGCTACATATGGTAAAAATTAGCTATCATAAATTTTTTTCAAATCTATCTAAAATACAATTAAACCTGTTTTTCTTGAAATTGCGTGACTTTTTCTCATTTAGGGCCATAAACATGCATGCAAAGTTTTAACACGCTGATGTATTAAATGTGCATACCAGAAATTGTATACTACTATCTTACTGTTCGTGGGTCAATTTGACCTATATAGACAGTTTTTCTAAAGCAACTGTAATGACCCAAAATACAAAACACTTTGTTGTATGTCAGAGCTCTTTGACTCTAGTCCTGAAGTGCCATTGTCTTGAAGAGTTTAACTTATTTTCAAAGTTTGTGAAAAAACACTTTTTGAGCATAGACTTGAAAATGACTTTTCCAATTTAAATTGTTAAACATCTTGAATACTTCAGAGCACAGAATGGTTTGGCACCGTATCACAAACAAATAATCTATTGTTATTTATCTATTGCTCTGTCATAGCTTTTGAAAATCAGTCACCAAATTTGAAAACTAGAGTCTGAAAGCTTTCAAATGCTATATAGTATCTCAAGATTACTTTATTTCATTTTTGGGTGAACTGTCCCTTTAAGAGTAAAACATTTTGGAATTGTGTGTGTGTGTGTGTGTGTGTGTGTGTGTGTGTGTGTGTGTGTGTGTGTGTGTGTGTGTGTGTGTGTGTGTGTAATTAGAGATGGCAACATTAATGCACCACAATAAAATGCTTATCTGTTATGAGAGAACCCCAACATAGGATTTTACTTTCTCACAAACACCACATTTTTATATTTTCAGTTAATTTAACACGTTCTTAAAAACAACTGCTGCTCATATTAACATGTTTACCTTTGTAAACAAAAAAATACAATCTTTAGTCTCTGAAGTCCTACTGGTTGGACGTTAGATGGCGCTGGGGGGTCATTCACCCTGAGCAACTGCGCAAAGATAAAGCTAGGGAGTTTAAAATTAAAAATGTAAATGAGTTGAGTTAATTAGCAATGTATTTTATTTGAGAACCACAGTTATAGGCTAACCTTACCCATAAACCAGCAAATCATAACTCATTGCTATCTTGTTATTTAAATAAATAAATCTTACTGCTTATAGAAGAGTCACATAATGGGCTCAACCTTATTATTACACTACACATTATATTATAACAGATATCAAGAAAGTTTATAGATATTTTGACCAGGGCTCCGAACCGGTTCAAGGAACGAAAACGAAAACCGGAAACGAACGGAATTTTAAGAGGAACAAAAACGAAAACGAAATCAAAATCAATTTGAATCGTTCTGAACAGAAACGTTAATTTGAAATTACCATTAACCGGTTAATAACGTTATTTTATCGTTCTCTTTAATATTTTAATTTGGCAGTGACCAATCATGAAATGAGTAGTTCAGCATGTGACGTTGACGGATCAAGCGTGAGTGAAATGCCTGCGCACCAGTCATCTATGAATCTACCGTCAGTATGAGCGCGCATTTACATGCCTCAAGTACATTTCTTTCCCCGCTGAGGTCTACAATGAAAGCGCAGGTATTGGAGGACATTATTTTCGTACGTTTAAATAAGCAGTTCGGACTTTAAACTCAAATAGACTGATTTAGGCTAGTTTATGGATTCTGTTTAAGCCTGTCCAAGTAGGTTACTAGCATCTATCAAACATTTGTCCTATAGTCTTTCAGATTGCCAATACAGGTCAGGTCAATGTTTTCTATACGGTTGATGCTTCGTATTAAATGGTATGTTATATTGCATTAAATGATCAAGCTTTATTAGCTGACTGAATTTGATTATGGGATGCAGACGTGTTGCGCAGTGTTTGCTTTGAAATTACCAGTTGACGGTGCATTAATGGTTATCCAGTTTATTTATTCTTTATTCATGCAATTCTTAAAACAAGTCGTGTTGAAAAAAAGTTATGTACAAAGAATGTTCTCACTCTTCTGAAAAGAATTAGGCATAAGAGGGCACTTTCAATTGTCTAACGCTCCATTAAAACAGGTCAGCTGTTTATGCTTTGTAATTAATGCATGTATTTCTGTTGTGGTTTTAAAAATGTTATGAAATAAATATTCAAGTTTAATTTCCATGTTATATTACAACGTTATATTATTATTGAGTGAAAATAAGTCTATTCATAGTTCTATACATATTTGTTTAAAGTATAGGCTAAATTAAAATAACGTTATTAACCGGTATTTTTTAAAATCAAACCGTTTTCGGAACAGTAATGTTTAATGAGGAACGCAAAAACGGAAACGCTATAATATCGATTCTGCTCGGAGTGAACCGATTGATATTTTTTTCCGTTTTTAAGCCCTGATTTTGACACTTTATTTTGTCTTACCTAAGATATTCCTGTTGATCTTCTCGTCCATCTGCTGACGTCACGCGCATCAAAGTAATGGTTTTTGCGCGAGACAGGCCTCAGACAGAAAAGCTTTCACTTTCAATTAGCAAAATTAAAATAACATTAATTTAAACTAATCTTTAATCTTTTCAGAAAATGTAATCTTACTTTCTAAGTATGGCACACACTGTGCCGAGGAACCATCTTCTTCCATTTTGCTATAAACTGATCAGTGTTCAAAAAATATTGGGAAACTTCACATGACCCTATACAAGAGCGATTACTGATAGACATTGGTTCCCAACCCTTGTTTGAACGATTGCACAGGAGTGCAATGGCGGCGGTGGCGTGGCAGGAGCCGCAGGTGTGCTCACCAAACTTTTATGTCTGTTTTCATCTGCACCGTCTGAAGTGGCTGAAAAATGCTATGATCGTAACCATACTACAAAAAACAAGTACCGGTATGCACCGAGGACTGAGGACTTTATACAGCGATCCGCCTTTTTGGTTTATATTATAGTGTTGCTGATTCTTTCTGTCCGCGGCTGTGGGATCACTCAGGTGATCTGACAAGACACTGCACTACCACCAACACAACCCATTAGTGATGTGTCGTTCATGAACGATTCGTTCATTTTGAACAAATCTTTAATATGACTCGGGACTAGCGAGTTGTCTCAGAGAATGATTCGTTCATTTTGTGTTGACCGCGCATGCGCATTACGCAACATATGGGTTCTGAATCATTTCTGAATCATCGAGTCTTTCGTTCTTCCTGTCAGTCCCATAGAGTCTATGCTGTCAGTAGCGGAAACAGAAAAGATTAGTTCATCTTTCGGGTTTGAGTCGTTCTTTTGTCACGTGACTTGTCACCGTATTGAACACTAATTCACCTTTTTACTATTTTTTTTTTTTTTTTTTTTTTACTTTTACAGTTACCAGATGCGATTTGTTCTCAAATGCATATAGATTATTTTCTATAACATTGAATGTGATATTTAAGAGTCGGTTAATTCAAAGCTTTATCCATATGATAGGGGAAACCACTTTGATGAGACTTATTTACTGTGGATTATAATTTTCAGTTAATATCAGACATATACAAATATGGGAAATATATTGACTATTCAAGTCTAACATCACAAATTCACATATATATATATAATGTGCTATAGGCCTATAAGCTATGTTACAAAGGTGTAGGTTTCAAACTTTAGGTGACTAAAAAAAATCACTAAAATAACACTAACCAACAGTGAATGACTCAAAAATATGCATGAATCCAAAATAAATAACAGATTTTTATTAATTAATAACACGAGGACAACAAAATTATATAACAACTCAATAGAGAAAAATTAAATACAGTTGATTCAAAATTAGTAATAGTCTAATTGAATTTGTGATGTTAGACTTGAATAGTCAATATATTTCCCATATTTGTATATGTCTGATATTAACTGAGAATTATATATATAAAAAATAAAATAAAAAAATAACTACGTGCTTGTTAGTAAAAAGGTTGTGAACTAGTGTTCAATACGGTGACAAGTCACGTGGCAAAATAACGAATGACTCAAACGTCAAACCCGAAAGACTCGAAATAACTAATCTTTTCTGTTTCCGCTACTGACAGCATAGACTCTATGGGACTGACAGGAAGAACGAAAGACTCAAACCCGAACTCGAGACTCGAAAGATGAACTAATCATTCTGTTCCCGGACCGGTGTCACATGGCCCGGCCCCACTCCCAGTCCCAGTCCCAGATCAGAGTCAGACACACAGACGAGAGACACGAGAGGTGGAGAACAAACGTGATTAATATGAAGTTGCAAAAGAAAGAATGTCTTGGATCAGGAGGTGAGGTGAACTAACAGAGTTAGACTGCAATAGCCTGACCCAACTAATCAATTAATTAAACGTTTCAGTTTCTTATAATTTGGCTTTGGTTGCAGTACCCTATAGTTTATTTTTATGTAGTTATACAAATGTAATCAACATTTTCATAAGTACTAGATGTGTTGGGCTATTTAATATGTCATTTTAATTATATTTTGCTGAAATTAACGAAATGACTCGAAAAAAGATTCGTTCATTTTGCTGAACGAGACTCAAAGATCCGAGTCAGTAAAATGATCCGAACTTCCCACTACTACAACCCATTATACACAATGAATGGAGCCGATTCACCCTCTACACGGCAATACTACGGGATGGAAGAGCAACAGCGCCATGCGAGCAAACCAACACTGCGAGTGATAGATCTAAAGCTCCACGCTTTTACAGAAAGCTGCTCACGTACCTGTTTGCTACACTTCTCCTTGCTGGTGATGTCCAGCTGAACCCAGGACCCGTCGTGGTGCAAGATCTACTCCCGTCGAGCACGCTCGTAACTCCAGGTAATGCCGACCAACAGAGATACTCACACGAAAACCCGGCAGTTACAAAACATTTCAACATCGGTCTCTTCCAAACTGTTCAGCACTCCAAAATTATTTGGGACCCATGCGCAAAGCCGAGGGGCCTCATCGGAGGTCACCTTAACATTCGTAGTGTAAGAGCAAAAACGGAACAACTAGAAAACCTTTTTACCGACTCAAATTTGGACTTCCTCTGTCTGTCTGAAACATGGTTATCCAAATCGTCACCCGTAGCCTCGTTCATAATGCCTGGCTACAAGGTTTTCAGAAAGGACAGAAACAAGGGAAGAGGCGGCGGGCTACTTATGTATGTGAGAGATAACATTATATGCGAACAAATTGATCTAACATGTGTAAATGAACTTGAATGTATTGCCATTACTATTACTCTCTCTCAGCAGATGTCATTTAATGTGATTGGAGTATATAGACCACCGTCATATGATGTCACGTTTTATGAAAAATTTAAGAACCTGCTTAAATTATTGGATACAAAGAAAGAATGTATAGTTCTGGGCGATTTTAATTTAAATTGGGCTGAAAAAGCAACTAGAAAAAAGCTAAAAGCACTTACAGACAAGTTCGAACTGACTCAACTAATAGATGGACCCACACAAATAACAAACGTCTCAAAAACACAAATTGATCTTATATTTAGTAACAAACCAGAGAGAATTATAAAATCTTATAATCTTCTCACTGGTTTGTCAGATCATAACATGACTCTTATTGCAAGGAAATTAACAAAAAAACGGATTATTTACCAACGAGAGATAATCAAAAACTCCTATGGAATAGGGAAAAATTACATGAATGCATTTAAGGAAGAACTAAGTCAAACTGATTGGAGAGATGTTTTGCTCACAGATGATATAGATGCTTCCTGTGAGTCCTTTATTGGTACAATAAATAGACTTAAAGAAAAATATACAAAAACTTTTAAAAATGGACAGCGTAAAGGCAACCTACCGTGGTTTAATGACCATTTGTGGGACCTGATGAAAAAACGTGACTTTGCCTTGAAAGTAGCACTGAAGTCTAAATTAATTACTGACAGACACATTTTTACAAACCTTCGTAATATAGTGGTCAATGAACTGAGGAAAGCAAAGGCAAAGTTCTTTATGGATATTATTAAAGATGGAAAAGGAAATAGTAAATTGATATGGAGCAACATAAATAAATTAACAAAGAAAGACAAGAAGCAAAATCAGGGAAATGGACATGAGCTGAAAATTTATGGAATTTTAAATAATGACTCCAGTGAAATAGCTTCTGTATTTAATACTTATTTTACCGTATCAGTGCAGAATTTATCTGACACTTTTGGTGCAAGAATTAAAAACATAGCAATACCAGATTATAATAAGACCATTTTTAAGATAACTGAAGAAGTTCCTGAAAATAAAATTTGTAAGACAATAAGCACTTTAAAAGTTCTCAAAGGCAAAGGACACATTCAAGTGGGATTCAACATTTTTAAAGAACAATATTCACTCCCTTAGCACCCCCATTACACACCTAGTCAATTTATCGATAAAGCAATCAATTTTCCCAGCTGCCTGGAAAAATGCAGTGTTAGTTCCGATTTTCAAGGCAGGGGAACCTACTGATGTAGCTAACTATAGACCAATCAGCATTTTGCCGGTGGCATCAAAGATTGCAGAAAAAGTGGTAACTGAGCAGTTAACCGACTTTTTAAATTCTGGACAAATACTTCATCCAATGCAATTTGGTTTTAGGAAAAATTACTCGACCGAAATGGCTACTTGCTATTTTGTTGAAAAAATCAAATCAAAACTAGACAGTGGGAGTGCTGTAGGAACAGTTTTTCTGGATTTAAAAAAAGCTTTCGATACAGTAAATCATAATGTTCTTCTTTCTAAGTTGTCAAACTTTAATTTTTCTGATGATGCTATGAAATGGATGGAGTCCTATCTCACCATGAGAAGACAAAGCACCAGAGTTGGTAATAAAATGTCATCATTCAGTAGCTGTTCTGTTGGCGTCCCACATGGCTCAGTCTTAGGCCCTTTGTTATTCAGTCTATATGTTAACCATCTACCACTAGCATGTCCCGAAGTTGACACCCAAATGTATGCAGATGACACGGTTATTCTTGCACATGGAAGAGACAGATATGATGTGGCAACCAAATTAACAACAGCAATGGCAAAAATTGCTACCTGGGTTTCTGAGTCTTGCATGACGCTTAACGCCAGTAAAACTGCGTGTATGTATTTTTATATAAGGAAAAATGAAAATCAGCCAGATGTCGTTGTAAAAGGGGAAAAATTCCAGATTGTGTCACATTTTAAATACCTGGGAGTTACTCTTGATTCACAGTTGTCTTTTAGGAAACATATAAAGCAGGTTTGTAACACTGCTAAATTTAATTTGAGAAATGTTAGACACATTCGTAATCAGTTACCTCTAGATGCTGCCAAATTGAATATGCACTCAATGATTTTCTCACATTTTACATACTGCATCACAAGTTGGTCACAAACTGGAAAAACAATACTTGCTCCACTACAAACGCTATATAAACAAACTCTCAAAGTATTAGATAAAGGGCCATCAGGTTATCACTACTGTAATATCATCCAAAAGCACAAACTCTTGACTTTTGACAATTGTATGTGCTTTACTAGCCTGGAAAAACCCAGACAACTTCCGGCAAATTTAGATTTGCTCTGCAAGTAGTCTGGCAAAGACCCCATTCAAACCCATTTCTAATCCCTAGAAATCGCGGCACCAATTAGAAACGTTGGGGCGGGCTTTACACGATGACGACAGCGCAGCGACGTTAGCAGATTTGCCGCCGTGGAGCATCACTCGTTCGAATACTTTTCCTTTTCGTTAAAACCCGAGCAAAGAACAACACTCGAAGCCTTCATATCTAAAAAAGATGTTATCGCTGTCTTACCGACTGGATTCGGCAAAAGTCTGATACCAGCTTGGCCCTTTGGTGGCTAAACGAATGGGTCTTAGCGAGAGTCCTCTGGTAGTGTTAATGCTTTACAAAATATAGTTTGTAAATATATATAAAGTCCTTTTCAAGGAGAGAATGTAGTTGTTTAAAGCTCAAATCTGTGGTTTATTTATTAAGAGAGCGCCTTTTTTAAAATTTGATTTGCTGTTTTCGGAGTTGTGAGCTCCAGTGGTTCAGCGGCGCTCAATCGATCATTGAGCCCACGAGAGGCGCCTTTCCTCGGCCAGTCCTTCTGCCGTCTGCCACTGGCTCTGATGTCTCTGTAGTGGTTAAACCGTCTCGTCTTGTGTAGATCTAACGGCTGATCTTTGCTCTCATTAATCTATAATTTGTTCCCAGACAGATCGTTTTGTCTGAGGGCAAAGTGAAGTTTCATAACTTTATATTTTTAAGCTATTAAACTTTACCGTTGTAGTCTCCTAGCGCTGACTTTGACTGAATTGCTTTATTTATTGTATAGCTTCTTATACCTTTTACTTACTTTTATAATTGCTATTGATGATCACAAATAAACTGACATTTAACAAAAAGAGACTGGGTTGTGTTTTATGTAATATTTAATTTATTACAGTGATAATCATAGCCTATATTATGCCTATATTATGTGTGTGTTTTTTTAAATGTAAACAAAAATAGGCTGGGTTTTTTATATTTCATTTTGTTATAAACATGCATTGAAGATAATATGCATTGCCTGCACTACATATACAAATATATACTGAGTGATACTGTCAGCATTGTAGGCGGACTAGTGTCCTCCCGTCCTCGGGAGTTCGTTCTCCGGAGTCAAACTTGGCAAGTCACGGACGCAAGTCAGAAGTTTGCGTACGAAATATATCATAAAACACCACTGCCTCATTTCATAAGAAAATAAAAATCTTAAACATAATAGCCACACGAATGTGGTTCAGGCAACGCGTAGCTAGGCCTACATTGATTATCTTATATATTTATAATAAAACGAAGTATAAAACACCCTGCTTCTTTTTGTTTACATTTTAAAAATAATATATTAAATATTAATATGTGGTTTAGGTAAGGTGACCAGATTTCTGAAATGGAAACCGGGGACATTTCCTATTTGAGAACACAATTACAGAAAAGAACGCATATTGAGAAACGGCCAGAGTCAGATGTTTCTCCGTCGCTCTGCATACGTCATCTCCCTCATCGCTCTGCATACGTCATCTCCCTCATCGCTCTGCATACGTCATCTCCCTCATCGCTCTGCATACGTCATCTCCCTCATCGCTCTGCATACGTCATCTCCCTCATCGCTCTGCATACGTCATCTCCCTCATCGCTCTGCATACGTCATCTCCCTCATCGCTCTGCATACGTCATCTCCCTCATCGCTCTGCATACGTCATCTCCCTCATCGCTCTGCATACGTCATCTCCCTCATCGCTCTGCATACGTCATCTCCCTCATCGCTCTGCATACGTCATCTCCCTCATCGCTCTGCATACGTCATCTCCCTCATCGCTCTGCATACGTCATCTCCCTCATCGCTCTGCATACGTCATCTCCCTCATCGCTCTGATTGGTTTTAGGTCTATCCAATTGCGCCGAGAGGCATTTGAGCGACGCCTGTTGGTGACGCCCCTTTGGAAATGATTTGTCTATGAAGCTTTGCCAGACCATAACTCAGTTACTACTGAGAATGGTCTGGTTTTAACCAGGCTAGTGCTTTACCAATGTTTGTTTAGTTTACAGAGTAATTAATAATCTGGCTGCGCCCCCATTAAAGGAGTTCATATTATTGCTCTCAGATAGTCGGAGAACTACCAGGGCAAACAGTAGAGGGCACTGTGCCCTACAGCACAGACGTACTGAGTTTGGCAGATCTTCTCTATCAGAGCCTCTAAGTATTGGAATTCAGTCCCAAATGAGATGAGAGACATCAGTTCATTTACTTGTTTTAAATATAAAATAAAATTATGGTTAAAATCAATACAATCATGTACCCATTAATCATAAATAAAAAAAAACTCATTTTCAGTTGTATCCTAACATTGTATTGTTGTGTCTATTAATATTGCATTTTATTTTGTTCTGTTGTTTTGTTTTATTGGGCTTTTAAGAATGTGAAACTGTGTTGTCTGAAAGGCTATTTGTGTGATGATGTTTTATGGTCTATTTATATGTGATTGTTAATCGTATGTTACCTCGTCCTGCCCAGGCACTACAGATGAAATTCAGCTTGTAGCTAATTCTGGTGTGGCTGAGTGCCATACACTGTCCCTGTTAAATAAACTAATAAATAAATAAATAAATAAATATATATATAGGCTGTCTGCAAAAAAAAAAAAAAAAACCTTTCTCAAGACGAACAAAATTCATCCACTGACTTGCAAAGCTGCTACAGAAACGACTTTCGACATTGAGGATCTTGATAGAAATGTAGTGGAGTAAAAAGTACGATATTTGTCTTTCAAATGTAGTGAAGTTAAAGTAAAAGATTCCCTAAAAAATAATACTTCAGTAAAGTACAGATACTCAAAAAGTGTCCTTAAGTACAGTACTCAAGTAAATGGCCTTCGTTACTGTCCACCTCTAAGTGGGATATTTTCACAGAGGAGGCCAGACAAAGGCCAGCAAGCAGTCTGGGGTGGACAGAAGTGTTCATTATCCAAACAATAAATGAGTTTGACTGTAAAGAACTGGACTGTGTTAGTGCTCACAACACAACTGTCTACAGTTGATTGAGCTTGATTGTGATTGAGGGAGTGCTGGAATAGACCAAGAAATACTGAGTCAATTTGACTATTTGTGTCTTATTCCTCGCCTGAAGGCATATTAATAGAAAAGAAGCTCACGCAAACTCAGACAAACTTTAAGTTGGCTTGAAAAAGCAGAGCCAGAAAGTTTAAAGCAGTTTTAAAACTTTAAGTTTGAAATAGTTTCAGTTTAAGAGAGGGAGGGAGAGAGGGAGGGATGGATGGATGGATGGATGGATGGATGGAGTAGGGGTAAAACACACGGCAGAGAGTTTGACACAAATCCAAGGTTTGAATCGCCTTTTGCAGAACTCGCTCTACTCCCTTTTCCCATCACATATCAGATCGGAAAGGCATTTTCACAAAGGTACTCAGGGTGGTTGCTATGCGGTTGCTAGGGTAGTCTGGGTGGTTGCTAGGGTGTTGCTATGCAGTTGCTTGGAATTGAGTTCAGGTATCTTGGGGTCTTGTTCACGAGTGAGGGAAGGATGGAACAAGAGATTGTAAAAACGCCCTTTTCTTGTATTTCGATGATTAGCATTTTTTCTAGCATGTGTTTAAGAAAATGTTAACATGATTAACATGTTGCTAGCATGATGCTAACACGAATAGCCTGTTGCTAGCATTATGTTAACACGATTAGCATGTTTCTAGCATGATGTTAACACGATTAGCCTGTTGCTAGCATGATGTTAACACGATTAGCCTGTTGCTAGCATTATGTTAACACGATTAGCATGTTTCTAGCATGATGTTAACACGATTAGCCTGTTGCTAGCATGATTTTAACACAATTTGCATTTTGCTAACATGATGTTAACACGATTAGCATGTTTCTAGCATGTGTTTAAGAAAATGTTAACATGATAAACATTTTGCTAGTATAATGCTAACATGATTAACATTTTTCTAACATGATGCTAACACGATTAGCCTGTTGTTAGCATGATGTTAACAGGATTAGCATTTTGCTAACAATGCTAACACGATTAGCCTGTTGTTAACATGAAGCTAACGCAATTAGCATGTTTCTAGCATGTATTTAAGAAAATGTTAACATGATTAGCATGTTTGCTAACACAATGCTAACATAATTAGGATAATGCTAGCATGATGTTAACACGATTAGCCTGTTGCTAGCATTATGTTAACAAGATTAGCATGTTTGCTAGCATGATGTTAACACGATTAGCCTGTTGCTAGCATTATGTTAACACGATTAGCATGTTTGCTAGCATTATGTTAACACGATTAGCCTGTTGCTAGCATGATGTTAACACGATTAGCATGTTTGCTAGCATTATGTTAACACGATTAGCATGTTTGCTAGCATGGTGTTAACACGATTAGCCTGTTGCTAGCATGATGTTAACACGATTAGCCTTTTGCTAGCATTATGTTAAAACAATTAGCATGTTTGCTAGCATGATGTTAACACGATTAGCATGTTTGCTAGCATGAGGTTAACACGATTAGCATGTTTGCTAGCATGATGTTAACACGATTAGCATGTTTCTAGCATGATGTTAAGATGATTAGAATGTAGCTATTCACTGTTAGCATATATATTATATTATATTATATTATATTATATTATATTATATTATATTATATTATATTTGACTGGTTGTGTGTGTATCTCTGGTGTTTCTCACAGGACTCTGTTTAATGTCACACAGAGACACTGAGGAGTTATAATCATAATACCGATAAACCCCAAATCCAGCATAGAGGGGTTCAGTGAATGTGGTGCTGAGTGTGTGTAAGTGTGTGTGTGTGTGTGTGTCAGAGACGCTGTAGAAGGACAGAATGCCGGCCGACACATCCACACACACTCCTACTCTCTTAGAGGATGAAGATACAGGAGGAATATGAGTCCTGTTCTTATTGTGCCAGACAGTGAATCTGTCATCAGAGCAGATCAGACTCCAGGATTTGTCATTGAATCCAAACTCACAGTCATATCTCTCTCCATTCCTGCTGATTCCTTTATATGACACTGATATAGCAGCCCATCCGCTCCACTCAGCCTCCCAGTAACAGCGTCCAGTCAGACTCTCTCCACACAGAACCTGAGGCTGATACTTAAATCTCTCTGGATGATCAGGATACGGCTGATCCTCAAATCTGTCTGGATGATCAGGATACGGCTGCTTCTCTTCCACACGCGTGATCTTCCTGTTCTCCTCAGACAGAATGAGTTGAGTGCATGCTGTGTTTGGATCCAGTGTGAGATCACAGGCGTCTGAACACAAGAGAGAAACATTTCACTAAATGACACAAATCAACATCAAATCACTGAATGTGACCCGTGCTGGCAAAATGAGCCACAATGAGCACTTTGAGCAGCTTCTGGAAAGTGACTCTAATCCAAACAACACATGTACAAGCTAGCTCAATAGGCCGAGCGGTTCATTCAGAATTCCTTAAGATCGCTGTGGAAATGTGGAAATCACTGTAAAAACCGGAAGATCATTTAGGTAGCATATTTACAGAGCCCTGCATATGACAGGAAAAAACTAGTAGGCTAAATCATGCACACGATTTATAAATCGAGGGAACAAATGAGTAAATTTTGCGCACAATTTACTTCTTTTTTTTGCACGTCATGTGTGGGGCTCCGTACATATTAACTAACACATTGCTTTAATTTATTTTACAAACAAATCTAAATTAGCATTTCAAATAATATCTACGCATTACATAATGGCGTAGTTTTGCCTTGCGATTACGTAATGACATCATAGCGTAATTACATCACAACATCATTTAGCAACTTTTAGCAACAACTCAATCTGCCTTTAGCAACTTCCCCTGAACATGTGTTGGCAACAGTGGCTTCAACTGCACAAAGCTGAAGAGAAAGAGGAAGAGAAAGAGAAAGAGGAAGAGGAAGAGAAAGAGAAAGAGAAAGAGAAAGAGAAAGAGAAAGAGAAAGAGAAAGAGGAAGAGGAAGAGAAAGAGAAAGAGAAAGAGAAAGAGAAAAGAGAAAAGAGAAAGAGCAACTGTGTGCTGATTCCACCGCTTGGCCTTTAAGTCATAAGTGTAGGACTATTAGAAAAATATACAATATTATATATATATATATATATATATATATATATATATATATATATATATATATATATATATATATAGAAAAAGTTCCATCGATTCACAATTTGTATCATCGCTGTGAATCTACGATATGTATTGTCATTTGATATCACCATCCCTAACATGCAGTAACGCTAATGCTTCAAACACATCTGACAAGATACTCTAATCAACAAGTAGAATTGACCATGACATCTCTATTCCAGAAAAGTTGTTCATGAATGTGCGTGAAAACAGCTCCTGATAAAGAGGTTGGCCGTCTCTAAAGTTACATACGACATTGGTATACACATTTCTAACTTCAATAGCATTTGAAAGAAATGATTGACAGTATCAAAACCAACTGTACAGTGTTCATCTAGGTGTCAGCTATGATGCACACTTTTACATATTCCGTTCAAATGCTATTGAAGTTATAAATGTGTAGGTACCAATGTCATATGTAACTTTAGAGATGGTCCTTTAAATTTGCGAATATCGATCGTCCAGCGTCAAACCAACTTTATCCCAGTGAGCGACGGTAATGCTCCATGACGGCTCGTTGGCCTCTGTAATGTTGGTCAACTAACTGCAGAATCATGTGTTGTGGGAGTCTGTGATTATTTACAAGCATTTTCATCATCAAGGCAGACTATCTAGTCTACTCAAAGAGCCCAGAATATGGAGTATTGGTCCAGTCTAAAACTCCAGGGAAAGCTGGCGAAACTGCCCTGTGCGGACCACTGTGTCACACACCATCTACACTGGACCTCATCGCTGCTCAGATTCCCTGCGCGGCTGATGAGCAGATCTTTAAACACACTACTGTACAGTCTCAATGGTTCAACTCACCTGCAAACACTTTTTTAGGAATTGCTAATACACCAGATATTGTTATCATCTCTCCGGATGGCAAAACAGTCAAACTATTTAAGGTGTCATGTGCATTTGACCTGTTTATGGAGGACTCGTCCTGTTCTAGACTCTTAAATACCAGTCATTGCTCATTGGCAGACCTGCCAACCTTGAAGAAACTTTATGAGTACTATTACTAATTTACATGTACATTTAATTTAATATTTAATCAAATTAAATATGAATTTTAATTAATAAATAAAAATGTATATAATTTAACACAACTACACAACTGTAGAGTAAAAACATTAATAAAAAACTGATATTCCATGCGTTTAAAAACATCTGACAAGATTAAGGTAAAGTCACACTGTCTGGTGCCTCTCTAGACAACCCAGCACAATTGTTAGCATAAAGTTTAAGGTAAAAATAACTGCCATTCATTTACTAGTATCTTAATACTATGTAATTAGATAAACTGTTCATTCATTACATCACTTTACCTCTGTCTTTATCCCCATTTTTCATCTTCCCTGCATCAGAGGGCTTTGGTCTTTTTTATACTATAGGGTATAGGCTATGGCAGACTATAATGCTAATTTATAATGTGTCATGTGAATTCGACCATCTGTCACAATCAGGTAACTTTTTGTCTACTGGTGCGAGTTAAGCACCCTCAAACGAAAGCAATGCTTTCTACATTGAATGTGGCAAGACGCAACGCAACACAACACAACCGTTATGTTAATTCATTTTATACCAGCAGGTCAAACAAAATCATACAAGAAAAGAATTATGGAGCTTTGATATTACAGAAACGCAAACTCTATTCATTCACTAAAATTCGCTGAAAGTCAACCGCACAACTGTGCAACGTGCATGTTCACATTTTAATTATCCATAACAACCCCAAAACTTGCCCGCTTGCCTTGCCCATCTGCTAATAAACGATGGGCAAAGTTTTTCGACTACTTTTGTACCCTTTTTTTTGCTGTGGATGTTATTGAGCTTGTAGAAGTTTAGCTCTTGTGTTCTTCTGAACATCTCGCGCTGCCATTGCCCGATGCCATTTTTATATCACTCCATAATCTGTCTGTTTAAATGCCTATTCCCCGAGTGGTAGACTACAACGACTGGCTGTTTTAAAATATCTACGAGAAGAAGCCTAGGCCTCCATACTGACAGCTGGGCTCATAGCTTGCAGGTTTGCTTAGTGCACTGTAACAATATTTAAGAATGCATATATTTTTTTTCCATTTGATTGGTTCAACCGACACTCACCCAAATTTAAAATATAATTTTTCGTCAAGTCATCCGCGGCTGTAACCGCCAACAGCGTATCTCTGTGACGCGGTTCAGCCATGGCATGCACGCCTGCAGTTATCCGGCCTGCCCAGCTTGCTTGAAGCACTGACTGAAATGAAACGAACGCGCGCGGCGCGGACTCGAAGCATTTGTCTAGGAGGGGCGGGCATGTAAGCGGAGGTAATGAAGCGCTCTGATTGGCCGAAAGCTTTTCACTCCACTTTCACGCTGTGGCTCAGCAGCAGAATCAACGTCATAGATTGCACTGAAACCGGCGAAATGCGAGATGCAACAAAATGCGTACATAGAGAGCAGCGAATCGTACAAGCGTACCAAAGGGTCAAAATGCGTGCCGAGTACGAAAAATGCGTACATGTTGGCAGGTCTGCATTGGTATCTGTCATTGAGAACCTTGGGTACAAATGCCAGCTCACTGTGCTAGTGTTTGGTAGTTTAGGTCATGTGCACAGGTTGGCGATCCATGGACTTTGCATTGGGGGGATTTCTAAAACAGGGGCCAAACAGTTGGCCAAGTGCTGCTCAATCTCAGCTACTATAGGAAGCATGTTTATCTGGAAGAGGCGATGTTTCCTGTACCCTATAGAACTGCATAATCCATAACAATGTGCTGCTGTCTGATCATTCAAAACATTTCATTCCTCATGAAATTGACTTGTAATGTGGAATCAAATAAAGTATATAAAATGTGTGTGTGTGTGTGTGTGTGTGAGAGAGAGTGTGTGGGTGTGTGTAGACCTACATTTGTGTGGTCCTGCTGTGATTCTGAACTCTCCACAATGATCCACACTAGAAAACACAAACATGATTCATATTCATACAAAGGCAAGACAAAAAAGAAAACACACACACACACACACACACACACACACACAAACTCCAAACCTGTATGACTTAAGCTGGGCTCAGACTAGAGGTGTTTTAGGACGATTTATGCCCAAGAATCAGAGAAAAAATCTTATCGAGGACTTTGATCTGTCGCACAATAGTCACACATGACAATAAAACAAACAAAAGACACAAGTCTTGTTTATTTTGGTGTTTTGGTATCTAAGGCTAGTCCAGTGGTGTGTTATCTAGCTTTAATAATGTGTTTAATACACAAGTGTGAGCGGTGTGTATTTTTTCGGCGTTCCTGTTCAGCAATGAGTGCATTCCCACCAGGAGCAGGAGCGTCGCGTGAGCAGCAGTGGAGCGGGAGTTTCAGCCGGAGCCTATTTCTGCTGCTGACGCTCAATCAAACAGACATCACACTTTTGATGGACAAAATAAATATGATTTCACACAAAAGTGCTCAAAAAAACTCACAGACACACACACACTTATACACACAAAAACACATGCACATACAAATGAACGCGTGCCATTCCAAAAGCTAATTGTGTGTGTGTGAGTTTTTTTGTCTGTTTTGCACTCTTGATGTTTTAGAGATTCACCCCTTCACTGTTGAGTCCTTTTTTCTGCATCCTGGCTGATTTGTAGATTGTATGCACAAAAAAACTCTGTATTTTCATATTTTTGCCAATTTCTCATTCATTTCCTATGGGGGTCATTTTTGACCCAAAGGTCCTGAGTGTGACTATTTTTTTATGACCACTTAGACTTTTCAAATCCTGTCCCCAATTTTTTGGGGTGTTCATATACCAAGTACCAATAAAGTCACCAAGTTTTGGAAAATTCAGATGAAGCTACGATTTATAAAAAAAAATATTTAAAAAAATTTGGGTCAGAAACGTTGCAATATTACAAAATTCCCCTAAAAACTTACTAAAATGTTGAAAATGTAAAAAAAACATTTATTTATGCATTAGAGGCCTCCTACAACAACATGTATAAGGTGGGGAAAAAAATTACCTTTTAAAAGATTTTTTTCTATATTTGGGTCTTTCAGGGTTAATCTATATTTAATTTATATTTTATGCAGTGAAGACTGTGAAATAAGTGTTTGATACATTTATTCAATTTCTGTATATTTCCTACCTTTTGATAAAATATTTAAACAGGCTACTGTCTTTATGTTTTTTCTATATTAATTCAGAGATTAAATGTGTAATTATTACAATATAAACATATATTAAAAACTTAAATGTCAGGTGTGATTAATCATTATTAATTACAGAAAAATTGTGATTTATTAGTTAATGTTTTTTAATCGATTGACCGCACTAGTTGAAAAATATTAATTTGTTGCTTTGTCAGTTTTTGATGTGCACGATGCCTCTCGCCATTTCTGATGCTTTTGATTTGTCAATTACATCAATCCACATTTGTGCTGAAAGCTTTCGTCTTCAACCTGTCTGAGAGTTGCCACCATGGCGAGTGATAAAAATCAGTTCCAGGGCTGGAAAAATAATTTCATAGCAGAAATCAGAAAAGGCTGCAAATATAACAGTTTAGTGCAAACGAAAAGTACTTTTTGAAAAGTAATCAAAAAGTAATCAAAATGTATTCAGTTATATTACTTTTATAAAGTAATTGAAATAGTTACTGTTTAAACAGGGTAACTTTTAATCTGTGACCTATTACATGTCCAAAGCAACTTTCCCAACACTGTGTGTGTATATGATAAGACGAATCACGATAGTTTGATCAAATTAAATAATTAAATGTTGTGAAGTGACTCTCAGAGCAGCTCTGCAGATGAAGTTCATGTGTTCATGTCCTCTTAGTGAGATGCAGATGCTGAAAACACCAAGAGTGTCACTCGTGCTTCAGTATGTGTTGTAGACCAAACTGCGGCGCTCATTCACACAGATTTCACAAACACTAGTCCATATCAAGATATGATTCATTGTACAGCCCTGCTTTTGATTTATTTATCCAAAATGGCAGTATTTGAAAAATACAAACGGTTCATGAAATTGAGCTAAACCATTTAGGGCTTTGTAAGTAATAAGCAAGATTTTAAAATGTATGCAATGTTTAATAGGGAGCCAGTGAAGTGGAGTGATGTACAGGGTGAAAAGCAATGGTCCTAGCACTGAGCCTTGCGGTACTCAATACTGAACTTCGGTTCTGAACGGATCGGTGTGACAGCTCTTCATTTATTGCTACAAACTGATAACGGTCAGATAGGTGTGATTTAAATGCCAATGCAATTCCACTAATGCCAACTTAATTTTCGAGTCTATTCAAAAGAATGTTGTGGTCGATAGTATCAAATGCAGTGCCAAGATCGAGTAACACTAATAGAGAGATACAACCACGATCGGATGATAAGAGTAAATCATGTGTAACTCTGATGAGAGCAGTCTCAGTGCTATGATACGCTCTAAATCCTGACTGGAAATCCTCACAGATACCATTTCTTTCTAAAAGGGAACATAAGACTAATTCTGTAGGATCAAGTTGTGTTTTTTTAATAAGTGGATTAATAATAGCCAACTTAAAAGTTTTCATTACATATCCTAATGACAAAGATGAATTAATGATATTAAGAAGAGGATCTATGACCTCTGGTAGCATCTCTTTTAATAGTCTAGTCGGTATAGGGTCGAGCATACATGTTGTTGATTTTGATGATTTAACGAGTTTAGCCAATTATTCTTCTCCTATAGCAGTGAATGAGAGAGTGTCTGTGTGTGTGTGTGTGTGTGTGTGTGTGTGTGTGTGTGTCTGTGTGTGTGTGTGTGTGTGTGTCTTCTATAGCAGTGAATGAGAGAGTGTGTGTGTGTGTGTGTGTGTGTGTGTGTGTCTGTGTGTGTGTGTCTTCTATAGCAGTGAATGAGAGAGTGTGTGTGTGTCTGTCTGTGTGTGTGTGTGTGTGTCTTCTATTGCAGTGAATGAGTGTAATTTTTCCTCAGTGACTCTACAATGCTCTATCTGATGTGATACTGTAGTAGACGGCTGCATGGTTAAATATTTTTTTTTTTAATTATCAATCTTACACATAAAGAAGTTCATAAAGTCATTACTGATGTGCTGTTTAAAAACATCAGAAGTTGAAGCTTTATTTTTGGTTAATTTAGCCACTGTATGGAATAAATACCTAAGGTTGTGTTTGTTTTCTTCCAAGAGAGTCGAGAAATAAGCAGATCTAGCAGTTTTTACGGCCTTTCTGTATGCAATCATGCTCTCTTTCCACGAATCGCAAAAAACCTGCAGTTTTGTTGTCTTCCAATATAATTGATCGGACTGCATTGACACCATTGTATGAGAACTGAACTGAGCTGAACGATGACATCATTGTTTTCTCTAGAGCAGCTGTATAGATAAATTAACCATTATTTTCCTTTTATTGCCACTATTTTTATGTTATCACTATAAAGCTGCTTTGAAACAGTCTGTGTTGTAAAAAACACTATATAAAAAGGTGACTTGACTCGACTCAACTATTACACCCAATAAATAAAATAATACACTTAAAAATAAAATAGCATCATATGACCTCTTTAATAATAACTACAGCCAAATGAGAGTATTCGTACCGAACGGTTCACGGGGTGAGTTCCAAATGGATTCAGTATTCCCTATTTGATCATCCCTATGTGAGCAGGACACGCGTGTGCCGTATGTAGCAGTTTGGAATGCACTTGGCAAAGGGAGCTGCGTAATTTCCTCATTATCTTCAGCTGGGATGTTCCCGTGACAACGCAGCGCCGGCATAAATAAATATACAATTCATATTTTTAAGAGTTATATTACTTTTTATATACAGTATTACAAAGCATATTTTTATAACCTTTTTTAAATATTTTTTTTTAATTTTTTATTTGCAACAGTTAAGCTAAAAATAGAAAGGAATTATGCAGATAAAACTGCGACATCTGCTGCAGTGTTGCCAAGTTCATACATGGGCTGTTTTGCATGTCCGTAGGTTGAAGCGACCCCAATTGTGTGATATTTAGCACCGGGAATGCGTATTTTAGCAGGCAACCCTGCCAAAAAGACATATATTTTACCCCCCATACGAGATTTTTACCGAAAAAACCACACTGAAATGAGACTGGGCTTGTTTTGGGCTAGTTTTGAGTAGCGATTGGACGGGTTTTGTTGTGATCTGCTGACGGACACTGTGCTGCGTTGTCACGGGAACATCCCAGCTGAAGATAATGAGGAAATTACGCCGCTCCCTTTGCCAAGTGCATTCCAAACTGCTACATACGGCACAAATGCGTGTCCTGCTCACATAGGGATGATCAAATAGGGAATACTGATTCCATTTGGAACTCACCCCGTGAACCATTCGGTACGAATACGCGAACCGTTACACCCCTACCTGATAAATATCTTAATGCCAAGTGTAAACCAGGCCTCTTACTGTCCCACATACTTGAGTATCTGCAGTGAGCAGTTTGGATCCTCCAGTTTGTCAGAGAGCAGCTTGACTCCTAAATCTCCTGGGTGATTGTAGCTCAGATCCAGCTCTCTCAGGTGTGAGGGGTTTGAGCTCAGAGCCGAAGATACATAACCACAGCCTTCCTCTGTCACCATACAGCCAGACAACCTACAGACACACAGAAAGATCATCTACATCCACATTATGACCGTCAGACTATAAATAATCTCTCATATGTTCTTAATACCTCAGTATCTGCAGCTGACAGTTTGGGATCTTCAGTCCTTCAGTAATAATCTTCACTCCTGAATCCTGAAGGGCATTATTACTCAGATCCAGCTCTCTCAGGTGTGAGGGGTTTGAGCTCAGAGCTGAAGACACATAACCACAGCCTTCCTCTGTCACCATACAGCCAGACAACCTACAGACACACAGAAAGATCATCTACATCCACATTATGACCGTCAGACTATAAATAATCTCTCATATGTTCTTAATACCTCAGTATCTGCAGCTGACAGTTTTGACTCTTCAGTCCTTCAGAAACAATCTTCACTCCTGAATCCTGCAGGTCATTGTAGCTCAGATCCAGCTCTCTCAGGTGTGAGGGGTTTGAGCTCAGAGCTGAAGACACATAACCACAGCCTTCCTCTGTCACCATACAGCCAGACAACCTACAGACACACAGTCAGATCATCTACAGACACACATCAACATTCTGACCGTCAGACTGTAAATAATCTCTCATATGTTCTTAATACCGCAGTATCTGCAGCTGAGAGTTTGGGCTCTTCAGTCCTTCAGTAATAATCTTCACTCCTGAATCCTGCAGGTCATTGTTGCTCAGATCCAGCTCTCTCAGGACACCGTTTGAGGATTGAAGAGCTGATGACACAATTTCACAATGCTGACCAGCGAGATTACAGCCAGCAAGACTAGAAGAAAAAAATAAATACAGTAAAATAAAATGGGGTGATGAGTTTCTTTAAAGACGCAGCAGTGGCTTCTTAAAAACTAGATAGTAAATAATTGGCAATACAAAAACAAAAAGTCAAATATCATGGAATATGTGGTCAACAGAGGTTAAATTTTTTGCTCACCAGCCACTGCGGCTCGTGGTTTTCCAAAGTTACAAGCCACTCAGCATTTTCACGGGCCACAATTCTGACATCGATATCATGGGGGAAGCTGCCATAAATATATCTTTGATATTATCTCATAATTTGGCACCAGGTACATTAGGCTGCTGTCACTAAGACCTGACGCACGGATCTATTCATTTATTCATTCATTTAAAAGACTTCATTTTGTAGTAGGCATACAGCTAGTAAGCCAACACAGGGTATCTGCAGGTTTCACCAAGTCAAATTTAAGACTTTTTAAGACCTTTTCAAGACCATTATGAATTAAAATTAAGACCTATATCACGCAATTACAAAAAAAAAAACGTACAAAAGGAAATGCAGAATCACAAAATTACTTGCAAAGCAAATTAATTTATTCAAATTGAACAAAGTATTAGTAATCTTGCCCTTCCTCATAGCTCAATCCCACCAGGATTAATATACAAACACACTACCGGTCAAAAGTCTGAGAACGGTAAGATTTTTTAATGTTTTTACATTCTGCTCACCAATGGTGCATTTATGTTATTAAAAATACAAAAAGCTGTAATATTGTGACAGTTCTGTTGTGACTGTTTTCTATGTGAATATATAGTAAAGTGTAATTTATTCCTGTGATCAAAGCTGAATTTATCATCATTACTCCAGTCTTCAGTGTCACATGATCCTTAACTAATCACTCTCATATGAGGATCTGATGATCAACAAACATTTATGATTATTATCAGTGTTGAACACAGTTGTGTAAAACATTTTTTTTTTCTCTGTGATGGATAAAAAAAAGTTTTAAAAAAAAGATTTCTGAAGGATTATATGACTCTAAAGTCTGGAGCAATGATGCTGAAAATTCAGCTTTCACAGAAATAAATTCTATTTTAAGATATATATTGAAATATAAAAGTTATTTTAAATTGTAAAAAATATTCACAATAATACTGTTTTTGCTGTATTTTGGATCAAATAAATGCAGCCTCGGTGAGCAGGAGAGACTTCTTTAAAAAACATTTTAAAAATCAAAACGTTCTCAAACTTTTGACCGGTAGTGTGTGTGTATGTATATAAATTTTTTTGTGAGATCAAAATTACTGATTTTGTTGTTTCTTTTTTTTTTTTTTCATAATTAGGATGCCACATTTACCATATCATTATATTAGATGCACAATAGTCACACATGGCAATAAAACAAACAAAATGCATGAATCTTGTTTGACAATAGGAAAAATAAATACAACTTAAATATACAGATACAAACAGTGCTTTAGTTTAGGTAGGCTACTGTTTGTTTTTCCCCGTTGTTATTGTTGTTTGATTAATACTAACGACACAGGCAGGAGTGGGTATAGGCTCGGCTATATTGGATTGCTTTCACTTTAAGACCTACAGTAATGAGCCAATAGATATGGATATCTATAAATGTGCCTAGATTCGGTACACTCGCGCCAGCGCTGACAGGAAGAAAACGCGTGCAGAATCCGCGGCCAGTCTGACATCAGTCCGTGTGTCAGTAGCGAATGAGTTCGGGGTATCCATTGCTTTTTAAACTCTTTGTTTAGTGCTATCGGGCATATCAAACTTTTATTTGGTCATTATACGAGATGGCAGGTGAGAAAGATTCGCCTTTGCTTTCACGATCGCGTGAACTGGAGAACTGAAGCTGAAGAATAAAATCCGTTTGATGTGTCTGTGGTACAATCCGAAAGAGACCTGCGCCAATAACATGAAAGCTGATTGGCTGCTATATAAGATGCATGTTGGTCTCTCACTAGCGAAAAAACGAACTAACAACACACACACACACACACACACACACACACACACACACACACACACACACGTTTGTTTTTGTGAAATGTGAGGACATTCCATAGGCGTAATGGTTTTTATACCGTACAAACCATATTTTCTATCCCCTTACACTGCCCCTAAACCTAGCCCTCACAGGAGACTGTGCAGTTCACTTTCTGTGAAAAAAAAACTTGTTCTGTGTGATTTATAAGCATTTTGAAAAGTGAGGACATGGGGAACGTCCTCATATTTCACCCTCTTTTTGTAATACCTGTGTCATACCCATGTCATTATACACATTTGTGTCCTGATATTTCCAAGTACACCTGGCTGCAGCCTGCAGATTGGGCGGGGTTGCACCTGGGGGGCGGGGTTGCACGTGTCACCCCGCCCATAACGCTTCTCATTGGTTAGTGGTAAATAATGACGTCGGCCGAGGCGGGGTCGCTTCTTGGGCGGGACTGCATAACTCGTCCCACCCACGACTTTTTTATTGGTTAGTGGCGTTAAGTAATGACGTCATTCTAGGATCTCATTTCCGCTGTTTATCGCTGTATGGTGAGTACAGGCGAGCTAGGCAGTTTGTTTACAATTTTTAATTTTAAAGTGGCGTGTGGGGTGTTGTTAAAAGGAAATGTGAAAAAAGAAGATTGTGTAACTTTACTCACTCAACCATATCACACGAATAATTACCAGGGTTGCGTTTCTCAAAAGCATTGTTAGGCCTAACGTTACGCGTATAACGTTTATATATGTGTATATGCGTTTATATATGCGTGTGTTCTAAAATAAGCCCCTTAAAAAGAAATGCAGTGGTAAAACTACACCAGGAGGATAGATATTGGACAAGTCCATATTAAAAGTATACAAAATTATATTGTAGGACTTTTTTCCCATGAATACAATGATAAGCCTAAATGTTAAATATCTATATTATTATTACTTAATTAATTAATTAATTAATTATATTAAAATGAACAGAAAACCAGACAGGTGTGTTGAGGCAAGTTGGAGCTAAACTCTGCAGTACAGTGACCCTCTAAGTCCGACTTTGGACACCCCATGTAAAATAATGAAGCATTTTATGGTAATACTGATGATCTCTTTCCTTCTGTTTGCAGATCCTTGGCACTGTCACCCCCATTTACATTCCCTGTGTACCCTGTTATCTGTATTCTTTGTTTTGCTCTGTTGATTATTCTCCAATCCTTACTCTTCTTAATCCTTACACCTCCATTTCTCTCCTCTTTTTGTCATTGTTCATTTTATAACTCAAAGGCTCTTTTAAGAGCCATTCCCCCTTGTGCAAAAATGCACAAAACTGTGTTAAGCAAGGAGGAGTGTGAGCGGTGTTTAAAAGACTGCACTAGCAAGTGCCCGTTCTGCCAGTACACCAGCATGCCACAGCTGATGGATTACCACATTCAAAACCACTTTCAGCGGGCAGTGCAGCATCAGGGTGAGTTTACAGACTTTTGCTTGTCACTTTAGATCAAGTAAAATATGGTGACAAACCAGTCAATAATACACTCTGCATGCTTCTGATTTCATTGCGTTTGAATTTGTAATAGAATGCTTAATTTTAAGGCTCAGGTAAACCTTATTGTGCAAATATCCAAAGTATAGTCTTTGTTGCTCAAATCACAAAAATGGGTGATGACAATTTGTCACTGTCTTGTGAAGTGAAGTTTAATTTTAGATTATTTTTAATACCTCTTTTTTTTTGGCCTTTTCAGATTTCACCATTTTAAAATGCAGTTTGAAATGTCGGGCAAAATCCCACTTTCACTGCTGCTATTGTTCAGTGACGCTGATAACTCGGGCAAATTTGTTGAAGCATATTGCCAGCCATCCTTCACCACCAACCCAGCCTCAGTCATCCTCTGTCCAGCAGTCGGGCGCTCAGTCATCCTCTGTCCAGCAGTCGGGGGCTCAGTCATCCTCTGTCCAGCAGTCGGGCGCTCAGTCATCCTCTGTCCAGCAGTCGGGCGCTCAGTCATCCTCTGTCCAGCAGTCGGGGGCTCAGTCATCCTCTGTCCAGCAGTCGGGCGCTCAGTCATCCTCTGTCCAGCAGTCGGGCGCTCAGTCATCCTCTGTCCAGCAGTCGGGCGCTCAGTCATCCTCTGTCCAGCAGTCGGGGGCTCAGTCATCCTCTGTCCAGCAGTCGGGGGCTCAGTCATCCTCTGTCCAGCAGTCGGGCGCTCAGTCATCCTCTGTCCAGCAGTCGGGCGCTCAGTCATCCTCTGTCCAGCAGTCGGGCGCTCAGTCATCCTCTGTCCAGCAGTCGGGCGCTCAGTCATCCTCTGTCCAGCAGTCGGGCGCTCAGTCATCCTCTGTCCAGCAGTCGGGCGCTCAGTCATCCTCTGTCCAGGAGTCGGGCGCTCAGTCATCCTCTGTCCAGCAGTCGGGGGCTCAGTCATCCTCTGTCCAGCAGTCGGGGGCTCAGTCATCCTCTGTCCAGCAGTCGGGGGCTCAGTCATCCTCTGTCCAGCAGTCGGGGGCTCAGTCATCCTCTGTCCAGCAGTCGGGCGCTCAGTCATCCTCTGTCCAGCAGTCGGGGGCTCAGTCATCCTCTGTCCAGCAGTCGGGGGCTCAGTCATCCTCTGTCCAGCAGTCGGGCGCTCAGTCATCCTCTGTCCAGCAGTCGGGCGCTCAGTCATCCTCTGTCCAGCAGTCGGGCGCTCAGTCATCCTCTGTCCAGCAGTCGGGGGCTCAGTCATCCTCTGTCCAGCAGTCGGGGGCTCAGTCATCCTCTGTCCAGCAGTCGGGCGCTCAGTCATCCTCTGTCCAGCAGTCGGGGGCTCAGTCATCCTCTGTCCAGCAGTCGGGGGCTCAGTCATCCTCTGTCCAGCAGTCGGGGGCTCAGTCATCCTCTGTCCAGCAGTCGGGGGCTCAGTCATCCTCTGTCCAGCAGTCGGGGGCTCAGTCATCCTCTGTCCAGCAGTCGGGCGCTCAGTCATCCTCTGTCCAGCAGTCGGGGGCTCAGTCATCCTCTGTCCAGCAGTCGGGCGCTCAGTCATCCTCTGTCCAGCAGTCGGGGGCTCAGTCATCCTCTGTCCAGCAGTCGGGGGCTCAGTCATCCTCTGTCCAGCAGTCGGGGGCTCAGTCATCCTCTGTCCAGCAGTCGGGCGCTCAGTCATCCTCTGTCCAGCAGTCGGGGGCTCAGTCATCCTCTGTCCAGCAGTCGGGCGCTCAGTCATCCTCTGTCCAGCAGTCGGGGGCTCAGTCATCCTCTGTCCAGCAGTCGGGCGCTCAGTCATCCTCTGTCCAGCAGTCGGGGGCTCAGTCATCCTCTGTCCAGCAGTCGGGGGCTCAGTCATTCTCTGTCCAGCAGTCGGGGGCTCAGTCATCCTCTGTCCAGCAGTCGGGCGCTCAGTCATCCTCTGTCCAGCAGTCGGGCGCTCAGTCATCCTCTGTCCAGCAGTCGGGGGCTCAGTCATCCTCTGTCCAGCAGTCGGGGGCTCAGTCATTCTCTGTCCAGCAGTCGGGGGCTCAGTCATCCTCTGTCCAGCAGTCGGGCGCTCAGTCATCCTCTGTCCAGGAGTCGGGCGCTCAGTCATCCTCTGTCCAGCAGTCGGGCGCTCAGTCATCCTCTGTCCAGCAGTCGGGGGCTCAGTCATCCTCTGTCCAGCAGTCGGGCGCTCAGTCATCCTCTGTCCAGCAGTCGGGCGCTAAGTCATCCTCTGTCCAGCAGTCGGGGGCTCAGTCATCCTCTGTCCAGCAGTCGGGGGCTCAGTCATCCTCTGTCCAGCAGTCGGGCGCTCAGTCATCCTCTGTCCAGCAGTCGGGGGCTCAGTCATCCTCTGTCCAGCAGTCGGGCGCTCAGTCATCCTCTGTCCAGCAGTCGGGGGCTCAGTCATCCTCTGTCCAGCAGTCGGGGGCTCAGTCATCCTCTGTCCAGCAGTCGGGGGCTCAGTCATCCTCTGTCCAGCAGTCGGGGGCTCAGTCATCCTCTGTCCAGCAGTCGGGCGCTCAGTCATCCTCTGTCCAGCAGTCGGGGGCTCAGTCATCCTCTGTCCAGCAGTCGGGGGCTCAGTCATCCTCTGTCCAGCAGTCGGGGGCTCAGTCATCCTCTGTCCAGCAGTCGGGCGCTCAGTCATCCTCTGTCCAGCAGTCGGGGGCTCAGTCATCCTCTGTCCAGCAGTCGGGGGCTCAGTCATCCTCTGTCCAGCAGTCGGGCGCTCAGTCATCCTCTGTCCAGCAGTCGGGGGCTCAGTCATCCTCTGTCCAGCAGTCGGGGGCTCAGTCATCCTCTGTCCAGCAGTCGGGGGCTCAGTCATCCTCTGTCCAGCAGTCGGGCGCTCAGTCATCCTCTGTCCAGCAGTCGGGCGCTCAGTCATCCTCTGTCCAGCAGTCGGGCGCTCAGTCATCCTCTGTCCAGCAGTCGGGCGCTCAGTCATCCTCTGTCCAGCAGTCGGGCGCTCAGTCATCCTCTGTCCAGCAGTCGGGGGCTCAGTCATCCTCTGTCCAGCAGTCGGGGGCTCAGTCATCCTCTGTCCAGCAGTCGGGGGCTCAGTCATCCTCTGTCCAGCAGTCGGGGGCTCAGTCATCCTCTGTCCAGCAGTCGGGGGCTCAGTCATCCTCTGTCCAGCAGTCGGGGGCTCAGTCATCCTCTGTCCAGCAGTCGGGGGCTCAGTCATCCTCTGTCCAGCAGTCGGGGGCTCAGTCATCCTCTGTCCAGCAGTCGGGGGCTCAGTCATCCTCTGTCCAGCAGTCGGGGGCTCAGTCATCCTCTGTCCAGCAGTCGGGCGCTCAGTCATCCTCTGTCCAGCAGTCGGGGGCTCAGTCATCCTCTGTCCAGCAGTCGGGGGCTCAGTCATCCTCTGTCCAGCAGTCGGGGGCTCAGTCATCCTCTGTCCAGCAGTCGGGGGCTCAGTCATCCTCTGTCCAGCAGTCGGGCGCTCAGTCATCCTCTGTCCAGCAGTCGGGGGCTCAGTCATCCTCTGTCCAGCAGTCGGGGGCTCAGTCATCCTCTGTCCAGCAGTCGGGGGCTCAGTCATCCTCTGTCCAGCAGTCGGGGGCTCAGTCATCCTCTGTCCAGCAGTCGGGCGCTCAGTCATCCTCTGTCCAGCAGTCGGGCGCTCAGTCATCCTCTGTCCAGCAGTCGGGCGCTCAGTCATCCTCTGTCCAGCAGTCGGGGGCTCAGTCATCCTCTGTCCAGCAGTCGGGGGCTCAGTCATCCTCTGTCCAGCAGTCGGGGGCTCAGTCATCCTCTGTCCAGCAGTCGGGGGCTCAGTCATCCTCTGTCCAGCAGTCGGGCGCTCAGTCATCCTCTGTCCAGCAGTCGGGGGCTCAGTCATCCTCTGTCCAGCAGTCGGGGGCTCAGTCATCCTCTGTCCAGCAGTCGGGGGCTCAGTCATCCTCTGTCCAGCAGTCGGGGGCTCAGTCATCCTCTGTCCAGCAGTCGGGGGCTCAGTCATCCTCTGTCCAGCAGTCGGGGGCTCAGTCATCCTCTGTCCAGCAGTCGGGGGCTCAGTCATCCTCTGTCCAGCAGTCGGGCGCTCAGTCATCCTCTGTCCAGCAGTCGGGCGCTCAGTCATCCTCTGTCCAGCAGTCGGGCGCTCAGTCATCCTCTGTCCAGCAGTCGGGGGCTCAGTCATCCTCTGTCCAGCAGTCGGGGGCTCAGTCATCCTCTGTCCAGCAGTCGGGGGCTCAGTCATCCTCTGTCCAGCAGTCGGGGGCTCAGTCATCCTCTGTCCAGCAGTCGGGCGCTCAGTCATCCTCTGTCCAGCAGTCGGGGGCTCAGTCATCCTCTGTCCAGCAGTCGGGGGCTCAGTCATCCTCTGTCCAGCAGTCGGGGGCTCCTAAATGTCCAAATCCTGTGGTAACAACAAGCCTAAACATGATCAAAGCAAACAAAGCATTTTGGGGAACGATGCCAAATGAGGGGCAACAGCAGCTGGTAAGTTAATCTTTGCAAAATTTTCTTAACAAGATGCTGTTCATCAACCTGTGCATTTATTTATCTTTATCTGAATTTTAGCTAAACAATGCTTTGGATGTCAGAAAAAGCAAATATGAGCGATTGGCAACCGTATATAACACAACACTGCAACGATCAGACCTGTGCTCTCTGGGACTCGAGAAATATGTTGAGGGAACGGTACACTGTTCAAAGACTCATTTGAAGATAGAAACTCAATAAACACTCATCATTAATTACTGTTTTATTTAAACGCAGGTTCTCAACTGTTGCCTGAAAGTGGTAGAGGCCATAGCGAAATCACAGGTGAAATATTTTGTGCTCCTATTACTTAAGCTGCTTACAGGGATAGTTCAACCCAAAAATGAAAATTGTCATTCATTTAGTCACCCTCAAGTTCTTCCAAACCAGTATGAGTTTATTTCTTCTGTTGCACATAAAAGATGAAGACAATTGGTAACCAAACAGTTCCCCATTGTTTTTTTTCCAATTCAATGGAAGTATGTACAGGTACAATCATACACCAAAATTTTAATTCTTGGTTGAACTACCCCTTTAAGCAACTCCTTAGCTGAAATATACATACTTTTGTAGATGTGCTTACAGTGGTCAGAATGTTAATACTCTCAGCTGTTGGTGAATTTAGAATTTAAATGTAACACCAAGGCAAAATCGAGAATGTTAAAGTATGTTGAATGTTTCCATACAGAATGTGAATGTATTTTCGGCTAATTCATATGTGATTTCAACATGGCCAGACAGCACACTTGAAGAGCAACTTCTGCACCTGCCGGTATGTATATAAGTTTAATATGAAACCTAGTCACACAGTTTCCAAATTTTTTAGATTGACCAATATTATTTGTTTTCAAGCTGGATGAAAACATTGACTGGTTTATCTTCCCAACATGGATACCAGGACATTGGATGGTTTGTGTAAGTCATTCTTAATCTGTAGTCTTTATCTGGGATAACTTATGTCAGCATAATATTGTCGATAAATTGCCGTTGTTGTCTTTCGGTGTGTGTATATATTGTGACTTATCAACAGATTATGAAGCCAAGGGAGCATGACATTTTTTTCCTTGACCCTCTACATGGCAAAACATTCAGTCAGGAAGAATACATGCTCATCTACAGGTTTTATAGTGCACTGTTCAGAGTTCAGAGATTGTGGTCGTTCCAAACCACGTTCTGATGCGCTTGTGGTCGTTCCAAACCACATTTTGATACGCGTGTGGTCGTTCCAAAACATCATTTTGATAAGATTGTGATTGTGGTCGTTCCTAACCACATTTTAATAAAACTATGGCCACTATTAACTGTTTTTTGCAACTGTTTTTAAAGTTATGGTCTGTGTTTTGTCATCACAGAAACATTGCACAAATCTTGTCTCCTGGGCATTGGCATGAATACTGTGTCAATGATATTACGGTACCAATATTCATATCAATATGTAATTGTAAAAGCATTGCAAATGGTTTAACTTTTTGTCAAGGTAATTTGACTCTGTGCATGTCAACATCAACAGGGCCTTCCACGACAACATCTGAGCAACAGCTGTGCTGTTTTTGTCCTGATGGTAAGTTAATAATGCTGATCTGGCGTTTGCTAGATGTTTATCCAGTACATGTATCTAAGCAAATGTATTTGTAATGTTTTTACCATTTCAGTATTCACTGAGCTTTGTGACAGGAGGTCCCTTTGATTTTACAGAGGTAAGTGAAATATGCAATGGCAAACCCCAATATTATTAAAAGTTAATTGAGTATTTCTTTTTTTTATCTTAGGCTGACGTGCCTTGCATCAGGAGGTGGTGGTGTTTGTTGCTTTTGGAGAATTTCCCCTTGAGGTTTGTTTTTTTGTCTCTACACATTATACAAACTATTGAAGCTCCAATTAGTTTTTCTCATTCAGGGTTTGTACGACCAAGAAAAACCTGGAAAAGTCATAGAATTCTAAAATGGCTATTTCCAGGGCTGGAAAAGTTTTAGGAAGTCTCATACATTTCAAATATGTGTATATAATAGAATGTTTATCTGATAGTATTGATTAAACTACAATACTTACGGTTCATTCAATACATCTTACTGCAAAAAAAATTATTAGTCATTAATTAGTTAAGATGAGGTGCTTTTGTCATTTGAACATTGATTTTTATTAATCTTATTTTTAAAAATTAAATGGAAAGTAATGGAAAATAATTGGTATATATTGGTAGAAAGGTACAAACCTTGTGCTTAACACATACCTGTCCTGTATTCCTTTTTATTATAGGTCTGATGAAGAAAGACGGGCAAGAAAGAGACAAATGAGGCATATTGAAAAAAATGTACGAGACATTTCATAAGATTTTTTTAATCTCTTACCATATATAGACTGACTTATTTTTGTTTTGCTATCCTTTTAGGCACAAAAGGCAAACATGACTCCTGACTTGCAACTTTTGAATGTAAGGTTCCTTTTTTTTCTTAAGTGCTGAAATCCTGTCGTATTCCATTCAAGCAAATAAAGGATTAATCCTTTTAAAAATACTTTCCAGCTACCCTGGAATGTCTTGGAGATGATACTTCTAGAAGTAGTGCTAGAGGATGGAGATGCTGCCTACATGAATCTGTCTCTTACTTGCAGTTGCTTTAGAGCAATTGTAAACAAGGCCCTGTTCAGACAGAAGGCGCACTATGCATGGCTTGACAGTAAGTTTGTTAAATGTGTGCAATAAAGTATGCATAAGGCCTAATGGGTATAAGAGTGGCTTTAGGTAATCATGCTTCTTGCATTTCCTAAAGCAGTACCAAGGCTAACATAATCTTTGACGTGCATTATGAAAGATTTCTCTTTTGTGTGTGTTTTTGGCTACAGGTGTTGTGGACTGGGGGAAATGGAGTGAAACACTTTTGAAATTAAAGAGTGCAGAACATGTGGAACTTTTTTCAAAACCTGCTCAGGTTTTTATGGAAACGGGAAGCGTGGTTGCCTTAGAGGATTCTACGACAGCATAGAGGACCCAGACTGCTGTTTCATGTGTCAGTGGTAGAGTGTCAGGGGAAGTGTGTGAAGGAAGGATGAATGAATGATTAAAGGTGATTTAAAAGAGGAAAGTGTGTGAAGGAAGGATGAATGAATGATTAAAGGTGATTTAAAAGAGGAAAGTGTGTGAAGGAAGGATGAATGAATGAATGATTAAAGGTGATTTAAAAGAGGAAAGTGTGTGAAGGAAGGATGAATGAATGATTAAAGGTGATTTAAAAGAGGAAAGTGTGTGAAGGAAGGATGAATGAATGATTAAAGGTGATTTAAAAGAGGAAAGTGTGTGAAGGAAGGATGAATGAATGATTAAAGGTGATTTAAAAGAGGAAAGTGTGTGAAGGAAGGATGAATGAATGAATGATTAAAGGTGATTTAAAAGAGGAAAGTGTGTGAAGGAAGGATGAATGAATGATTAAAGGTGATTTAAAAGAGGAAAGTGTGTGAAGGAAGGATGAATGAATGATTAAAGGTGATTTAAAAGAGGAAAGTGTGTGAAGGAAGGATGAATGAATGATTAAAGGTGATTTAAAAGAGGAAAGTGTGAAGAAAGGAAGGATGAATGAATGATTAAAGGTGATTTAAAAGAGGTAAGTGTGTGAAGGATGTATAGAAAGACACCGAGAGATATGTACAAAAAGAGAGGTGTATGTTTGTCTTTATCAAAACTAATTAAACTGTTTCATACCTAAATAATTAACTACTTGTCTTGGCTTGTTATTCATTTTACCGTAACCCTTTTCATTATCAAGTAAATCCATAATCTATTATTATTAATGCCATTTTAAGACTTGACACTCTTGCTGAGAATATTACACTTTTATTTAAATGTTAATAATTAATGTGCAACCAAAGCACTTACAATATGAAATGGTAATAAAACAGAAATAACTAACAAATAAGTTGTAAATAAACAATATACATGAACAAAAATAACGTTATCCAAATGTTAACAAACTTACAATGTGTTTGATAATATATATTATCATCAGGTATAAGTAATTAACGGATTCACAGTTTTGTTTTCTACATGATAGCACGCACTTCATAAGTATATAAGAAACTGTAAGCATTGCTTTCTACCACATTTCCTGTTTTGGGATCAGCGTCAAGTCTGACGTCACTAACCAATGAGAAGAGTTGCGGGCGGGACGAGTCGTGCAGTCCCGCCCCAAGTGCGACCCCGCCTCGACCGACGTCATACTTTGCCACTAACCAATGAGAAGCGTTATGGGCGGGGTGACACGTGCAACCCCGCCCCCCAGGTGCAACCCCGCCCAATCTGCAGGCTGCAGCCAGGTGCTTCTCGATATTTCACAAAAACATGCCCACACACACACACACACACACACACACACACACACACACAAAAACATTGCGGGAGCATTTCAATGAGCAATGGAGTAGTGTTACATGGACGTAGGAAAATTAAGACCCGTTCAAAATTATTTAAGACCTAGAACTCAATACTTCAGCGAATTTAAGACTTTTAAGGCCTTAAAATTTTGATTTTGAATTTAAAGACATTTAAGACTTTTTAAGATCCCGCGGGTACCCTGCAACAGTTTTTGCTTATTTGTATTTGTTGCTTATAATTTTGAGTGACAGATGTCGTGTTTGATTTAGCCTATTTTAGTCTGAGCTATTTTTTACGGTGTTGACAGTATGATAAGACAAAATAAATAAAACTATTGTATAGCCAACATTTTATATTTGTTCTCCCCAGTCTCTCTCTTTCTGTAGGGGAAATTCAAATGTGAGATTCTAGAAACAAAATCTAAATTTAGCGGGATCGGTCGGTCTGTGAAAGCCACTACCACAGAAAGTTTTGTTCACTTCAAGTTCAAGTGTAGTTGCACTGTTGTTTCCCGACACACGCTTGAACTTTTCAGAATGCCCGCTCCTGTTTAAAGTACACCAGTTACCGGTCTTTCACTGGAAAATTTTCACACGGGAATGCAGACTAGCATACAAATCCTGTTGTCACCAGCGTGCAATTCATTCTGAGAGAGGGTAGGCTGTGAAGAGTGCATCTGTTGTACCCTTCATTTGCCTGAGAAACAAAGGCTGCATTTGAAGTCCCTTGAGATGAGAGTGCTCATAAGTGAGTAAACATAGTAAGTGACCTGTCAAATTGACTAGTGATTTGGCAGCGTTACTGGCCACAGTTAATTTTTACCCGCATTTGCCTGGTGTTAATTTCAAACCATATATATATATACCCGTATTTGCCGAGTTGGCAGGTAATGTCAAGTTCTGGTGGTCAACAGAATATAATCCACAATTTTAAAACATAATTCACATTGAATGCTCCAAGTCCACACTAGTGTTTTCCAAAAAATGTTTGTCTATATCCCTGTTATTAAGAACTATTGTAGAGGGATTCACATTGCCCTAAAACATATTTTTGTGTTTATCCATTTGGAATAGCGTCTTCAAAAAGCTGTTATTGCTGGACACTGGTCTTAGTGTGGATGGAGGGACAAATTGTAGAGAAAGACCAATGTGTTTTGAAATTTATTTTTAATTTTTAAACAGATTAACCCTCTGGGGTCTGAGGGGTTTTGGGTATCTGGAGAAGTTCTGACATGCCCTGTCATTTGTGCTTTTTTTCAGTTGCTTAATACCATTAATGGCTAAAGTCTGATAACACTGAATTCAGCACAAACTGGGATACAATAACATGTGAGCAGCATGTACTGTATGTACATGTTTGTATTTTGGAGAAAATAACGTATGCATTGTCACTGATATAAGGTCACAAAAACATTAAATATGTTTCCACAAGACTTTTGAGAACTGGTTCTTGTTGCCTATAGTTTTTGCTTCATAGAAATATGTAAACATCATCCTGCATACTCACTCACATAAAACAATACATTGATTTAAATGTTGTAAGACACTTTTTGTTTACAAAAGCCATGTGTGTGGAGGCGTGAATGATCATGAATAATGCTGTGATTGAGTCAGGTATGAGAGAGGGAACTACAAGAAAGAATGTGAGGAAAAAAGAAATACATACATTTTGTTTGTAGATTATTTATAATATAGTTAACAATGTAATCCAAATATAAATTAAGGTCAAAGGCACATTTTGAGCACACAGTCATATCTGGAAAAAGTCACAATTACCATGACAACAACTAGAGTTCAAAGCAATATGAAAACTGCCACAATTACCATGACAACAACTACAGTTCAAAGCAATATGAAAACTGTCACAATTAACATGACAACAACTACAGTTCAAAGCAATATGAAAACTGTCACAATTACTATGACAACAACTACACTGCCCTACAAAGGCTAAGTGCAGTAACTACGCAAACACTGAAACTGAGAAAAATGGCTTTAAAGTTTTTTACACCAGCCAGTCAAACATGTTGTGGGTAGATTAGTGGTAATGCATTCATGTATTGCCTTCTTAGGAAGAAATTTTTTATAGATAAAACCATGACCACCGATGTGATCTTTGACCTCCAAAATGCAGATACTGCACTCTGCCTTTGGATGACCTTAAACAACTAAAACACTATTGCAAAGGCAAAGTGCAGTATCTACAAACTAAATGTGTTCATCCAACTTTTTTCATGCTTCTTAATACATGTTTATAGTAATAATAAACTGTATATAATACAGAATTTTCATTTTTGGTTGAACTATCCCTTTAATGTGGCCATACATAATTTCCTAGAATTAGAGGTTAGAGAGTAAATTAACTTACGTATGCTTGTTCTCCCTTTAGCCTAACTTCTAAGCTATTCTCAAACATGTAAATTTCCTGTTTATGCTATCTACACCCTTAAAGCTATAATTAATAATTAAAATATAATTCTTATGTATTCTTAGCTAGCCTATCTGTGAAATCCAAAAAACTGATTGGCAAAACTGACTCTGACAACTGAAAAGCAGATCATTATTATTGACCTAATATGACAGGACATAAATTAAAAAGCTGACAGCTATTTCAAAACGTAAGGCTACACTCCCATAATGTACTTACAGTGCTCTATTTTCACACACTAAGTTTGTACTTAATATACTAAAAATTCTTCTTAAGTATTAGCCTACTTTTTAAGCTAATCTTAAGAATACCTATTTTGAATACTAATTTGAGACATCATGAATATGAAATAAGATTTGCTTTTAACATAATATCTCTGTATTTAAAAAAAAAAGTGTTACCACTTGTAGTTAGGGATGAAACGATTACCGGTTTCACGATAAAATGTACTGACGGTTAGTAATATCGTTTAAAATTTAATTATCATTAAAACCGCGTGTGATTATCACGATTTTGAAAACTTGCGGTAAATCCTGTCCAGTCAGCGTCAGTTTGGTGCAGGCGCAGCGCGCACCACTGTATTTGAATGAGAAGAAATGGCAGAAAGCAGTGACAGCACTCGGGGGATTGTTCAGCCTCTAAAAGGACCAAATCTGAGGTGTGGTCATATTTTGGCTTTTACAAAAGTCCTGAGGGAAACTTAATCGAAGATGGTCACCCTGTCTGCAGAACATGCCAGAAGAAAGTCGCTGTAATGGGGGAAACACTTCAAAACTACGAACGCAAGGCAAGTGGACTTTGACCTCAATACCAAAACTACGTCTGGAAAATAATAACGTGAAGCGAACGAACAAGTTCAGACAAGACTAGGGTGACATTTAAGGGATAATATTCAGGGCTTGACATTAACAACGCAATTTGCGGGTGTAACGTTATTTCGGCTGCACACTAGCCACTTTGGCGGTTAAACTTATTATAGTCTTCTCAAAAGCCATCTGTTATAATCGCGTTGCGCATTATAATCACTCACACGTGTTGCTATTGAGTTTATGAATGCAATGTCTCATAATCAGAGGCGTTCAGATTAGCCGGCGTTTTGTTCAGAGCGCATGCTCAAATCTGCGCTCAAAGCGGAGATAAACGTGTGCTGTACGCAGGAGATTCACTCATCATACAGTGATCGACTGTTTTTGTTCTATTTCAGCAGCGAAAATAGTTTCAAACAAACACAGCAGAACCACAGCGCATCTGATATGACTGGCATAAAGTTGGCGAATTTAGGGACCGTCTCTAAAGTTACATACAACATTGGTAACGTTATACGCGTTTCTAACTTCAATAGCATTTTAAGAGAATGACAGCCATAAAACTGACTGTAAAGTGTTCATCTAGGTGTCCGGTATGATGCACACCTTTTGATATTTAATCAAATAAACTGTCAAATCATATGAAAATATGGATATGCATTATTTCACTAGGATACCGTTTGGGCTCATACACAAAATATGCTGATTTAAATGCATCATAGCTGAACACTGTAAATATATTCTCAAGCACTATTCTCATCAGAGACAATATTAGAGATTATATTTACACCAAATTATTATTATTTATGCGTCATGCGTTGCTATTGATGACAACCATTATAAGGAAGGAAATCCCATAGAATAGAATCTAGCTTAAAAACGTGCATAGAGCTGCTTGATTTATTTGTTGTTTGTTGATTTTCAAATATAAAACTTGTTGAAATGTTTTAAGTGTGTGCATCTGTTCTTTTTGAACACTTTCATCTCATTTGAACAAAACCGTGATAATAGATAACCGTGATAATTTGGGTCACTATAATCGTGATGTGAAATTTCCATACCGTTTCATCGCTACTTGTAGTACACGATGGGTTCAAATATACTATAAGTGGTACCTAGCACATTTTAGTTAATTTTCATGGTGTCTCAAAATAGCACAGAGTACACTTATACCCCCAGTTTCACAGACAAGGCTTAAGCTAGTCCTAGACTAAAATGCATTTTTGAGTTGTGTTAACTGAAAGAAACTTGCACTGATGTATCTTAAAATATGTCAGTGCCATTGTTTTGTCTTAAGATACACACCAGTAAGGTTTTTTTTTAAGGGCACATTTATAAAAGTTACTTAAATGTACTAATTGAACTAATGCCTAATCCTAGTTTAGCCTAAGCCCTGTTTGTGAAACTGGGCCATATATTCTTAAGATTAGCTTAACGAAGTACTAAAGTTTTTTTTTTTTTTGTATATTAAGTAGCCTACAAAATTAGTGTTTGAAAATAGAGTACTTTCAGTACATTATGCAAGTGTACTTTTCTCCTAGTGTGCTTGCTGTCGGCCGGCTGCGCTCGTCCGGTTGTCACCCGCTGACTGGCGCCGCTAACTTCTAGAGTAACTTTGTCTAACAAGATAACTTTACCAGACCCAGCTAACTTTTGAAGGAGTAACCCCTGTCAATTCAATTGGATTAGCTGCCTGAAACGGAGAGATGTCCGAATCAACAAACACCAATGTGATTAAATCGGTATCATTACGTTGTCAGAGGATATTGCCTTTAATAGAGCAGCACAGGTAAGTCAAAATTTGCTGGCTGGCTAGTCAATGTTAACTGATTATAAAGCTGTCAGTTGTCTTACTATGAGTTTTTATTTTGCTATCGTCCTTACCAGTCTTTGTATATTTGCGTTTTAAAGCAAGTTAAACCATCATTTGGCCGCGGGATTGTGCCATGGTAGGCTGTATGTTACGATCGGGGCAAACCGAATACAATCCCGATCGTAACAAGGCTGAAACCGCAGTATCTGCGGTGTCAAAAACGGGGGGGAAAACAAAGCTAGAACGCAGTAACATCGCTTGGATTTTGTAGTTAGTGCAATTTTGACACTCTCGTTTCTCTAAAACTGGACAAAATTGAACCAGCAAACTTTGTCACAAGACAGAACAGATGTCACAAAGCCCATTTCAAGTCTTAACTCAATTTTGACCAAATGTGTAGTTACTGCGCTTTGCCTTTGGACGGCAGTACAGTTCAAAGCAATATGAAAACTGCCACAATTACCATGACAACAACTACAGTTCAAAGCAATATGAAAACCGCCACAATTACCATGACAACAACTGCAGTTCAAAGCAATATGAAAACTGCCACAATTACCATGACAACAACTACAGTTCAAAGCAATATGAAAACCGCCACAATTACCATGACAACAACTACAGTTCAAAGCAATATGAAAACTGCCACAATTACCATGACAACAACTACAGTTCAAAGCAATATGAAAACCGCCACAATTACCATGACAACAACTACAGTTCAAAGCAATATGAAAACCGCCACAATTACCATGACAACAACTACAGTTCAAAGCAATATGAAAACTGCCACAATTACCATGACAACAACTACAGTTCAAAGCAATATGAAAACTCCTACAATTACCATGACAACAACTACAGTTCAAAGCAATATGAAAACTGCCACAATTACCATGACAACAACTACAGTTCAAAGCAATATGAAAACTGCCACAATTACCATGACAACAACTACAGTTCAAAACAATATGAAAACTCCTACAATTACCACGACAACAACTACAGTTCAAAGCAATATGAAAACTGCCACAATTACCATGACAACAACTACAGTTCAAAGCAATATGAAAACCGCCACAATTACCATGACAACAACTACAGTTCAAAGCAATATGAAAACTGCCACAATTACCATGACAACAACTACAGTTCAAAGCAATATGAAAACTCCTACAATTACCATGACAACAACTACAGTTCAAAGCAATATGAAAACTGCCACAATTACCATGACAACAACTACAGTTCAAAGCAATATGAAAACTGCCACAATTACCATGACAACAACTACAGTTCAAAGCAATATGAAAACTGCCACAATTACCACGACAACAACTACAGTTCAAAGCAATATGAAAACTGCCACAATTACCATGACAACAACTACAGTTCAAAGCAATATGAAAACTGCCACAATTACCATGACAACAACTACAGTTCAAAGCAATATGAAAACTGCCACAATTACCATGACAACAACTACAGTTCAAAGCAATATGAAAACTGCCACAATTACCATGACAACAACTACAGTTCAAAGCAATATGAAAACTGTCACAATTACCATGACAACAACTACATTTCAAAGCAATATGAAAACTGCCACAATTACCACGACAACAACTACAGTTCAAAGCAATATGAAAACTGCCACAATTACCATGACAACAACTACAGTTCAAAGCAATATGAAAACTGTCACAATTACCATGACAACAACTACATTTCAAAGCAATATGAAAACTGCCACAATTACCACGACAACAACTACAGTTCAAAGCAATATGAAAACTGTCACAATTACCATGACAACAACTACATTTCAAAGCAATATGAAAACTGCCACAATTACCACGACAACAACTACAGTTCAAAGCAATATGAAAACTGCCACAATTACCATGACAACAACTACAGTTCAAAGCAATATGAAAACTGTCACAATTACCATGACAACAACTACATTTCAAAGCAATATGAAAACTGCCACAATTACCACGACAACAACTACAGTTCAAAGCAATATGAAAACTGCCACAATTACCATGACAACAACTACAGTTCAAAGCAATATGAAAACTGCCACAATTACCATGATAACAAATGTAGTCTAGTTAATTTTGCTGTGACCTAAAGTTAAATTTTGAGAAGGTAATTCGACTGAACTGCAGTGAAAATACTACAGACTACAAATATGCTTCATTTAGATGTAGTTTATTTTACTGCAGTGTTTTCAGAGGTAGTTGTTTATTATCTAGTTCATAATAGGAGTAAATCTTTTCTCTTACATAGGAATAATATTAGGTTTTTCTAAATCTTTTGACATATAAGAGGTCTATGTGTAATAGAAACATCCTGCAAGAAAATACATTTGCATATGACCGCCTCTAGAGCAAGACATCAACCAATGGTTTTACATCATTGCACATAGGCCCCGCCCACTGGTGATCAGTCACTTTGACACTTCCTGTTTAAACAGCTCGTTTGTGTCTCTGTAGAGGATGGATTATTTTTAAAGGCGTCCTGGATCACATCAGAGGATTATGTGTTTGTCTGGAGCATTTGACTGCAGATTGTTTTGTAAATGAGACACAGTGTGAGGGAGAGTTTGCAGAGAAACTTGTGCAACGATAAAGCAAAGCCAACAGTATTGGATCTGACAGCAGCTAGATCTTAAAGCTAAAGTATGTTCATAAAGGCGTGAGCAGTTTAATAATACTTTGTCTGTAAATGTTTTATGAGTGTTGGAGGCTTTGATATTTTGTCTTATGCCGTGACATTAGCCGATTATAATGTTGTCGTTTACTGACAAGAGCCGCCCCAGGACTGTGGCCCTCCAGGGAACTGAGTTTGGCACCCCTAGTGACATCAGCGTTTTTTCCAGAATTATTGATCTAAAGCCCACACTGTGACTGTATGATATATAAATAAAGTTGACTTGACTTGACTTGACTAGTATAAGTGAACATTGAGGAACATTAAAATAAAATCCATGACCCCTTTAAAGATGTTAGATTCATTATTAATCATGACTCTTCATTAGTGAATAATTAACACTCACAGAGCTTTTCTGCAGTTTATCACAGCTGGTATCAGTCTTCTTCTGCCCTCAGCTGATGTGGTGTATTTCCTGAGGTTCAGCTCATCCAGCGGCTCCTCTGAGATCTGAAGCATGTAGGCGATTGTTGAGCAGTGAGACGGAGAGAGTTCCTCCTCTGAGTGTTTGTCTGATTTCACAAACTCCTGAATCTCTCTGGACAGAGTCTGATCTTTCACTTCCAGCAGACAGAGGAACAGATTGATGGATTGATCAGATGAGAGATGATCCTCATCATCATACTCATCATGCTTCTCTTTGATCTGCTGTTTATATCCACCTTTGATCTTATCTTTAATGTACTTTGTGATTCTCCTGATGATCTCTGAGCTTTTCTCTGTGTGTGTCAGTAGATCCTGTAAGAGTCTCTGATTGGACTCCAGAGAGACGCCCAGCAGGAACCGCAGGAACAGATCCAGCTGTCCATTCTCACTCCTGAGGGCTTTATATACTGCTGATGTTAGTAGATTATACAGAGAGTCTTCCCAAGGCCAGTAAGATCTGAATTTATGCAGTGGTTTCTTGTTCTTGATCACATGACAGTAAAACACATAGAAAGCAGCGAGAAACTCCTGAATGCTCAGATGAATGAAGCTGTAGACTTTCCTCTGATGAATCACAGATTCCACCTTAAAGATCTCAGTGCAGATCCCAGAATGCACTGCGGCGTCAGTGACGTCTATGCCGCTCTCTCTCAGGTCCTCCTCATAGAACATCACATTGCCCTTCATCAGCTGTTTGAAAGCCACTTCAGCCAGTTTCACAATCACTTCTCTGTTGGACGGCAGGAGTTTCTCTGGATCTCTCTCTTCATACTTCTGATTCCTCATGTTGATCTGAATCAGCAGGAAGTGGATGTACATTTCAGTCAGAGTTTGAGGGATTTCTGCACTCAGATCTTCTTCCAGGAGCTTCTGAAGCACAGTGGATGAGATCCAGCAGAAGACGGGTATGTGGCACATGATGTGGAGGCTTCTTGCTCTTCTGATGTGTGAGATGATTCTGCTGGCTTGATGCTCGTCCCTGATTCTCTTCCTGAAATATTCCTCCTTCTGAGGCTCATTGAATCCCTGAATCTCTGTCAGACGGTTGATGTATTTGGAGGGGATCTGATTGGCTGCTGCTGGTCTGGAGGTGATCCAGATGAGAGCCGAGGGAAGCATCTCTCCTTTCATGAGCTTTGACATCAACACATCCACTGATGAAGTCTCAGTCACATCAGAAACTTCCTTTGACATCAACACATCCACTGATGAAGTCTCAGTCACATCAGAAACTTCCTTTGACATCAACACATCCACTGATGAAGTCTCAGTCACACCAGAAACTTCCTGAGCGTCTGAAAACCTCAGTGTGATTCTGCTTTCATCCAGACCATCAAAGATGAACACAACTTTACACTGCTCATAAATCCTTGAGTCCAGATGTTGAAGTTCAGGATGAAAGTCCAGCAGAAGTCTGTGAAGACTGTACTGATGATCTCGGATCAAGTTCAGCTCTCGAAATGGAAGCACAAACATGAAATCTACATCCTGATTGGCTCTTCCCTCTGCCCAGTCCAGAATGAACTTCTGCACAGAGACGGTTTTTCCGATTCCAGCGATGCCTTTAGTAAGGACAGTCTTGATCTGCTCTTTCTCCTCACGTCCTGGTTCAGGTGAGGCTGTAAAGATGTCATTGCAGTAGATTGGAGTGTCTTGTGAGTGTTGTGTTCTGGCTGTTTTCTCCATCTTTAAAACCTCATGTTCTTCATTCACTCCTCCTCTCTCTCCCTCTATGATGTAGAGCTGTGTGTAGATCCTGTTCAGGAGGGCTTCATTCTCCTGGAGTTTCAGTCCCTCAAATAATCTCTCGTACTTGTTCTTCATGCTGGTTTTGTGCTGGTCTTTGACTCTCTGTAGTTCTTCATCCACTGGTTGATCGTGTGTGTTCAGGGACGCAGTAACGGTTGTGTTGTTCAGACAGAAGACTGAGGCGGCCCCTCCAGAGATGCTTCGGTTTCTGTCCACTATGCTGAAGAAAACAGATAAAACAATTATGTAAAATAAAGAAATGAATGAATAAATAAAATTGAAAAGTAAACCACATTGTAAAACAATACAGATGACAATCCTGTAAGACATTCATTATACAGAAAATATATTACTTCAGTTGCAGTTTAACTTTTAAAGTTAATTGTCAAAATGTTTACAAAAAAGATAAAGTCAAAATTAATTTTCGATTAGTGTTGTCAAAAATATCGATATTTCGCTATGAATCGATACTGAAATATCTGAAACGATACGATACTCAATATCTACAGTATGGATATCAGCTGCGCCTCCTCTCCTTCAGTCCGGTTAACCCTCTGAACACGGCCAACATGTGTTCTGCTGGATTTTTCCTCATGACAGCGTGTTAGTGTTGGTGTGACCGGTCTGAATTTCGCACGGGATTGCACATTATAATTATACTAATTCCCGCAGTTTTCACGCTCGCATAAGAAGCACACACACACACATAGGCCAACCGTAATAAAGCCGCCTCTGACATACAAGTGCAAATATTAGTTCCCTTTTCCAGCTTATTAATGGTCAAATACACGCAAAAATGTCTCAATGCCCATCTTGGTCAGTAATAACGGAAACACAGTCGTAACCAGTTCAGGAAGAATGTGTAGCAGGAACAGTGTTTGGTAATCTGTATTTAATTTTTTACAATAAAGATTATCCAATGTTATTTTAAATGTGATTACTTTTTTTATTTTCAGTTTCTTACCTGAATACTGTTAGACTTACCTGAAAAAATAAAGCAGTCTATTTCATTTGTATCTTTATTCTATTGTGTTTATTTGTGCTATTGTTTGTAATTTGTTTATTTGTTCTTATTTTATTACTGTTTACTCGTCTTTTAAAATTTGAGATCAAGCTTCCTTGTACCTGGTCCTACCAGACTCTCATACATTTAATTTGTTCAGAGAGTCTGGCCGCTCTCCATTGACCAGCGTTCACTTCCTTGAAGGCGGGAACTCTGGTTAGATCCAATAGTTTTAAACTTCCACAGAGCCACTCTGGATCTGCCTTAACCAATCGCTGACGTTTGGTCGTGGCGTATGTTGTGCGCCGTTCGCCTCTGTTTCTCACATGGAAGTCCGTAAAAATAGCTGTGCAGCACCTCAGTGATTAAACCTTGTTCATTCAGATTGTGATTTATTCACAGTGGAGAGTTTTGTGATCGGGAACGGCTGCTCACGTGGTCCGTTACATGATTGTGCTGTAAATAAAATATCATATGCTCGGTATGACAAGAATAAATGCAGCCGTAAATAACGGCCCAATTCAAATGTTTACGTGATTTTCTTCTGTTTATTTTTTGAGCGCTCTAGAAAAGTCTAGAAATCCAAATGACAGTGAAGCGCAGCCATACGGTGCTCTGCAGGGGTCAAAAAGGATATTAACAGTGAATTCTGAAGTGATATATTCCTAAAAACTCAGAGATGTGGATTTGGACAGCAATTAAATCACCACACAACTTTGTGTTTGTCTGAAGCCGGAGGTCATTCGGCCGGGGATTTTTACGCGGGTGGTGGGAGACGGACGGCAATAAAATGACTGACTAGCCCCTGTAAATGATGACCATACCTTCCGACCGCACGAGAAACAATTACCGGGGCTTCAGCAACTCCTTCACCACTAACGGAGCGAGCTGGAAAAATCACACTTTTCCCGGGACACAACATCACGGCCACCAACAGAACTCAGCACAGATTGTTCTTGCTCCGGCTATAACTTCTGGTTATTCGGTAGCGGTGCCACAACGGACCGAACTGCTTCACTCGCATCTTTCTCCGCCGCCATTACTGAACTACAACTCAAACTAGCACATGACATCAATGTCATCGTTCTCAGCCACGCCCTCAGATCGCTTATTGGACCGCTAAAACTGTGTTCGGAGAAAACCTAAGACTATACCGCAGTCCCAGACGGAGCACTGAAGGAGGGCGGAGCCAGGCTAGCTTCATTGTGCTGTATGTAAAGCAATTAGTAAGCAAATATTTGTGAGATAATTGCAATGGTAATTGATAGGGTTCGACCGATACAGATTTTTTAGTGCCGATACAGATTTTTTTTTCATCAGCCTTAGCCGATGACCGATACGGGCTGCCGATTTTCTTGAGCTCATATTTGGAGCCGATACTGCTTTTGCTCCCTCAATTTACATCATAAAAATGACACAATGATCATGATAATAATGTTACAAGTCTCAATTTAAAAAGGGAACATTTAAAGTAGGAAAAAAATACTATGGTAGTCAATAGTTGCTCTATCTGCTTGATTACACACATTCTTCTAAATATCTTATTTTGTGTTCAGCAGAACAAAGAAACTCATACAGGTTTGGAACAACTTGAGGGTGAGTAAATGATGATTGAATTTTCATTTTTGGGAGAACTATCCCTTTAACTTAACCTCTTATAGAGCAACACCAGCCGTAATTCAGGAAAAAAATCTCCCAATGCTCCACGTGAAACTTCGGTTCCGACCTTTTACCATCGTGTCAAATCTCAATTAATTTTCATTAATATGCGCGAGGGAGGGAGAGCAAGACAGTTTGAAGACGGTGACGGTTCTCTCTCTCTCTCTCTCTCTCAGCAATGCGACCACCTGTCACAATCGCAGTAGTCCGTTTCTACATTACTCACTGATCAAATAAGGCTTTAGTCTGATAAAAATTTGCTTTGGTGGCTGCCAAAAAACGTAATCGGTGTTGATTCTGTGGTGCATCGCCGCAAATTAGTCTATGTGTGGGAAACACTGGAGACACACACACACACACACACACACACGCGTCCAAACCTCAGCCAGGTGGTCGCTGAATAAAACTCCCACAAATACCACAGAACAACATCGGCATTACTTAATCCCATGACCCGTGTTCGTAACAGCTACCGTATGCATACGGATAACCTATAACTGAGCTATTTGCATATTTCCCTAAATACAATGGCAAGCAGTTTTATAGACGACGCATTCAGTATTTGCGTTTTCCATTTGGACGCACACACTTGCTTAGCTAGTTGCAAGCATGGGCGTCGGAAGCAAAAAAAATGTGGGTGGGTCCTCTGAAATTTTTTACTGGAGTAGATGCCAATTACATAAAGTACAAATATACCGCTTTGCTTGCTAAACGTATAGTTCGGAAAGACAAAATTACGGAAATCGCCGTATCATTGAGAGCGGCAGTAGTGTAGGGGTAAGACGCACCGCATCTAGTTTTGACACAAATCGACCCGCGGTTCGAGTCCGCCTTTCGCCGAGCTCAATCTTCTCCCTTTTCCCATCACATATCAAATAGGAAAGGCATTTATTTTCAATAAAAATTAAGAAAATATTAGAAAAGTGGAAATAAAGCGTCTAACGTTTTTAATAATAAGTGTTTATCGATTAGGGGTAGGTGAACAGACATGTGCTGGATTAGAGACGATAAACGTGAGTGGGTCCAATATCCTTGATCGTAAAAAGTGGGTCGGTCTTGTCCCACATACAATGGTTCCGACGCCCATGTTTGCAAGCACATATAGAGCAACGTGTTTCCATTTTCAAAGTGTATGGCAAAATTTCAACTAAGTCAAACAGTTAAAAGATGCTTTGAACGTTTCAAACGTATCGTTGTTTTGAGGAGCAGATTGCACTCTCTGCTAGTGGAGGGGCGGTGCATGAACTGTAGCTCAGAGCTGCCCGTGGACGCCTGTCTGTAAATAATGCCGGAAAAAATATCGGCGAACGCAGCAGCCTTGAATCTGCCGATGCCGATACACGTAAAAACACAAATATCGGCCCGATATATCGGTCGAACACTAGTGATTGATCAACGTTTATGAGAAAAGGCTTAAAAGCTTTATCATATAAAGGGATCTCTTCAGAAGAAATGTTTAATTGCCTAGACTTTCAATAGACGGACAAAAAAATAAATTGTATTAAAAATATCTATTTGACAGTTTATGCAGCGTTTTTCCCCTGTGGTATCGAAAATGGTATCGAATAGAGATAATTTTTAGGTATCGTATCGAAGTTAGAAATTCCAGTATCGATTAGGGCTGTGCAATTAATCGAATTTCGATTTCGATTTCGATTTTGCCTCCCAACGATCACCAAAATAGTACAATCGAGAAAAAACGATTATTTTGCCTTGCGTTCTGAATGAAACGCGCATGCGCTCATCCGCCCCTCCCGAAGCCACAAATCTCTCTCAGTTCGGGAATCTCGTGTGCATATCATCCGCTGGAATTTAAAAACTCGGCGCGAGTAAAGATGGCAGAAGGAGGGCAGTTACAGCAGCGTTTGGTGAGCAAAAAAGGCAAAACCAACTCCGTTGTCTGGGAACAGTTTGGCTTCGAGGAATCAGATGACGAGCAGAAACATGTTACGTGCAAGATTTGCTACATGGCAGTGGCTGCAACGCAAGGGAACATCACGAATTTGTTTAACCACTTGAAAATTAAACAGAGTGACCTATGACAATCTAATAAAGAAACAAAAACTGACGAGAGCAGGGGTGCCGTGTAAACGTCCTTTTTTCCCCTCATATTTTTCAAATAATTCTCTCTTTGTAAACTTTGTTCAATGCATGCGAGTGCTGCCGTATGTTTGAATATGACCAGTCGTTTTCCCCGTCATCACCCGTGTTTAGTGCCAGAAGACGCGAATGAGAAGCCGCGCGCGCTGTGAGAAAATGTATCTCTGTGCGCTCATCCGAGAGCGCGCACACGTCTCTCAGCGCGCAAATATTGAGTTCTCTTTCAAGTCTTGCTCTTGAACGGACAAACTCACACAAAACGTATGTCAACATGTCCATCTTGATGAGTATCCTAGCAGACATAGTCTGTATATGCCTTAAGTGAACTTTATACAGTCGATAAAGACGACGCATATCCGATCCGGATTGAATAACTTTTGTAAGTTTAATAGGATTCATCTTTAATTTATGCACTCAAATATGCAATGTTATTTTACATTTGAGACATTTCTGTACCTGAAAACTAATGTTAGACGTACCTGAAAAGCATATCTAGCCGAACCATATTGTTGATCTTATTTATTTGTGATTATCATTTTTACGTGAATACTTTTATACTTTGATTTGAATATATGTTATATTATTTATTTTAATAGTTCAAAAAGTACAACAAATGTTACAATTTCAATTGAATTGTTGAAAGGTGTATTTTTAATAAATACAACACATTCCCAAAGTCATGTGAAATAATCGTGTTACATAATCGTGATTTCAATATTGACCAAAATAATCGTGATTATGATTTTTTCCATAATCGAGCAGCCCTAGTATCGATCCATGACAACACTATTTTCTATCACTGAAATTTTGTCCATAGATTTAGTTAAACTACAGGTTTATCCTTACCTGGGGTCAGAGGTCACTGCTCCATCACTGAATTTAGGAGGATCCTTCATGGATCTGTCACTCTTCAGAGACACACAGCTGGGGTCAGAGGTCACTGCTCCATCACTGAATTTAGGAGGCTTATTCATGGATCTGTCACTCTTCAGAGACACACAGCTGGGGTCAGAGGTCACTGCTCCATCACTGAAGTTAAGAGGCAGAATCATGGATCTGTCACTCTTCAGAGACACACAGCTGGGGTCAGAGGTCACTGCTCCATCACTGAAGTTAAGAGGCAGAATCATGGATCTGTCACTCTTCAGAGACACACAGCTGGGATCAGAGGTCACTGCTCCATCACTGAAGTTAAGAGGCAGAATCATGGATCTGTCACTCTTCAGAGACACACAGCTGGGATCTGGGGATGAAGATCTCTTCCTCTTCCTCTTCTCTCTGTTCTCCATAATGAGAAACTGACTTCAGACCTGCATATGGAAACACTGAGAACAAACACAACTCTTAATATCTCACACTCACACTCACACACACACACACACACACACACACTAGAGTTGTTCTGATTCCGATACTAGTATGGGAAACATCACCGATACCACAAAAAATACTGGCATCGGAATCGGCGAGTACTTGAACCCATGAACCGATCCGATACCATTTCCTTAAACAAGACCTAGTTATGACCGCGAGCTTTGCCTAACCACTGCACGGTTCTTCTTCACTGCTCACAATGCATTGCAGACACAGGAAGTTGTGCTGTGTTGCCACAAAGAACCGCTGTTTAGAGCAGCGAAGAAGAAGAAATGAAAACGTGTTAGCAGTAGGCTATGTGTCCGCTGTTTACTGGCTGTTTAGCAGTATTTCATCTCTGTGTGGATGGCGGGCGCCCGCGCGCACACATGCACACACACACACACACACACGCACACGCACGCGCACGCGCACACGCACACGCACACGCACACGCACACGCACACGCACACGCACACGCACACGCACACGCACACGCACACACACACACACACACACACACTCTAAAGCGCTGCAGAAGTATTTAAATGAGCAATAGAAGTAGTGTTACATGGACGTAGGAAAATTAAGACCCGTTTAAAATTATTTAAGACCTAGAACTCAATACTTCAGCGAATTTAAGACTTTTTAAGGCCTAAAATTTTGATTTTGAAATTCTAGACTTTTTAAAGGTGCCCTAGAATGATTTGAAACAATATTTTAAATAGTTCTCTGATATCTACATAGAGGGTATGTGGCTTATTTAAGGTCAATAATTGTCCAGATACGGTTTTACAGGTCCATTTACAACTCTAGAAATCTTCCCCAGGATGAAATGGTCTGTTTTTGCCTTATTTGGAAGGGTCATGAATATTAATGCTGAGTTCTGCTCTGATTGGCTGTTGTACTGCGCGGCTCAATGATAGCAAACACATCTACACTATCCGTCATGACAATGGAGAGATTAGGCATTCAACCTTATATGTTTGAGCCTGTTTCTGACGAAGATGCAGATTTTGAGGAACAACAAATTGTTTTGAGATTGGAAAAGGACGCTTCTGAGTGGTAAGTTTAGTATTTATTTTCATTAAGAACCTGCAAAATTGTCACGTCCATACTAAAACTTCAGCCTAAACGATAACAAGCATATAGCATTAACTTTACACGTCAGAAGTCACAACTTTGTTTTTGTTTTCAAATGACTATCGTTTCAACTTAAGTGGTGGCGAAGGTGATGTTAGCTAGAAGGATTGAGTGAGCTATAAGCATCTAAACTAACGTAGTTAGCTCCTGAGTTATGTGTTGTTGATGAAATATAGGCTAAATTAGATTTCTATCCGACAAAAGGGATCGACATACGCATCTACGGTTGTATTTTGTAATTTAATGACAACACTGGCAGGAAATAATATTAACCTTTGTCATTAGACATACTATTTAGTTATGTATGCTACTTGGCGTTTCCTATTGTTACTGTACTAGCATCTTGCGTTGGATCTAGACAACAACAGGGATATTATCGTTAATGTTGTCTCTCTAAGAAACGTTCTATTTAATCAGAAATTGTTTAGACAGTCCATAAGTGGATAAAATCACTACTTCCTGCTTGGGGGAATATAGTTCTCCAGTATCAGACGCGGAGCGAAGCCTGTTTGATATTGTCCCAGGTTTGAAAAACTGTCCGTGGTGAAATGGGCTGAGCAAACTAACAACTTTGAATTAAATTGTTGCGGTATCCGATTATAAATAAACATCAACCATGCCTGTTGACATATTTTATCTGTGGGAAGGGTATGAACAGTCACATCCCCTGCACAGCCTGGAACATAACATTTGTTTCCATGATCTGCCATTTCCGCTATCCTCGCTTGTTTACCTGCAGAACTCCCGATGATTCGGCTGCGCAGTTTCGCCTGACATTAAACATGGGCTGGCATATGTAAATATTGGGGGCGTACATATTAATGATCCCGACGGTTGCGTCACACTCTGTTATGTTGAGATTCGCCTATTTTTCTGTGGTATTTTTCACAAACGAGATTTACATATGAAGGAGGAGGCAATGGTGTTTGAGACTCACTATATGTGATTTCCATGTACTTAACTCTTGTTATTTAACTATGGCAAGGATAATTCAATTTTTCATTCTAGGGCACCTTTAAGACCCGTGGAAACCCAGAGGCAGGTCAGTTACAGCACACCAGTTAAAAACATTTAATTAAGACATGGTGGAAAACATGTTTATCTTTCATTTCAAATGAGTGTATTATAATGTCTTGTCTTGAAATGTCTTTATTGTCAAATGTGTGTTGAATGTAAACTCCTCTTAGGAATTTCTCCATTCAATGTGAACAGGGGTGGGCTTACCATTAAACAAAGGTAGGCGACGCCTGGGGCCCCGCAAGCCAAGGGCCCCTAAAATGCTTGTTATGTACGATACGCGTTCAGCGCGGATGCACAAGTGGTTGCTGTGGTGTTCATTACCACGACATCCCCCTTTTGTCCGCATGAACGTGCATCTTGTAGAAAGTGTAGGGCCTTATGATTTCCGCGATTCCGAAAACGCGTACAGGATCACGGAATCCATTCATAAAAACAAACGGAATGTCATGGAATGAATGGTGCAGACGCGCGGTTTCGTTTAGCAGCACGCGCGACACTCGCCTTCACAACTCATTCACACAGAGACATAACACATGCAGGATTCATATTTAAATATTATTTTCGCCGTTTAATATGCACATACACTAGTAGTCCATATCGTGATTTGATTGAAGTGTGCTGACTTGCATTGGATTTATTCATCCAAAATTTGACAAATTCCGTGTTAAACATTAAATTCCATTTTTATGACTGGATTCCGCGAGTCTGCGTTTTCTGCATCGCGGAAATCATAGGGCCCTACACTTCACGAGCATTGTACCATTTCATTTGAGAGAAACTATCATCATAACACACACACACCGAAAAATGTCTTCAAGGCAACCCATCAAAATAAAAGTTTGGACAGTGTAGCTTAGCCTATGCCTAATGTAATAATTTTAACAGGCCTAAACCTCTGTTGTGTAGAAATTTGCATGTACAAAAATTAAAGGATTTGTTTAATTTTCATTGGAATGAAAGATACGTGTTTCGTTGCCTTCATTTGATTACCAGAAAAATTTAAATACATAAAACAAATAAATATATTTTGTTAAACGTTTAATAAATTGCTGTTTAATTAATAAATTTATGTTAAATAAGTTTCATGATTTCAATTAATTAGACATGCTTTTTAATTAATACAATTTAATATAACCATCCAGAATAAAAAATATATATATAAAAAAAAGAATTTGGAATTTTTTTTTTCCCTCTGGAATTTGGAAAAAAAATAAACTGATTTCATAGGGCTCTACAAATGAACATAACATGCATCTGAAGTTATAATTAAATACGGAGCAACAGTGCATATTATGTTTATCGTTTGAAATTGCACTCATTCATTTCTGTGAAGGGCCCGAGTAGATGACGCATGCAGTTACTTTCCACACAGACACACTTCATTTTTGGTTGTAATAATTCTTATGTGTGTAATAATGTCCTTCATTCTAATGTAAATGTGTGGGGGTGGAGGGGTCGAGCAGCAGCAATCATCACAACAGTGGAAATAACCTCAAGGGTGTAAATCTGCAATTGTATAGGGCCTATCCCAGAGAGCAAACAGACGTCGTTTCAACGTTGATTTTTGGTTGTAAAGGTCAGTATCAGTCGTCGATCAAATTTCAATGTTGAATCAACGTTCACTATTTGGTCGGTACATCAGAACTTTATTACGTTGAAAATATAACGTCGATTCCACGTTGAAATGAGGTTGACTCCTCAACGATATGGCCGACGCATATGTCAAAATCACAACGTCTAATATATGTTGAAACTTGGTTAGAGGAATGACAAGACCTGAACTAAATTCAGAAGGAAATGGGATGTACATGTATTTTAATTCATTATGGAAAAAAAATAAAATAAATGTAAGTACCTTCACAAATTTATAGAAGTCGCTGATATTAAAAGGGGCAGTCTTTGAAGTTTCCAAAGTGTGACACCTTTATTTTATAAAAGTACATTTATTTTATATGTATATTTATTTAATTTATTTTTACAGTTAAAAAGAATCTGAAAGCACTTAATAAAAAACAGTGAGACTTAATATTGCTAGTCATATAACCAAAGCAAAGCATTTGTATAGAAAAATACTGTCTGCATGCAATCACACTTTAAAATGAAATAATTAGGTTGAGTGTTCCTAAACAAAATAATACAAATTATTAAACTAATATAATATAAAACTAATATAAAAGTGCCACTTTGTCTCACCATCAAGTGCAGGGGTGGCTTTTGCGCCTATGAATTACATATAAATACATTTTTAATTCATGATTTAATATTAATGAGGTTTTTATGTATGTAATGTTTTAATTCTAGTTTATTTATGTAAATGATGCGTGACTGTGACTTTATTGCGCGTGCGTGATGAACGGCGGAGAGTTGCCATGGAAACGGGATACGACAACTCCTTCTGTCGCTGTTGTTTTCACTACTTTCAGGTGAGTTTAGTCTCTAAAATCACACAAATAATACACACAACTGTTCCTGACACCTTCTTACTTGTAATTGACACACTTCTGTTGAATATTTACTTTAAATAAATGGTTTAGTGTCTTTGGAAAAAGACCGTTAGCATCTCGGCTAACTATCGATTGAGCTCTTGTTTATGAAAGTTTGAGCTTTTAATCAAATCTTTATGTGAAAATGAGAGGTTTTGATCGTTTTGTAAAGGTTTTGCTGGTAATTTGTCAATGGTAGGTGTCAAAAACCTAAAAGTATAAACTGTAACGTCACTGTTAATCGGTGAAGTCAATTACATGGAGCGCAAAAATTAGCTGCAAATTGGTAAACAAAAATTGTAAAAAAATGTTGTGTGATTTCAGGAGGGACAAAATAACCCCTCTACAACAGAGATGAAGATCCCAAGATCCCAACATTCCTGAAGGAAGCTCCTGACAGAGAAGTAGGAAACAGCTGAACTGAGGAAGTTCATTAAATAACTTAATATGCATTTATTTTACAGTATATTTCAAGTAATATCACCATGATTTTACATTATTTTCTTTTCCAAATTTATAAATTTAAAGAAGGCTTTGACATCCAAACGTAAGTGACACTGTATGAGCAATAATTAACAAGTAAACCTAAAAACATCAACTCTTAATACATTATTTTCTGTATATTCTTCTTTCCTTTTTTGCTTTTCTCCTCTTCTTTAGCTTCTTTCCTTCTAATAAACTGGCATTATATACTAAATATGGTTGCTTATGTTTCTAGATTCTTCCATCCTGATGTTCTGCTCCACAGCAGAGTTGGAGCGAATCTCCTGTCAAAGAAAATCTCCAATACTCATACGACTAGTAAGTACAATCTCTAACATACACTAATGTTCAAAAGTGTGGGGTTGGTACAGCTTTTTATGTTTTTGAAAGATGTCTCTTTTGTGCTTACCAATGCTGCATTTATTTGATTAAAAATACATTAAAAACTGTAATATTGTTACAGTGTAGTAGATCAGCTGTTCTCTATGTGAATATATAGTAAAGTGTGATTTATTCCTGTGATTTATCATCATTCCTCCAGTCTTCAGAGTCACATGACCCTTCACTGATCATTCTCATATGAGGATCTGATGATCAACACACATTATTATGAGTATTATCAGTGTTGAAAACAGCTTCATATTTTGTAGAAGCCGTGATACATTTTATTTTTCAGGATTCTTTGATGAATAGAAAGTTCAAAAGAACAGCATTTATTTGAGATATAAACTTTTGTAAAGATTATAAATGTCTATATGTCTTTTACAAATGTCTTTACTGTCACTTTGTTTTGATCATTTAATGCATCCTTGCTAAATAAAAATATGAATTTCTTTAAAAAGAAAATCTTATTGAACCCAAACTTTTGAACAGTAGTGTACACAACATTTATAGGTTTGGGGTCTGTTTGACAACAACAACCAAAAAACTGTGCTAGTTATATGAGATTAAATAGTAAAAGTGCACATTATCATCTTTTGCCTGAAATAATATGAACTAATGCTAATCGTTCTCCTGTTACTCTCCTGTTTCTATCTCAGGATGCACAGCAAGGTTACTAGAGATTACGCCAGCTCCAGTTTGATCCAGCCTCACTCACGAAGACTTCAGATGATTGCAACTATAGATGGAAATGCAAAACTGCCAGATATTGTCCTTATATTGTAATCGTTGGCCCGGTTATACAGACAGCTCTTAGATTAAGCCAAGGTTAGGGCTTAGTTCAAATAGGACAATGTAAGTAGCTTTTTTTAAATGTGCCTTAGAAAAAAAAACATTACTGGTGTGAATCTTGAGACAAAACAATGACACTGGCATATTTTAAGATATATCAGGTCAAGTTGCTTTCAGTTAAAGGCTTAGTTCACACAAAAATGAAATCCTAGGGTGTGTATGACATTGTTCTTTAAGCCAAACACAATCAGAGTTATATTAAAAATGTCCTGGCTCTTCCAAGCTTTATAATAGTAGTGAATGGCTGTTTCTGTTTTGAAGTCCATAAAAGTGCATCTATCCATCATAAAACACGGCTCTGGGCGGTCTGCCGGAAGCTAGATATTTTACTTTATAACATGTTAGATCTGGGCATTTTTCTTAAACAAACCCATCGATTCGCTTTAGAAGGCCTTGATTAACCCCTGGAGCCTTGTGGAGCACTTTTATAATGGATAGATGCACTTTTATAATGGATAGATGCACTTTTATAATGGATAGATGCACTTTTATAATGGATAGATGCACTTTTTTGAGCTTCAAGGTTTGGGCTGCCTTTCACTGTCATTATAAAGCTTAGAAAAACCAGGATATGTTTTAATATAACTCTGATTGTATTTGTCTGAAAGAAGAATGCCATATACACTAGGGTTGGGCGATGTCCCCTAAATTGGCAGTTGACGATGTTTACAGTAAAACATGGTAATTAGGTAAATAGGTAGATAATATACTATATCTCTTTACATAATTACTATTTTCTACTTAAAACTATCATTTCGTTATTTTTACTAACCCAAATAATGCCTCATCCGCTAGGTTGCACGTGAGGGGGAAAAAATAGGTTCCTTCCACTTAAGAGTTGAGCTCTTTTTATTTTAATATATCTCTTTACATAAAGACTATTTTCTACTTTTTTTTTTTACTAACCCAGGGTTTTGTATGTGAATGCTGTTCATGTGAATATTACCACAGGAGTGAAGCACAAAGCTTTGTTTAGCCTAGAAAGCAAATTATGTCAGATTGCACTTTTTCATTCTGTTTTGCGATCTGGATCAGGTCACTCGATTTTTCGTGAATTTTAACAATAGGCCTAGTCCATTTTATCCCAATGGACATGGACATCTCGTTTCTTTTCCCAAATCTTCCCTCACGTCGCCATGTTCGCAGGGGATTATAAACGTTTCTTCCTTTCGTTTGCTTATAATTAAGTCTATTATAACTATTCACATCCTTTACTGTGGGAAAGTATAAAAAACACTGTAGGACGAATACCTTTTTACTTCAAATGTTATTTAACACAGTTTGTTCTTGTTATTAAACTTGGTAAGGCGCGTCAAGTTTGGTTTATTTGAATGGCGCATTTCACACACGCCGGTGATTTTAGTTTGGTTTTCTCTGGCAGTGAATAATCAAACATTGCCTAAATGTCTTGACCCTGAGGAAGATAAAATCCGCTCTTCAGACCTTTTACAACAAGTGTTGCTTTGCAACATCAGCAGAACATATGAAGATGAAGATATTCGAGAAGGTCTATCCAGCTTGAGTCCCGCATTCCTCTCAAAGCGCAGACGGTAATGGCGCATCTTTGGGGGAAATAGGAGGAATCAAATATTTGTCTAACTAATATTTAATTTTCTTATATTCTTGAGGTTACCATTATTTACTGAAAATCGTTTAAATGTTTTATAGGCTGTAGTTGAGAAAGTGTTTGCTACATTGCTGTCTATGGAGGGGACAGAGAGCTCTCGGATTTCATCAGAAATATCTTCATTTGTGTCTGAAGATGAACGAAGGTCTCACGGGTTTATTATGAGAGCGATGGAGCAATAATATGACATGATATCAGAAGATGATAACTGAACTTACCGAGATGTGATGGTTATGTCCGGTTATGAAGACAGATTACAGTTTTAATTCCAAATGTTTGCTTGTCATTAGAATCGAGACTTTACTTTCGGTTTTGATGACGCTGTTTCCTCAGAATGCGCATGCGCAGATGCTTCTTCTTCTTCTTCTTCTTCTTCTGTGGCTTTTATCAAACGAGGAGCATTACCGCCATCTTCTGGACTGAGGTGTGAACTCATTGGGATGTCATTTTATAAACTGTGTGGGAAAACAACACAAATTCTGAAGTTTCAAGCTGAGTTTCTCTCAGAAATATCATAGCATCCTTAATTATAGATTGTGATCCAGGCACTCAATAGAGTTTTTAATTAATTTCCCATTGCCGTCTCTCGTTCTTTCCTTTTTCCAGAACACTTTCTACATGTCAAGAGTACATGTGTGACATTTTCCACTTGTCCACAATGAAGGCATAATCCAGTCTGATGTTGTCCTATTACATTTCAGCAGCTATTTAATCTTGTGCCCTATTCTCAACCTTGTTCTCATGGTTTCCTCCTGCCGTCCCAGACTACGCTGCTTTATAACCATCACTTCTTTCTGAATGTTGTAGAAATCTCCTCCCGATCCCATATATCCTGCCACATCTGATGAATATAATCTTTAATGATGACTTTAATCTCTGATTTGCTAAGTGGAACTTGTATGTTTATATGCTCTGCCTTTAATGCATCAACCTTCTCATTTCCCTCAATACCCACATGTGCCGGAACACAAACAAATATAAACTCATTTGATTTATCTCCTTTAAAAGATCTCGTCTACATACAGATGTTCCAGTCTGAGGACTTGATCAAGAAGACATGGACTCTGAACAGATGACAGATGCCTTATGTGCTTTAACTTCCTCTAAAATAATGGCCATTATTTCAGCTGTAGAAACTGAGAGCTGATCTGATGGTGGATGTTAAAAATATTAATGTAAACTATTGAACAAGAATTGGTCCTACTTCAGAAATGGTTTAAAGGTCCCATGGCATGGCATTTTTCTATTATTTTATAGTGTTTCCTGAGGTGTACTTATATTGTTAGTATGATTTTTACATCATAAAATGTCATAATTTAGAAATAAAAGGCATTTTTTCTATACTGCTGTTTGCCCTGTGGCTGAATGCCCTGCTTCAAGAGGCGTGTCTGCTGTGAGACCTCAGGAAAAACGCCCACTGTTGTGATTGGCTGACATCTTTGCATTTTAAATGAGCGGAGGGGGCGTGGTTTAACGAGGCACGAGCAGGCACGAGTCTGCCAGAGACAGATGGACCTGTGTTCACTTCACATCAGTTCTCTCAGCATGTCTCAGTTCAGGGTGAACTGTTGTAGTTACTAGAATATACTTCAGGTTATTAGTTTATTTCTAGTCAGAGGGGCTGTCACTCATGTCAGAAAGTTAGTAAATTATGGATCAGCGCTGACTCGAGACGCGAACCGTTTAGAACGATTCAGTCCGATTTGGTGAACTGGTTCGGTTCACTAAAAAGAACCGATTCAAAAGAATGATTCGTTCGCGAACAGGACATCACGGAGACGGAGCGATTGCTAACAAAGTTATTTATAGTAACTACTGAGTTATGAGAGCGTTGTCTGTCAGCGCGAGTTTATTGTGTTTGTATCTGAGAGTTCTGAATAAACACGAGTCCCAGTCACACCGAGTCCTCTTCATCATTATTCTACCAACTTTGTAACACATGCAATGTAACGTTACCATTACAGCGAGATGAACGAGTTAGTAAGTTTGATTAAAGCATTATTTCTGGATATGTTCCAATCATATGAATAGCGTCAGTGATGCGCATTGAGTAACTTACACAGCGCAAACAAAGACACAACAGCAGTAATCGAATGTAATCCAGTTTATTGTGGGGAAAGCTGGCTAGCCTAGCCGGATACCCTCACGCTTACCCCCCTTCTGCTTAATCTCACGCCGCGTTTGGTGCCTCCGCTGTGGGCAGATGCAGTACTGGGGGTCGGGGATGTTGAAGGCCGAGCTTCGGCGTGTGTGAGGTTTATCTCTAAAGATGTGACTCTGCTGATGTTGAGCAGAAACTCATGACTGTATGCACATTTTAGAACAGATAGACGCGACGAGGACGTACAAAACACTGACTCACAAGATAGAAAACATGAAAACACCGTTCTGTCGGGAGAGAGAGAAGCCGCAGTGTGTGCGCGAATAATAAATAATTAGCTACACATCAGAAATCAATGATCACAGATCAGAAGGAACTGAAGAAAGACTTCTGTTTTCATTTGTACATCCAAACACTGAGAAACTGCAGCATTCACTCGTTCACAACCCATGATCTCTCGAGCGTTTGCATGGGCGTGGCAGATTCTCTGGGCGGAGGAAAGGGAGGAAACCGTTCCTGCTCTGATGTCATAACAGGAGACTTCAGGATTGGCTCGTCTGGCCTGACATTTTCTCAAAGGCAGAGAAAGACAGCCAGAACTCGGGTTTACACCCATCAACATTTCTATCCACTTGGGGACAATATTCAGGCTAGGGGAACTCATATTAATGTTGAAAAACCTCATAAAATGAAAATTTCATGCCATGGGACCTTTAACAAAAATAAATTGTCATTGAACTTAAGTAAAACAAAATTTATGTTGTTTACAAATAAAAAATGTCTTGATAATGTTCGTTTGACTTTAAATGGAATAACTATTGAAAGAGTGTCAGAATTTAAGTTTTTAGAAGTACTCATTGATGAAAAATTTAAATGGAAGTCACACATAGCTTATGTAAGAAGTAAAATTTGTAAAAACATTGCGGTTTTGAGCAAAGTAAAGTTTATGTTAAATTATGAGGCAATGAGAATCCTATATTGTCCTTTTATTTTGCCACATTTTATGTATTGTTTAGAGGTATGGGGAAACTCTTATTTCACTAATTTAATGCCTTTGTTTATTTTGCAAAAAAGGGTTATAAGAATAATTAATGGAGTTGCTCCAAGAGAACATACTACAGGACTGTTTCTGAGGTCACGACTACTTAAATTGAAGGATTTGGTTTCTTTACAAACTATATTAGTTGTATATGAAGCAAAACACAGCATGTTACCGCATGGATTGCAAACCCTTTTTACTTTAAATAGTGAGACAAGTAGAAGAAATAATGATTTTAAACAACCTTTTGCTGGAAATACCCTCAAACAAATGTGTGTTTCAGTTTCTGGTGTGAAAAGATGGAACTATCTAGAAAACGAATTAAAATGTTGTTCAAATATTCTTCAATTTAAATATCAGTATAAACAGAAGATATTTAATCTGTACAAAGATGAATGTAAAAATTGTTAATTTATAACAACGATGGTTTTGTCATTGTTTATGTTTTGAAAGTTGTCATTATCGCATTATTGTTGTTTTTTGTTTGTTTATTCTTGTTTAAATGTGTGTATATGTATATGCATATTTCTTTTTCTTATGTTGGTGAGGCCATCTAATTTGTGACTTTCTTAATATAAGATTGGGGTAGGAGTTTATACGATTTTTTTTTTCTTCATCCTACTCCTGTTCTTCTTGTCATGGAATGTATTTTTGTTGTGTTTTTGAGGATTGTTGTTGTAGCACTTCATGTTGCATTACCATGAAAAAGAGAATGCATAAATAAATAAATGTTTATATTATCAATAGAAAACCCATTTAACATGATAAGGTCAAGAGTATGTCCAAGTACATGTGTAGCCTTATCCACATGCTGAATAAAACCAAAGGAGTCCAGGACATAATTAAACTCAGTGACCATAGGCTTTCCAGGACAGCAGACGTGAATATTAAAATCACCCAAAATTAGCAAACGATCATATGATGCAATGAAATTAGATATGAAGTCAGAAAACTCATTTATAAAGTCTTTATCTGGCTTTGGAGGCCTGTAGACCAAGAAACATACTAACGGAGTTGCAGCAGATTCTATTAGTACACATTGCGCTTCAAATGTATAAAGGTTTCCAGCAGAGACTGTCCGTATTTTAAACTGATTACTAAAAACCATGGCCACCCCACCTCCTCTACCAGCACATCTTGGAGTGCTAATAAACCAACAGTTTGATGGACAAAGTTCTCCAAAGATTGATGACTCATCAGTTCCAGCCCATGTTTCCGTTAGAAATAAAACATCCAGGCCACGGCGGATAAAAAAGTCATTCAGTATAAACGTCTTATTAGACACAGACCTGGCATTAATCAGGGCCATTTTTACGTACACCTGCTGTAAATTTGGTTCTTTTCTCTTTTCGACTGCGCTTTCTTAGTGACGATGTGGAGTAATTACGTTAACAACTCAACATTCATTCTTTGAACAATAAAATATAAACATATATAAACACAATGTTGTCTTCTCTGATCCCAAAAATCTATAACTATTAATTTCACAATTTCATATTTATTAATTTCTTATTGAATATTGATAGATCAGCACAATTAAAATGAAAATAAATGATGGGTTTTACTGTTGATCAATGATCACTGTGATTGTTATACTATTGTGTACACCTGTTGCATATTTTGCTTAAGATCACTAGCCTACCTATTTAAGTCCCCTTGCCATACAGCTATGTGTTCATATGACCTATATGAAAATGACGCGAAAACCACAATTTTCAAAAAATGAAGTTACAGTTCTTTTGGAAGAGGTGGAGAATAAAAAAAAACAGCTGTTTTCAAAGCTGAAAAATTGTGTAACAAATGCTGATAAAAAAAAATCCTGGGCAGAAATCACCCAAAAAATAAATGCTGCTGGCTATGTTTATGAGCGAAGCCCAGAAGAAGTTAGAAAAAAGTGGACGGACTTTGCAAGTGTGTCAAAACGGAGGGCTGCAGCACGTAGAAGGGAAGCAAAAAAGACTGGTGGGGGTATCAACTCCATTCCTCCTCTGACTGCAGAGGAAGAGAGAGTTTTGGCCATTCTGGGGCCTGAGGCCTTGGAAGGGATCCCTGGAGGCATAGATGCATGTGCGTCAACCAGGCCTTTGAATTCAAAGTTGAGCCCTGGAACATCAGAACCCCTCCAGCCTTCCCCTGGAACATCAGGCCCCCTCCACCCTGGTCCTGGAACATCAGAACCCCTCCAGCCTTCCCCTGGAACATCAGGCCCCCTCCACCCTGGTCCTGGAACATCAGAACCCCTCCAACCTGCCCCTGGAACATCAGGCCCCCTCCACCCTGGTCCTGGAACATCAGAACCCCTCCAACCTGCCCCTGGAACATCAGCAATGAGTCCTGGTCTTGGGCTATTGCTTCCTTCTTCTGACTCCCCTCAGTCTGAGGCCTCCTCATGTGCTGAGCAACGTCGTTCTGGCATTCCAGAAAACCAGCCATTAATCTTCCGCCAAAGGAGAAACAGGGGACGTTGTGGCTGCAGTGAGAAGCTGCTTCAGTCGGAGAAGAAGAAATTATCTGAACTCCAGGGAATCAGGAGAGAACTGAGGGCCCTGAAGGAGCAGAAAGGCCAACATCATCAGGAGGTTATGGCCTATAGGAGGGCTAAATTGGAACTCCTGCAACAACAAGCCAGCAAGCCCTCTTTAACCATGTTTCTACCAACCGACAGTAAGTGAAAATTGTGTTATTTACTCAGTATGGAAAGTCAAATCATGTGTGGCTGACAGCCATGTAATCTTTTTTCTTTTTTTTCAGATCCACAGATGTAATCCTCTTTTTTTTTTTGCTACATTGTTGGCCATCATGCCTCACTTCTGGCAAATGGGGCTCTGGTGAAGCTGTGTGGTGCATGGCATTCAATTTGTTTTTGAGTGATGAAGTTAAAACCCTTCAGCAGTTGAACTGAAATACAAATACATAAAAAATGTTATGGCCAAATATACTCTTTTGTAATATGTATTTCAAGTGCTTTTCTAATACACTGGGCATTCAGTTTAATATGAGGAAAAGAGCATACTATTGTAACTTGACTCAAAGTACTATATTAATGCCATATAAAAATGCAGGCATTACTGAGTGAAGCTGAAGCATGTTTACCATGCCATGTCATCATTTATTAAATAACTGAATAACGTGACCAAGCCTGATAATGAAACATATGAAATGGAACTTTGATTATATTTTAGTGGTGAGCCACCATCACATAGACCATAAAGTAAATGAAAATGTTGTTCATTCACAACATTAATATCATCAATGACAATATAAGCCAAACATAACACAAAACACTCTTAAGTACTAAGACTATTCTTAAGAGAAGAATGAAAATTATGAAATAACAGAATGACAACAGTCTATTTTAAAGCAAATCAACAATATATTAATGTTGTACCTTATTACTATAACAAATCAAAGATGGTAATAATTAATTGTAGTAATTTAATTAATTTAGAATGATTATTAGCCATGGTGTTTCTATTAACTCAAAAGCAGGTGTACTAATGGCTTTCCTAATAAAACTGTGTGTATGTGTCTTTCAAGTGCTCAACAATGGCAGCTTTACAAAGATTCTTACAGCTGGAGCACAGAAGGCGACTGAGAAGTCAATCAGTTTATATAAATGCCCACATAAGGACAAATTTTACCCCTCTTGACTCACTATCTGATGATGCAATTTTAAGAAAATTCCGTCTTCCAAGGACCAAGATCCTTGAATTATTTCAGATAGTAAAACCACACCTTCAGAGGGCAACAAGAAGGAACTACGCCTTAAGTCCAGAGGTGCAGTTGTTAGCTACACTGCGTTATTTTGCTGTTGGAAGCTTTATGGAGGTGGTGGGTGATGGCCTGGGGCTCAGCAAGTCTTCAGTCAGCAAAACTGTGACAACAGTAACACCTTTGCTTTTACAGCTGATGAAGAGCATCCTGGTTTTCCCCAAAACTCCCGAGGAAATACAGCTGGCCAATCAACAATTCTATGATCTTGACAACATCCCCAGAGTGATTGGCATCATTGATGGCACCCTAATCCCAGTATTAAGCCCTAAGGTAAATGAGCCCTTGTACATTTGCAGGAAGGGCTATCCAGCCATTAATGTTCAAGTAGTGTGTGATCACCAGGGAATGTTCACTGACATTGTGGCAAAATGGCCTGGAAGCACACATGACTCTTTTGCATGGGCCAATTCGGCAATTTGCCAGATGGCTGAAGAAGGTGGCTTTGGTGATAGCTGGCTCCTGGGAGACAGTGGATATCCTCTTCGCCCCTACCTATTGACACCTGTGCAGCATCCAGCCACCATTGCAGAGGAAAGGTTTAATCAGGCCCATGGAAGGACACGCTCTATAGTGGAGAGGGCTATAGGACTGTGGAAACAACGTTTTCGCTGCATCAGCAAGTCCAGTGGTGGCCTGAAGCTAAACCCCACCAAAAGCTGTTCTGTTATTGTGGTTACTGCAATTCTCCACAACATTGCAGTCAGGGAACATGTCCAGCTTCCTGAGGAGGAAGTTGATGCCGTTGGAGCCGATGGTGAGGAAGATGCTGTTTCTGATGATGATGACGATGATGATGATCCTTTGAACCCACATCAAGGCAGAATGCATCCTGCAGGAGCAGAAGTCAGAGAACTTTTAATTCAGAATATGTTTGGATGGTAGGCTAATACAGTATTTTACAGTTTGGATACTGGGTTTTCTATTATTTGTTTAATTTAATGTGACATAACTTGTGTTAATAAATAATGTTGTTTATTTGCCTATGTTTTCCCCCAGCAGACTTCACTTAAATACTTTTGCAAACAATAAATATGTATTTGTTTCTTATAACACCATGAGAATATTATATTCTACTACACAAAAATGCTTATTTATAAAAAAAATTCTTCATTCATTGACAAACAATATTGTGGTTTGAGTGTGTAATATTTTAAATAGCCTATGTTAACGTATGTAAATTAGCCTATAGCCTATTGGCTAATTTAGGATAGGCGCAATAAGCTTTTGCTTCTACCTATTCCTTTTCAGACTTTATGTTGATTTATGTCATCATTTGTTAAATGTTTAAATGTCAGAATAAAATAAATCTGAATCTGCCTACGTTTCCTTAGCGCTAAGCACTGCATGTGTTGCGTATATGTGTAATGCTACATTACAGATACAATTTAATATTTAAGGGTAAACCCCTTTTTGTTAAATATTGTTATATAACAATTTGTCTTTGGGAATTTAACAAAGCTACTCACTTGCACACTCACCATTTCTTCGCACAAACGAAACCAAGACTGCGTCCCAACCAGCATAAATAATCCTTTCGGAGGGCACTTCGAAGGGAGAATAATTGCGATCGTCACGCTATTATATCGTTTCAAATAATTTGTAATGAAGAAAGCAAATTGTGTTAAACCTAGGCACCTCGACTTTAAGTCCAAATTACTTAAAGTAGATGGTGAAACCTTCTAAAGAAATAGGCTATAGGGTCGATAGCTCTGAATAGAACACATCCCAGCTGCTGCGAAATCAATGACGTCGACACGACAAACTAACAAGGAACTATACTTCTAACCACAGGTCAAGAGCTGTCGTTCCAACCACACAAGTTTGCGATGCAATTTGCGAACGTTCGTTGGAACGATGGTTTCGGGAAACACCAAATCGTTGAACTATGCTGATAACGACGGAACTTGCGACCATAGTTGGCCAACGATGCTTTCGGGAAACGCACCCCTGGCTAGCATCCACCTGGATCTGAAAAGGTGACTCAAAGTGTGGAGCGGCCAGGACGGGTGCGGTGCTGAGCAACCTCTTAACATTTTCAAATGCCTGTTGACACAGTAAAGACCACTCAAATTTTACTTTGGCTTTCAGCAAATCGGTTAAAGGAGCTACTACGGATGAAAAATTTTGACAAAAACTCCTGTAATATCCTACCATGGCTAAAAAACGTCTAAGGTTACGTATGTAACCTCTGTTCCCTGAGAACAGGGAACGAGCGCTGCGTCTAGCTGACGCTATGGGGGAACGCCCTCGGCGTGACTGGTGTCTGAAGCTACTATCGAATCACGGCAAAGTCTTTGACCGACGTCAGCCCATGACGTCATCAACGTGCGACCCGGAAGTATAAAAGGGCGCCGTGCCAACACATACACATCTTCTCGTCTGAAGGGACTGTATGGCAGATAGGCCCTGAAGCATGGCAACGCGACGCAGCGCTCGTTCCCTGTTCTCAGGGAACAGAGGTTACATACGTAACCTTAGACGTTCCCTTTCGAAAGGGAACTCTCGCTGCGTCTAGCTGACGCTATGGGGAACGATATATCAACGCCGCCATGCTGAGGGGAGTGTCTGCCCATTGGCAGTGACAACTGTCAACTCAAGTAATTCATAGAAAAAACCTGAGCGATTCCCCCTCAGGTCCTGGGCTGACAGTGACAGCACTCCCTACGGTCATAGCCCAAGCTATACAACTAAACGGAACCCTAACGTACTGCGTGGAGTTCCATCTAGACAGCTCGAAGGCCCGGGACCACTACTTCCAATGAAGGGGTCCCTTCAAGGGAATGTGGCTAGGGGACCCGAAGGAACCCCAGCCAGTCACTACTCGGGAAAAAGTTCTCCCGAGTGCCACCAGGGAGGCCTGACCTGGTGCCCTAAGTGTTATGGACACTTCGGTTTAGCCAACCCTGTCTGTTCAAAACAGAGCCTCTGGATGGTGCCCAAAGGGCGTCCAAGCTAAGGGACTGAAACACAGGCAGTCTTACTTAGCCCGGAACTCAGAGACGGGTTATCCAAGAGAGCAATACTCAGCGTAGTGCTTTTCAACCCTTGCTATCGAGGGGAGTCTGCCTGCTCAAATCAAGGATCTACCAGGTGCTTGTGTTTCAAAGCAGTAGGGAGGCCGAAAGGGCCTTAATGACTGATCTAACAGGGAGGCCTCATGAGAGGCCTACGACCGTCTGACCATGCTCAGGCGGCTGAGCACTCATAGACGACCCTCATTGAGGGGAGCAGCTGAGCCTGCCTGGCGAGTAACCTCCAGCTGTAGGCCCAACTACCACAAGTTCTCACAGAGAACTGGTAATCAAAGTGCCTAGCTCAGGAACTTCAACTTCAAGGAGGCCCTGTGGGCCTACTACTTGATAGCGGGTATTCCAGGGAGGCCTATAGAGGCCTACTACCTAACCGCAAGCCATGCTGGAAAACCCAAGCATCCAGGCTCGGGACTCCGTCCTCAGGGAGGCCTTAGTGAGGCCTACTACCTGACAGCAATACCGCCTGCTGAGGTTACCCTTGTTTTCTCAAGGAGGCCTAATGGAGGCCTACTACTTGACAGTCAAGCTACGCAGGCTAGTCGGGTATCCTGTTTAAGGAACCCGTCCTCAAGGGAGGCCTATTAGGGCCTACTACCTGATAACCAGCCTTTAGGGAGGCCTGGAGAGGCCTACTACCTGATTGCAATACGTGCTAACTGTTTCAAATGACTGGGTCCCAGGAACACATTAGGGAGGCCTGATGGGGCCTACTACCTTGTTCGAGTGACCACAATCTGGGAGCTCACCCTCCGGGAGGCCTATTGAGGCCTACTACCCGACAGTCAAGCTACGCAGGCTTTTCGAGCATCCTGATTAAGGAACTCGCCCTCAAGGGAGGCCTATTAAGGCCTACTACCTGATAACCAGCCTTTAGGGAGGCCTGGAGAGGCCTGCTACCTGTTTGCAATGCGTGCTAACTGTATCAGATGACTGGATGCCAGGAAAACCTTAGGGAGGCCTGATGGGGCCTACTACCTTGTTCGAGTGATCACAATCGGGGAGCTCACCCTCCGGGAGGCCTATTGAGGCCTACTACCCGACAGTCTAGCTACGCAGGCTTTTCGAGCATCCTGATTAAGGAACTCACCCTCAAGGGAGGCCTATTAAGGCCTACTACCTGATAAGCAGCCTTTAGGGAGGCCTGGAGAGGCCTGCTACCTGTTTGCAATGCGTGCTAACTGTTTCAGATGACTGGATCCCAGGAACACCTTAGGGAGGCCTGATGGGGCCTACTACCTTGTTCGAGTCAGGGAGGCCTATTAAGGCCTAGAATTAACAGCAGGCCTTTCAGGGAGGCCTGATGAGGCCTACAACCTGCTTCTGGTAGTGATCACAATCTGAGAGCTCACCCTCAAGGAGGCCTAGTAAGAACTTACACCTACCAGTGGGCCTTCGGGGAGGCCTGATGAGGCCTACAACCTGATAGCCTCCAGGCTAGCTGTCCTGATGCGCACATCGGTACATACCTCCAGTGAGGCCTGTTTGAGGCCTTCCAACTGATAATGCGCCTTGTTCAAGAGGCCTACTGAGGCCTACAATTGACAGCCGACCTTCAGGAGAGCGTATTTACCCCTATTTAACCTGATAGCCAGCTAGGCTAGTAGTACCTGATGCTTAAGCATTGTCACCTGCCTTACTAGAGGCCTGATAAGGCCTACCACTGTCACCGTTTACTCTTGAGAACGGTGCAATCCTTCCTGCTAACTGGGACAGCCATATTTGAAAAATGTGGGTTGTAGTAATAATAGACCCAACGGCTCGTTTTCATGGAGGCCTGCTGAGGCCTAACACATGATAGCTACCCATTACTATGGGGACCCGTTCCAGGGAGGCTTGTAGAAGCCTACAAGCTGTACGAGTTTCGCAAAAACGAGAAATAACTGCCAGACAAACAAACTGACTGCTATTAAAACCAACGACTCTCAATGAGAGGAGGCCTCCGATCTAAGTATGGAGGCCTGTAATGGAGGCCTAAGTATGTAACCCCACTGCTTAAGAAACCCTCTCTAAACCCAGCACTTTTAGAAAACTACAGACCGGTATCCCTTCTTCCTTTCATTGCAAAGACACTTGAGCGAGTGGTGTTTAACCAGCTGTCTACGTTTCTTGAACAGAACAACCTCCTGGACATCAACCAATCCGGCTTCAAAAGCGGGCACTCAACTGAGACTGCCCTGCTCTCAGTTACGGAGGCACTCAGACAGGCAAGAGCAGCTTCCAAATCCACAGTACTTATCTTACTGGATTTGTCTGCTGCTTTTGACACAGTTAACCACCAGATCCTCCTGTCAACTCTCATGAAGATGGGCATCTCAGGAACTGCTCTCCAGTGGTTCGAGTCTTACCTCTCAGGTAGGTCTTTCAGGGTGTCATGGAGAGGTGAAGTGTCTAAGTCACATCATCTAGCTACTGGAGTTCCCCAGGGCTCAGTGCTTGGACCACTTCTCTTCTCCATCTACATGTCATCACTGGGATCGGTCATTCAGAAACATGGCTTTTCCTATCACTGCTATGCCGACGACACTCAACTCTACTTCTCATTTCAACCAGATGATCCATCGGTTGGTGTTTGTATCGCTGCCTGCCTAACAGACATTTCTGCCTGGATGAAGGAACATCACCTTCAACTCAACCTTGCAAAGACAGAACTGCTTGTGGTCTCAGCCAAACCAGCACTGCATCACAATCTCTCCATTCAGCTAGGATCATCAACCATAACTCCGTCCAGGACAGCCAGGAACCTTGGAGTTGTGATTGATGATCAGCTAAAATTCACTGACCACATCACTGCAACAACCCGATCCTGTAGATTTGCATTATACAACATTAGGAAGATTAGACCCTTCCTATCAGAGCATGCCACACAACTACTGGTCCAAGCTCTTGTTCTCTCCAGACTGGACTACTGTAATGCTCTTCTAGCGGGCCTTCCGGCATGCACTATCAAACCCTTGCAACTGATCCAGAATGCAGCGGCGAGAGTGGTCTTTAATGAGCCGAAGAGAGCGCACGTCACGCCTCTCTTCATCAGTCTGCACTGGCTGCCAATAGCTGCTCGCATCAAATTCAAGGCACTGGTGCTCGCCTTCAAAACATCCACTGGCTCTGCACCAATATACCTAAACTCGCTCGTTCAGACTTACACACCCTCCAGGAACTTACGTTCTGCTAGTGAACGACGCCTTGTGGTGCCATACCAGAGAGGCATGAAATCGCTATCGCGGAGCTTTTCCTGGGCTGTTCCCACCTGGTGGAATGACCTGCCTATCTCAATTCGAGAGGCCGAGTCTGTAGCCATTTTCAAAAAACACCTAAAGACACATCTCTTCCAGCAGCACCTCACCAATCAAGAATAGCACTTATCATTCTATTCATTCTCTGTCTGTCTAATTTATTTAAAAAAAAAAAAAAAAAAAAAAAAAAACTGTCCTGTGTGTTCTGAGCTAGATTAACTGAGACTTGCTACAGCACTTGCATACTGTTGCCCTTGACTGTTCTAGTTGCTTCTTTTGCTCTCATTTGTAAGTCGCTTTGGATAAAAGCGTCTGCTAAATGACTAAATGTAAATGTAAATGTAAGTACAACAAAAAAGGTGACGGTGCCTCAGCAACGCGCCTCCTTCACCCACATACCAACTGACGCCGTCGCGCTCAGTCGTAACAGAGACAAACTAATCCAACCTGCAGTGGCTTAGGGAACCGAAGACACATAATAACCCTAGGCGGTAGAACAACACTACATTCTAACAGAAAAGTGTGCTACCGCCTAGTAATCCGCAAACATTTCAAAGAAAAGAGCGGCGGCCTAAACACTACTCTCAAAATGAGAGGAGGCCCATCTTCTGATAACCATAAGCGGTGGCCTATCTGGCGCCATCTTGACCAACCAGGGAAAGCCAACACACGCTCACAAACATAGCCCAGATAATGGTGCTGTGTTAAAGCCTAACTAAGCAGGGGAAAGACAGTTCTCTCTGATGAATACCCAACTCTATACAGGAACCTTGGGTCTGTAAGAAATACATATTTTTAGTATAACACACAAAAATGACCACTCTCACCTGCGGCATGCTGAGCGAAGACTCATTGTGCGGTTCTCACCACCATGTTCTACCGCCCTTGAATGCCTGAAACGGCGTTCTCACTGAGCAAGTCCGGGCGGGCCATCAGAACATAGTTCTACTCACCATAGGCCCGCCTCAGGCCTGATGTAAGAAGCGCCTGGGTTAAAAGTCATAAAAAGACATTAAAAAGGAAAAAGGAGAGGGCCATGATGTAATCGCCCTCAAGGGAAGTGATCCATCACCAACGCCCTCGTTGAGAATGTTTGTCCTGGATCACCTCCCTTAGATCCTTTTTCCCGCGGGAATCCCGTCTCCTCTGTACCCTGCTCCTCCAAGGAGGGGGGGGCATGAGAGGAGACGCTAGCACTCTGGTCCTGCCTACGGTCCTCAGACCGTGAAGGACCAGGTCCCGCCTGCCTGGGTGGGGGCGCGGATCTCAGCGGTATGCATGTCTTAAATGCCGCTGAGCGCCCCTTCGCCTCCCTGAACTTTCCAACCACCGCCTCCACGGAGGTGCTGAAAAATTCAGTAGGCGAAACCGGCGAATCGAAGAGAAAACCCTTTTCTTTCTCCCCGATATCAGCCAGGCCCAACCACAGATGCCTCTCCGTAACCACCATAGCCGCCATAGAGCGGCCGATAGCAGCAGCAGTCTGCTTGGTGGCCCGGAGAGACAGATCTGTGGTGCGGTGCAGCTCAGCAACCGCCTCAGGGGACAGCCCGGCCCCCTGGTCGAGATCCTCCAGCAGGTCCGCCTAGTACGCCTTCGCAAACTTTCCTCGCCAGTCGGTAGCCTCAACACATATCCATATTCCCTTATCCCCCCGACATCAGCGAAGTTAAAACGCTGATGTTGATGAACATTGGGTAGAATATGGATTCTTCCATGCCCTCTCGATCTCTGTAAGAAGATCAAGAAGGAATGGAAGGCTCATCTGAGCTGATGGTTCATGGCCAAGGAGAAATCGATCGTGCAATCTATCACGAGCGATCTCTCCTCTAACGCGCCAACATGGCAGCCGCAGCCTGCCCGTAGCACGTTCCATAACATTCATCAGCTCAGCATACACGGTCAAGGTGGCTGAGAGGATTCATACCACTCTCACCAGCCATCCCTAAGAGCACTTGCTGTTTAGTCTCGTTAGCCGCCAGATCGTCGCGACGATCGGCGAGCTGCATCTGAGAACCCATGATGTATGCCAACGCTCAGCCTCAGCTTGAGCGGGACAGCATCATCCAGTCCCAGATGCCAAACTTTCTTCCCTCAGGAAAAAAGCCAGACTAGAGTGGAGCGATCTCAGATTGAAAACCGCTCACACTCACACACAAACAACTTCAAATGAACTTGACTGTGCATGCTCTTAATCCCAGGCAGTAAATACACACTCGTGTGTATTAATAATTGAATTTGTTTTACCTTAACTCGTATAGCAGTTCAAACAGACAGTCCCTGAAGACGAGAAAGATGTGTATGTGTTGGCACGGCGCCCTTTTATACTTCCGGGTCGCACGTTGATGACGTCATGGGCTGACGTCGGTCAAAGACTTTGCCGTGATTCGATAGTAGCTTCAGACACCAGTCACGCCGAGGGCGTTCCCCCATAGCGTCAGCTAGACGCAGCGAGAGTTCCCTTTCGAAAGGGAACGCATTAACTCCCACTTGGTGGAGGGAAGTTATCAATGGCCAGAACCGTAGCCCGTACAGGACGCACCATGCCTTGCCCAACTACTTTTCCCAAATACGTTACAGTTGCCCTGGCGAACTCACACTTCGCCAGGTTAACCGTAAGTCGAGCGTCAGCAAGACGTTCAAACAGAGCTCGGACACGACAGAGATGTTGTTCCCAGGTCTTACTGTATACTACAACATCATCTAAGTATACAGCACAGCCCTCTAAGCCAGACGTCACCTGGTTCATCAGGCGCTGGAAAGTGGCAGGAGCATTTCTAAGGCCGAAACTCATCACAGAATAAGAGAATAATCCAAATGAAGTGATAAATGATGCAATCTCTTGAGCACGAGGAGTAAGAGGCACTTGCCAGTAACCCTTCAATAGGTCGAATTTACTGACATAAGTAGCCGGACCAATTTGGTCTATACAATCCTCCATGTGTGGCAGAGGGAAAGAATCAGGTTTCGTAACATTGTTTAATTTCCAGTAATCTGTACAGAACCGATACGTTCCATCTGGTTTACCCACCAACAAGCACGGGGATGCCCAGCTGGAAGAAGAAGGTTTAGCAATATTATGCTCAGTCATATAGTTGATTTCAGACTGTATATAACGCTGCTTATCCTGAGAGTCATGGTAAAAGCACTGACGTATAGGTTTTGCTTCTCCGACATCTATGTCATGCTCTATTAGGTGGGTCTGAGTCGGAGCATCTGCAAATAAGACTGAAAACTCAAAGATTAACGACATCAACTCAGTTCTTTGCTGATCAGGTAAATATTGCACCAACTGCTCCAAATTAGTCAAAGTCTCTGAATTCGTTAAACGTGGCTGTAAAAGACAATCATCAGGTGTCACAACATCCTCTGATAGAGCCGTCACTGGGGAAGAAACAGCAGCCATCGCAACAGCCACTGGAGCTGCTCCAGAGACCACTGAACCAACATAGAATGGTTTTAATAAATTAGCATGGCACAACTGAGTACGTCTTTTACGCTCGGGTGTAGAAATTACGTAATTCTGATCAGATACTTTACGAACCACAGTATAGGGACCAGAAAATTTAGCACAGAAAGGTGAATCAAGCAATGGTAGCAAAGCTAAAACCTGATCACCAGAACAAAACTCACGGGAATCAGTCTTGCGGTCGAACCAGCACTTCATTTTCTTTTGCTTTTCCAACAAATTCTCTTTAGCCATCTCCCCTGCTAAAAACAACCGTCTTCGGAAACCATTTACATAATGTAACAAACTCACTGGAGGTTCATCCTCCTGTAACTCATCACGAAGAACTGCAAGTGGTCCACGCACTTTATGCCCAAAAACTAAGTCATTTGGACTAAACCCCAAGCTGTCCTGCAACACTTCCCGAGCTGCCAACAGCAACCATGGCAAACCCTCCTCCCAATCACGATTGAGCTCCACACAGTACGCCCGCAACAGAGATTTTAAGGTCTGGTGGAAGCGTTCCAAAACCCCTTGACTCTGGGCATGGTAGGCAGTAGATCGATTATGCCTCACCCCAAGCTGTTTCAACACCTCCTGAAACATACCAGAGGTAAAATTAGTTCCTTGGTCACTTTGAATGACCTTAGGAATCCCAAAAATGGATATAAATTGAGTCAAGGCCTTTACCACGGAACGAGTCGTAATGGAACGGAGAGGATAAGCGGCTGGATATCTTGTACTTTGACACATGACAGTAAGAAGATAGATGTTACCGGACTTCGATGGCGGTAACGGATCAACACAGTCTACCACCAAATGTTGGAACGGTGGTTCCAGGGCTGGGCTAGGATACAAGGGGACTGGTTTGAGAGGCTGGTTAGGTTTGCCTGTTAATTGACATGTCGGACAAGTTTTAATATACTCTCTAACATCTTTCTTCATTCGGGGCCAATAAAAATAATGTAACAACTGATTGTACACCTTATTAACACCGAAATGTCCAGCTACATCTCCATGAGCAGTTTTCAGAACCATACCTCTCAGAGATGTCGGTACAACAACTTGAACAGATGCCTGACCCAACAATACCTCTTTACCAGATAGCCACTTCCTAAGTAGTATGCCATTTTCAACAAAGTACCCACTTGCTACTTCACCCATCTTTTTGGAAGGCAAAACAGAAGAAAACACTTCCTTCAGAGTGTCATCCTCCTGTTGAGCCTTAATCAGCTCCTTGGGTGAGGTGAAAGAAGAGAGAACAGAAAGACCAGTCACCGATATCTTTGACGAATCTTCAGGCTTAGACTCCACATCCTGCAAAACATCAGAGTTATTTTTGCTCTTAGCACGAGTGACTGCACAAGAGACGAACACATCAGGAAACTGTGTGACAACAGTTTGGTCCTCTAAAGAGGGAGAAGCGGTTACAATTGGTGGCGGTGGCACACCTCTCCAAACACGCCCCCCAGCCAAGTTATTTCCTAATATAACCGATATCCCCTCAACTGGCAGTGACGGTCGTACACCCACTACAACTGTACCACTAACCAGTTCAGACTGAAGAACTACTGTATGTAACGGAACAGACAAACTCTGCAATCCAATTCCCTTTATCAGCACCTCCTTACCAGTACTTGAATAAGAAAAGGGTAAAGCAGAATCCAAAATGAATGTCTCTGAGGTTCCCGTATCCCTCAAAATCTTGACAGGAACTTTATTACTGCCCCCAACAAGAGACACGTAACCATCTGTAGTGAATTGATGTTTTATAAACAAATTTCGGGAGAAGCACGTTCAGATAATTAAACCTAACTAAACACAAGTGGAGCACCCTCAGATAATTAAACCTAATTGAACACGAGAGGAGCACATTAAACTAATCAGTTAATCAATGATAGGAGGTGTATATAGACAGACGATTTACCTTCCTGTCATTAACAGTTTCTTAGCTTCCCCCCACCACCCCGTCTCCTCACTTAATTAAACTCCTATAAGGCATCAGCACAATCATAAAATACATGCAGTCTAGCACTAGACTATTTCCATCACGGGGGGGATACTCTCCCGGACAGCACGCCAAATACGCATAATCTTTACTCTATTAAATTTGATGTAAGTGTGAAAACGTGAAACTCAGCACAGATTGTTCTTGCTCCGGCTTTAACTTCTGGATATTCGGCAGCGGTGCCACAACGGACCGAATGGCTTCGCACACATTTTTCTCCGCTGCCATCACTGAACTACAACTCAAACTAGCACGACATCAACGTCATCGCTCTCAGCCGCTCCCTCTGTTCGCTGACTGGACCGGTTAAAATTTGATCAGAGAAAACCAGAGAATATACCACAGTCCCAGACGGAGAACTGAAGGAAAATGAAAATTGTGCGGAAGTACGTAGGAGGGCGGGCTATATTATCAGCACAAGGAAGACACAATTGTAATAAAATTAATTTTATTAACAAAGATAAACAAGAATAACTAACACAACTACTCAATGAATACAATCAATGGAATAAAAAAGGAATAAAGTGCATAAGATGCATAAAATACATGTGATTAAGATGAGTGTTGCTATGAAAATAAGGTGAAGAACCTTATGATGCATCAAACTAATAAATGCAAGATTATTTGTTATTAACTAGCATCAGTTAAATTACTTCTAATGTAAATTAGAAAATCATATACTGATAATATACAACAATGCCAAGGTTTCTGGAAAGAGGTTAGGTTTAAGAGATATTTATGTTCCACTTGGTTGAGTAAGCAGTCCGATGGTGGTGACTTTATCCACTGGTTGTGCTGGGTGACAATGCAGTGGGGAAAGGAGTGTCTTCTTCTTGCCCTCTAAGAGGTGTCTGGCTGCTGTCCTAGCATCTTTATCTGATGGCGTTGGACAGTCTGTTTGTGTCCGTCCACCAAAATCCAATCAAAATGTAGCTAACCTTTGTCCACTGTTATGGGCAGAGAGGGGCCCGGCCATAAACTGGGCCCTGGAATGTGCTTTTATTAAAAGTGTATTTAACTATAAGAATCTGGGCTAAAACAAAAATGATTATTTGTAACTTGGGATATATATTAATACATAGAGACAGAAAGCTTTGTTGTGGAGGAGGTGAGGCAACTTTAATTAAAAAACCTCAGCCTTGGGAGCTGTAGTGAAACCAGATTATGCAGAAGTTGGCACTCTTGAGACTTTACTTCGGTTTCAGTTTACGTAAAGATTCTGTGAGCTCAGTGACGGAGGAGCTGGTCTCTTCAGCTGTAGCCTGTGGCTGGTCTCTCTCTTCAGCTCTCTCTTGAGCTCTCTCTTCAGCTCTCTCTTCAGCTCTCTCTTGAGCTCTCTCTTCAGCTCTCTCTTCAGCTCTCTCTTCAGCTCTCTCTTCAGCTTGGCCTTGCTGTTCCTGTGTTGGAGGTGGAAGGTTCTCTGGGTGGTTGATGTGGATCCCGTCTCTCCCGTTCACAACTCTGGCTCCCAGCTGAGGAAAATTCTCCTCAAATAAGTTCAGGTTTGCCTCATAGCTTTGCACAAGGACAGTGCCTGTATTGTAGCAGGATATAGTGAGAATTTTTGTGTGCAGATTTTCATTTTGATATACAAGTAATCTCCGTGCTCCATGCTCAATTGTTTTTGTAACAACATGAACATATAAATCACGGATGGCTGTTTCCCATGCTGTAATCCGTGTGGTGTAGAAAATTAAGTTACTTCTGATGCTTCCCCTGTTCTCTTCATGGTAGTCAGCATAAAGAGCCTCAGGATTACCTCTCAGGAGCCCAATTTTGAAATTTTCCCTAGATTTTTTACTTGTACAATGATCTGGGTAAACTATTCTTATGGCCATGTTGATCGGTCAGGTAACAGTGGAAGAGATGAAGCTGGAGATCTCCACTTGTAATGATGAGATAGTTTTGGTGAAGTTTTTAGTGCTTTGAAACAATCCGTATTGTAAAAAGCACTATATAAATGAAGGTGACTTGACTTAAGTAGTCCTTAAGTAGACTTAACGTATTCCTTCAGTGTTTTGAAGGGAATCTGCAGAATGATGGTCCAATAGACAGAAGCTTCAGTCTTCTTCCTTATGTCAAAATGTAGGCCTAGGGCGAGAAATAAGGACATGGACACACCAGTGTTATTAATAGTGGAGTTTAGATTTGCAGTGAAAAAGCATTATATATTCATCCACAATATAATACGCTCATGAACATATGAGATTAATAGGGGTGGGAGAAAATTTGATTCTTAGATGCATCGCGATGCGGACGTGGACGATTCTGCATCGATTCACAAATGTCAAAAAAACGATTTTCTAAATGTTGATAACGTAATGTTGACGGAATGCAAAAGGCGCCACTCTGAAGCGCGGGAAGTGCAGTGGCCGGAGGTCTGTGGCGTGCACATAACAGAGACACACGATAGCTGAGCGAGAATGCACTTAATGCACCCTCTGCATTAACAGCTAGCGTATGGAAGCGCTTCTATGAAGTTGCAGGGGAAATGACCTGGACAAGGGCCACACTGTATGCAAGTTATGTCAAACATATAACAATATAAAATATTTTCGAAACACGTCAAACATGAGAAACTATATATTACACGTTTCCAACACTCCCGGTAACGTTAGTTGCTGCCAACAAGAGAACCACAAACTCTATCGCAAATTGGATGGTCAAGGATTTGCGTCCGTATTCTCTGCAGATGTTAATTTAGTGTTCAGATGTTCATTTCATTAAAGGTGTTTTCGATTGTGGTATACTGCAAAAATGTGTCTGTGCTCAGGATTTAGTTTTGAGTCATAAGTCTGAGACTCTATGATTTATTAGTGTATAAGAGCAGCTGTGTGATTCAGAACATGCTGAAGTCCACAAGCACTGCTTTTGTATGAGAGCTGCTGGTACAGAAGTCTATATTTCTGTATTAAAGCTGTGATTTTGGTACAGCTAAATGTTTATTTTATTGTCTGAAGGATTATATTACTCATTGCACATAACAGGATGTGTTATGTTAGTGATTCAGAACATGCTGAACCAAGCTAAGACCAACACAGGACCCCGAAGTGTCTGAGAGACCGTGATTAGATTCCCCCTGAAACTGCCTCATCGACACGGCATCTCAATAAACCCGTCTCCAGCGTGTTGCCTCCGATTGTTCGAATATTACAATTAAATAATACTTAAATCGATATGTCATCCTCAATAAACCCGTCTCCAGCGTGTTGCCTCCGATCATTCGAATATTGCACTTTAATAATTATTTAATCAACATCATCCTCAATAAACCCGTCTCCAGCATGTTGCCCCCGGTCCCTCGAATATTCTGATCTATTATGACCTCCGAGCTGTAAAACTGCCAGAATAATAA
>NC_137102.1:63098427-63108427 GCF_949357685.1 Gobio gobio
CACACATTGATCTTGTCTGTATGGGGGTTTATTACACACACACACACACACACACACACACTGATCTTGTCTGTATGAGGGTTTATTACACACACACACACACACACACACACACACACACACACACACACACACTGATCATGTCTGTATGAGGGTTTATTACACACACACACACACACACACACACACTGATCTTGTCTGTATGGGGGTTTATTACACACACACACACACACACACACACACACACACACACACACACACACACACACTGATCTTGTCTGTATGAGGGTTTATTACACACACACACACACACACACACACTGATCTTGTCTGTATGGGGGGTTATTACACACACACACACACACTGATCTTGTCTGTATGGGGGGTTATTACACACACACACACACACACACACACACACACACACACACACTGATCTTGTCTGTATGGGGGGTTATTACACACACACACACACACACACACACTGATCTTGTCTGTATGAGGGTTTATTACACACACACACACACACACACACACACACACTGATCTTGTCTGTATGAGGGTTTATTACACACACACACACACACACACACACACACACACACACACACACACTGATCTTGTCTGTATGAGGTTTTATTACACACACACACACACACACACACACTGATCTTGTCTGTATGAGGGTTTATTACACACACACACACACACTGATCTTGTCTGTATGAGGGTTTATTACACACACACACACACACACACACACACTGATCGTGTCTGTATGGGGGTTTATTACACACACACACACACACACACACACTGATCTTGTCTGTATGAGGGTTTATTACACACACACACACACACACACACACACACACACACACACACACACACACACTGATCTTGTCTGTATGGGGGTTTATTACACACACACACACACACACACACACACACTGATCTTGTCTGTATGAGGGTTTATTACACACACACACACTGATCTTGTCTGTATGGGGGTTTATTACACACACACACACACTGATCTTGTCTGTATGAGGGTTTATTACACACACACACACACACACACACACACTGATCTTGTCTGTATGAGGGTTTATTACACACACACACACACACACACACACACACACACACACACACACTGATCTTGTCTGTATGAGGGTTTATTACACACACACACACACACACACACTGATCTTGACTGTATGAGGGTTTATTACACACACACACACACACACACACACACACACACACACACACACACTGATCTTGTCTGTATGGGGGTTTATTACACACACACACACACACACACACACACACACACACACACACACACTGATCTTGTCTGTATGAGGGTTTATTACACACACACACACTGATCTTGTCTGTATGGGGGTTTATTACACACACACACACACACACACACTGATCTTGTCTGTATGGGGGTTTATTACACACACACACACACACACACATTGATCTTGTCTGTATGGGGGTTTATTACACACACACACACACACACACACACACACACACTGATCTTGTCTGTATGAGGGTTTATTACACACACACACACACACACACACACACTGATCTTGTCTGTATGAGGGTTTATTACACACACACACACACACACACACACACACACACACACACTGATCTTGTCTGTATGGGGGTTTATTACACACACACACACACACACACACACACACTGATCTTGTCTGTATGAGGGTTTATTCCACGCGTGGAACTTATTTACACCGGTCACCACTGAAACCGACAATTCGTCATCGCAGCACATCTGCTACAATGGCGAATAACTCGGATGTGTGTCTAATGTTACCTTTGAGTGCAGGCGAGGACACGTTCGAGCTGCATTCGGTGCAGTTGGAGTTGGAGACGTTGGAGAAGCAGATTCGCGATCTACTAGAGAGACGAGCCGTGCTGAGAGAGCGACGATCAGCGCTTGAAACATCACGCGCCGATGCGGTTAGTAACCTCTTGACTCCGACCTCGTCTACTCCGTGTGTTTCTCTGCACAGGACCCAAGCACCCAGGACGCGATCATCATCCCTGGTTTCGTTCACTCCGGCACCGACACAGCACCATGGACCCTGGGTGTTTCCACAGCGGAAGACGCGAGCCAGGACCAGAGCGAGGACCTCTCCGCCCCTCCCGGTCTTCGAGATCTCCACCCGGAACCGCTTCTCCCCTCTTCGCGAGACGGAACGCGACGCTGTGGTCGTCGGTACTTCCATCGTCCAGCATGTCCACGCTACCTCAGGTAAAGGCAAGGTAATCACTCACTGCTTTCCTGGTGCTCGTGTTCTCGATGTCGCTGCGCAGGTTCCCGAGATCCTGAACGGTGACGAGCGCATCGGAGCTGTCGTGCTGCACGCGGGAACGAACGACACCAGGCTGCGGCAGACGGAGGTTCTGAAGAAGGACTACAGGAGCCTGATCGAGACGGTGCGCAGAACATCGCCTGAAGCATCGATCATCGTGTCTGGACCTCTTCCCACGTACCGACTAGGACATGAAAAGTTCAGTAGACTATTTGCTCTAAATGAATGGTTAATGTCATGGTGTAATGAACAGAAGCTGCTCTTTGTAAATAATTGGAATCTGTTTTGGGAGCGACCTAGGCTCTTCCGTCCTGATGGCCTTCACCCCAGCAGAATCGGAGCGGCTCTTCTGTCGGACAACATCTCCAGAGCGTTGAACACCATCATATGACTAGTGAGTCAAAGTCCAAATCACAGTCTTTGCTGTCCTAACTTAATTGACATAAGTACCAATGTAGAACATTATATAGAAACTGTGTCTGAACATAACTGTGTAGAACATTATATAGAAACTGTGTCTATTCCTCGTTTAGTGAGGTCAAACATTAAATCTACTGTAGGATCTAGGAAAAATCTAATTGTGATTAAACCAGAAAATCTCAATATTAGTGAACAAAAACAATGTCTAAAACTAGGTCTTCTAAACATTAGATCGCTCACACCTAAGGCGGTTATTGTAAATGAAATGGTCACAGATAATAGTTTCGATGTACTTTGCCTTACTGAAACCTGGCTTAAGCCAAATGATTATTTCGGTCTTAATGAGTCTACTCCGCCAGGATACTGTTATAAGCATGAGCCCCGTCTGATTGGTCGTGGCGGCGATGTTGCAACAATCTATAGAGATATTCTTAATGTTACTCATAAAACAGGTCACAGGTTTAATTCGTTTGAAGTACTAGTGCTAAATGTTACGCTCTTAAATGTAAGAAAGAAATCCGTATTATCTCTAGCCTTGGCTACTGTATATAGACCTCCAGGGCCCTATGCTGATTTCCTAAAAGAGTTTGCAGACTTTCTCTCAGATCTATTGGTCAACGTCGATAAAGCATTAATTGTTGGAGATTTTAACATACACGTAGATAACACAAATGATGCGTTAGGGGCTGCGTTTACAGATCTATTAAACTCCTTTGGGGTCAAGCAAAACGTCACTGGTCCCACTCATCGTCTTAATCACACACTAGATTTAATTATATCACATGGAACCAACCCAACCGATATAGATATTATACCGCAAAGTGATGATGTCACTGACCATTACATGGTAACTTGCATACTGCGTACTGCTGAAATCTGTCATGTTGCGCCACGTTATCGACCAGGCAGAACAATCCTTCCAACCACTATAGATAGATTCTCAAATAGCTTACCGGATCTGTCTCAGCTGCTCAGTGAACCCAAACAAACAGATGAACTAGAGGAAATGGCTAGCAGTATGAGCACCATTTTCTCTAGCACATTAGAAATTGTGGCACCAATTAGATTAAAAAAGGTTAGAGAGAAAACTAAAGCACCATGGTACAACAGTGCTACACATGTTATCAAGAGAGAAACTCGTAACTTAGAGCGTAAATGGAAACAAACTAATTTAGAGGTCTTTAGAATCGCATGGAAAGATAGTATGTCACGTTATAAAAAGGCCCTAAAAGCAGCCAGGGCTGAGCATCTCCGCAAACTAATAGAAAATAACCAAAATAACCCAAGGTTTTTATTTAACACTGTGACTAGACTAACAAATAAACAAGCATCGCCTGAGCAAAATATTCCGTTACAGTTTAGTAGTAATGATTTTATGAATTTCTTCACTGAGAAAATAGAAAGCATCAGAAACAAAATTGTAAATGTACAATCTTTAATGATGTCTTATGATTCAACCGCAATTATCGCCCCTCAAGAACTACTACACCGCTTTACAACTATAGGACAGGAAGAGCTAAATAAACTTATCATTGCATCTAAACCAACAACATGTTTATTAGATCCAATACCCACTAAACTACTGAAAGAGTTGTTACCTGTAGTGGAAGAGCCTCTTCTCAATATTATTAACTCGTCTTTATCTTTAGGTCATGTTCCAAGAATATTCAAGTTGGCAGTCATAAAGCCTCTCATTAAGAAGCCACAATTAGATCATAATAACCTGGCAAATTACAGACCAATTTCAAATCTTCCATTCATGTCTAAAATACTAGAAAAAGTTGTGTCCGCTCAATTGTGCTCTTTCTTGCAAGAAAATGATATCTATGAAAAATTTCAATCAGGATTCAGGCCGCATCACAGCACAGAAACTGCACTCGTTAAAATCACAAATGATTTACTTCTAGCTTCTGACCAAGGCTGTATCTCAATACTAGTTCTACTCGATCTTAGTGCTGCGTTCGATACTATAGATCATAAAATACTCTTAGATCGACTTCAAAATTACACTGGTGTTCAGGGACAGGCATTAAACTGGTTTAGATCGTATTTATCAGACCGCTACCATTTTGTCTGTCTAAATAGGGAAAAATCAAAGATAACGTCAGTAGACTATGGGGTGCCGCAAGGATCCGTGTTAGGCCCTCTGCTATTCTCAATATATATGCTGCCACTTGGTAATATTATAAGAAAACATGGAATTAATTTCCACTGTCATGCTGATGACACTCAATTATATATTTCATCACGACCGGATGAAAACGCTAAATTATCTAAACTGACAGCGTGTGTTGAAGATATTAAACACTGGATGACGTGTAATTTTCTGCTATTAAATTCAGATAAAACGGAGGTATTACTTATTGGTCCAAAAAACTGCCCACAAAACCTCTCACAATACAATTTTACCTTGGAAGGATATCCTGTCACTTTATCCACTACTGTAAAAGACCTGGGTGTTATATTAGACCGCAACCTGACATTCGAAAATCATATTTCATATGTTACAAGAACGGCATTTTTCCATCTTAGAAACATTGCTAAGCTACGTAACATGCTATCTATTTCTGATGCAGAAAAGTTAGTTCATGCATTCATGACCTCGAGACTAGATTACTGTAATGCTTTATTAGCTGGTTGTCCTGCATCCTCAATAAACAAACTACAGTTAGTCCAAAACGCAGCTGCTAGAGTTCTTACTAGGTCAAGAAAATATGATCATATAACACCAATTTTATCATCTCTACACTGGTTACCTGTGAAGTTCCGTATCAATTACAAAGTATTGCTACTGACCTATAAGGCCCTAAATTGTTTAGCTCCAGTGTATCTAACGGATCTTCTATCGCCCTACAATCCATGGCGCTCTTTAAGATCACTAAACTCGAGGCTTCTGGTCATTCCTAGGATATATAAGTCCACTAAAGGAGGGAGGGCTTTTTCACATTTAGCTCCGAAACTCTGGAATAGTCTTCCTGATATTGTTCGAGGTTCAGACTCGCTGTCCCAGTTTAAAACTAGATTAAAGACACATCTCTTTAGCCAAGCATTCACATTATAATTATCTTTTTATACTACAGTTAAATCGGATCAAAAGCATTAATATAATATTCTGAACAGCAGCTACGCTAATCATTTCCCATCTGCTTTTCTGTTGTTATCTCGGGACACTAGTCCTGAGGTAAATAGTTCATCAGCTCCAGTTTGTATCAGCCTCTCATGGAGACTTCAGATGCCCCGACACCTGTGATGAGACGACTCAACGCCAGCGTTGTTATGGCCTAGATTAATACACGATTGATTAACTTTTTCGAACATTATTCTTTAACATTGTCTTTCTAACATTTTTACTGTACACCTATGAAATGCACTTTCTGTAAAGCTGCTTTGAAACAATGTGTATTGTGAAAAGCGCTATACAAATAAATTTGAATTGAATTTGAATTGAATTGAATTATTACACACACACACACACACACACACACACACACACACACACACACACACACACTGATCTTGTCTGTATGAGGGTTTATTACACACACACACACACACACACACACACACACACACTGATCTTGTCTGTATGAGGGTTTAGTACACACACACACACACACACACACACACACACACACACACACACACACACACACACACACACACACACACACACACACACACACTGATCTTGTCTGTATGGGGGTTTATTACACACACACACACACACACACTGATCTTGTCTGTATGAGGGTTTATTACACACACACACACACACACACACACACACACTGATCTTGTCTGTATGAGGGTTTATTACACACACACACACACACACACTGATCTTGTCTGTATGAGGGTTTATTACATACACACACACACACACACACACACACACACACTGATCTTGTCTGTATGAGGGTTTATTACACACACACACACACACACACACACACACACACACACACACTGATCTTGTCTGTATGGGGGTTTATTACACACACACACACACACAGATCTTGTCTGTATGAGGGTTTATTACACACACACACACACACACACACACACACTGATCTTGTCTGTATGAGGGTTTTTTTGATTGATTGATTTATTTTGGATTTGAACAAACACCATAATCCAAAGGATAGCATGTTAAAGTGTAAACACTTATTTCCAACATGGTCCTTGGTGTTAAAACATACAACACATAACAAAGACCTATTTCTGGTCAAAAACAATAACATATAATACAAATCATCCAAGGTTTGAAAGCATTCTAAAATCAAAAAATCATAAATCACATAAAATAATCAATCTACACTAACTAAAAAATATATTGGCTACTCTATTCCATAAAAATACCTTTACTTTATATCTAAAAGCCCCCCTGGTATTTACAATTTTGAGGGAAAGTGGCAGATTATTCCATAGTGTTATACCTGTATAAAAAAATGAACTTCTAGCTGCATTGTTGACTCTAGGCACTTTACAAGAACGGACACTGGCCCGAGTATTGTGATTATGCTGTGTATGAACCATTTTTATATGGGAATGTAAATATTTGGGAGCAGAGCCGTTTATAACATTAAACATATGATTCAACTTTAACTGCTCCACTCTAACATGAACTGGCAGCAACCCTACCCTTTTAAAAGCATCTCTACCAATATGAGTCCGGGGTGGTGCATTTAACAGGTAGCGAATAACATTATTTTGCATCACTTGCAGTCTATTTTTAAGTTTAACTGATAATCCACAGTACCAAGCAGAACATGCATAATCAAAATGACATTGAATCAATGATATGACCAGTAATTTCTTAATAGAATAATCTAGATGCCTTGTCCTGCGATACAGGAATTTCAGTTTACCGGCACATTTGGATAATATTTTATCAGCAATAGATTTACAGGTTAACGACTGTTCTAATGTTAACCCCAGGTATGTAACACTGTTCTTAGACACTATTTCAGTGCCATTACATGTAACCTTAAGTGCATTAGTTCTAGACAACTTTCTTTTTGTTCCAAATAAAATGGACTCAGTTTTTCCCAAATGTATTGAAAGCCTGTTGTCTGTAAGCCACTTAATAACACTATTTAATTCATTACCTAGAGTCTTCTCAATCTTGCTGATATCATCCCCAGAAACCAGTAATGCAGAGTCATCAGCATATAAAAGCAGCTTACATTTCACCGCAGCTGGCATGTCATTAATATAAACTAAGAATAAAAGAGGGCCAAGGATTGAACCTTGGGGCACCCCACAAGTAATATCCTGAGGATCTGATATGGTCCCCTCAACATCACAAACTTGAGTCCGTCCAGTGAGGTAAGAGGTGAACCATTTCACAGCAGTATTTCTAAAGCCAATACATTGTAGCTTTGATAGGAGTATTGCATGGTTTACAGTATCAAAAGCTTTTTGCAAGTCAAGAAGAATCATGCCCACATACTTTCCTTCATCAAAGTCTTGTCGAATATAATCAAATAAATGAATAAGACAGGTTTCAGTAGAGTATGCTGCTCTAAAACCAGACTGAAGTTCATACAATAGATTTTGTCTGACAAGGTACTCTTCCACCTGCTCATACACAAGACGCTCAAACACCTTTGATACGGCTGTCAGAATTGATACAGGCCTATAATTACCAACATCTGATCTGTTATTTTTCTTAAAAAGGGGAACTACCCTGGCCCTTTTCATATCGCTTGGAAAGATACCCTGACTTAACGATAAATTTATTATATGGGTAAGTACCCTAGAGATTACATTAGCACTATCACTTAAAAATCTTGACGGAATCAAGTCCTGTCCAGTGGCTTTGTTAATTGACAATGTGGATAGACACATTCTCACCCTCTCCTCTGAGACAGGGCCAATCTCAAAAGCATCAGGAATAACATGTTTGTTCTTATAAAAGGAGTTTAGAAACGATGGGCCATATCTACCTGACACACTTGGCAACTTCTCAACCAGACTTGCAGCAACTGTTGTAAAAAAGGTATTAAAAACGCAAGCAACCTGTTTTTTTTCAGAAATCATCTTATCCTCAATGACTAATCCAATATTACCAGACTTAGATTTTGATTTTCCCTTAGCGCCCATATCAGTGAGAACCTTCCATAACTTTTTGGGCTGATGTGAGTTGGCAGTAATAGCATCAGCATAAAATTCAGATTTTGTTTTCTGTACCTTGTAACTAGCCTGATTACGAAAATATATATATTTATCATAATCACAAGACAAAGTTGACCTCTTAAACTTTCTGAACCATTTATCACGTTGTCTAATGAGATCCAGAATGTCAGAAGTCATCCAAATTGCACTTCTCTGTTTGATTCTGGTTTCCTTCATTGGTGCAACCTTATCAAGATCAGCTACAAAGTGCTGTTTAAATAAATTCCAAGCCCCATCAGTATCATTGCTTCCTAAAACATCTGACCAATCCCTCCTGGAAAGCCTTTCTTTAAATTCCTCAGCTGTGTAATGTTTAGTGCATCTGTACCTAATTGAACTATGCTTAGGATTCCCAGTCCTCAATAGTGATTTAGAAACTTTGCGTGTGCAAAAAGTGACGTTATGATCACTCAAAGCAATATCGAGGACGCCTGATTGAGAAATATTTTCACGTTCTGACACTAATATTAGGTCCAATAGGGATTGACTATTAACAGACACTCTAGTAGGTTCAGTAATTAACTGTTGTAGGCTACACCCCTTACAAAAAGTTGAAAGAGATTCTATCAAACTACTATTACGAGCCTGTAGTACATTTGTGTTAAAATCACCCATAATAATACATTCGTTTTCCATACATATAGTACTCTTACAACAAACCATTTCAAAGAGCTCATAAAAATCGGTTTGCTTAGGGGGTCTATAACATACACAAATGAAAATGGGCTTAGTTTTAGGAAGTAGCAGTTCAATCCATGCAGTCTCCAAACCCTCCACCTGGAGATCGGCACGCGGGTTATATGTCAAATCATTCCTTATAAATAGGCACACTCCTCCTCCGTTTCTGCTCCGATCGTGACGGTAGATGGAGTAACCCGTGAGCTCAACTTCAACATCCTGTATTGATCCATCAAGCCAGGTTTCCGACACTGCAATCACAGCAGCCTTAGAGGTCCTTGCAAGTTGACTGAGCTCCTCAAGCTTAGGCAGCAAACTCCTTGCATTAATATGAATAAAATGAAGCCCTTTCCGACTGAAAACAG
>NC_137102.1:63113427-63115927 GCF_949357685.1 Gobio gobio
CACACACACACACACACTGATCTTGTCTGTATGAGGGTTTATTACACACACACACACACACACACACACACACACTGATCTTGTCTGTATGAGGGTTTATTACACACACACACACACACACACTGATCTTGTCTGTATGAGGGTTTATTACACACACACACACACACACACTGATCTTGTCTGTATGAGGGTTTATTACACACACACACACACACTGATCTTGTCTGTATGAGGGTTTATTACACACACACACACACACACACACTGATCTTGTCTGTATGAGGGTTTATTACACACACACACACACACTGATCTTGTCTGTATGAGGGTTTATTACACACACACACACACACACACACACACACACTGATCTTGTCTGTATGAGGGTTTATTACACACACACACACACACACTGATCTTGTCTGTATGAGGGTTTATTACACACACACACACACACACACACACACACACACACACACACACACACTGATCTTGGTGTCTGTATGAGGGTTTATTACACACACATGTTGTTTCAGTGACAGGAGTTCAGCTGTAGTATTAATGTAATGAAGAGACTCTATAACGTCTCACAGTCACTGATTTATCATGAGCTCAAAGCATTATGGGTAGAATCTCTCATCAGTCTCTCCTGATTCATCACAACAGTTTCACTGATGATTCAGGATAAACACTAAACCCAGGATAGAGTGTGTGTGTGAATCTGGTCTGGACTGTGTACATGAGGCTCATTGAGTCTCCAGAGACGCTGTAGAAGGACAGAGTTCCTGCTCTGGGATCCACATACACTCCAACTCTATTATAGCCAGAGCGGCTGATGGGCTCTACAGGGTGAAAAGTCTCTGTGTTATTGTGTCTGAATGAGTAACTGACAGCAGTGCAGACCAAACTCCAGGACTGATCATTATATCCAAACGCACACTCATCACCCCGTCCCTTCCTGCTGATGCTCTGATATGACACTGTTATATACACATACCCCCTCCACTCAACTTCCCAGTAAGAGCGTCCACTCACACTCTCATTACACAACACCTGAGGATACACATCAAATCTGTGAGGATGATCAGGATACGACCGATCTGTGTCAGGGTATGTAATCTCTCTGCTCCCATCAGACAGACGGAGGTGATTATTCACTGTGTTCAGATCTGGAGTCAGCCGAAGAGAGTCTGATGGAGAGAAAACACACAGAATGAGCGATTATGAATCTGATCTAATGAAGCTGAACTCTTCATGTTCAAAATATCATCAGTGTCTCAGTTCAGATTAATCATCATTCACACGATCAGCTCTAAAACTCTTCTGACATGTTTCTTTCCTCTTCTCCAGGAAGAACATGAACACACTCATGAACACCCTCATGAACACACTCATGAACACACTCATGAACACACTCATGAACACACTCATGAACACACACTCATGAACACACACTCATGAACACACTCATGAACACACTCATGAACACACTCATGAACACACACTCATGAACACACACTCATGAACACACTCATGAACACACACTCATGAACACACTCATGAACACACACTCATGAACACACTCATGAACACACACTCATGAACACACTCATGAACACACACTCATGAACACACTCATGAACACACTCATGAACACACACTCATGAACACACACTCATGAACACACTCATGAACACACTCATGAACACACACTCATGAACACACTCATGAACACACACTCATGAACACACACTCATGAACACACACTCATGAACACCCCCAGAACACACACTCATGAACACACACTCATGAACACACTCATGAACACACACTCATGAACACACTCATGAACACACACTCATGAACACACTCATGAACACACACTCATGAACACACACTCATGAACACACTCATGAACACACACTCATGAACACACACTCATGAACACACTCATGAACACACTCATGAACACACTCATGAACACACTCATGAACACACTCATGAACACACTCATGAACACACACTCATGAACACACACTCATGAACACACTCATGAACACACTCATGAACACACACTCATGAACACACTCATGAACACACACTCATGAACACACTCATGAACACACTCATGAACACACACTCATGAACACACACTCATGAACACACTCATGAACACACTCATGAACACACTCATGAACACACACTCATGAACACACTCATGAACACACTCATGAACACACTCATGAAAACACTCATGAACACACTCATAAACACACTCATGAACACACACTCATGAACACACACTCATGAACACACTCATGAACACACACTCATGAACACACACTCATGAACACACACTCATGAACACACACTCATGAACACACTCATGAACAAACTCATGAACACACACTCATGAACACACTCATGAACACACTCATGAACACACACTCATGAACACACACTCATGAACACACTCATGAACACACTCATGAACACACAC
>NC_137102.1:63120927-63192444 GCF_949357685.1 Gobio gobio
AGCGTGGGGCAGGGAGAGAGCCCCGGAGACTGGAGCTGCCAGTGGATGGTGTCCACTTTCTGTTGGAAGAAATCCAGGAACCTGGAGCAAAGGTCAGCTGCATCTGAGGGTTTAGCAGCATCAGGAGGGCAGTGTTAATTTCGTTGACGAATAATTTTCGTCATAATTTTCGTCAACGACCTTTTTTCACTGACGAAAACGAGACGATAACTAAATAAAAACTAGTGTTAGATGACTAAAACTATAACGAAAATCAACTGTCATTTTCGTCAACGAATAAAAACGAGACGAAAATGTTAGGGAGGGACGATTAGGGAAGAGATCCAGTCAGAACTGATGTCCGCGCACATTTGATTTGAACGTGCTGATCTAACCGCTGGAGAACACGGCGCTGTTGCGCTTCTACAGGCTCACTCACGCATCCCCAATCCAGCTCCAGAGCGGCTCACAATCAATGAATAACACACATTTATGCCAGGCAATTGTTTATGAACTAATGCTGATGAATAATGACAATGTTTACTTTACGATGTTTATATAGTAATACGTTTTAGACGGTTGTAGCATATTTGATCTCCTCATCTGAACTTGAATGAGCTCCTACAACTACAATAGAGGCTCAGACATTTCAAAATAAGAGTCAATGTGTATTTCCAGCTTGTTTATCATTAAAAGTCAAGCATTATATATTCGTTTTTGCTTACACAATAAACTGTATTTAGTTTAATTCCCATTTAATTCATAGTCAGGAGGAAAGACCAGTATTTAACACATATTAAATAAAGTATCAGGGTTATAATAGTTCACTAAAACCATTTAAAAAAAATCTTCGTCACTTAAAATTAAATAAATGTTAACTGAAATTAAAAAAATAAATAAAAAAGTTATTTGAATCTTTAGCTTAAAATGATATAGGCTACTAACTAAAACAGAAATACAACATTTTTCTGTTTTAGATACAAACTATATAGATGTTTTTAAAAACAAACAAAAAAGTGAATTGAGCTCTCTTTTGTGAATTTTTAATGTCAAAAACAAAATGATGTCAAAATGTCAGTTCAAGTGACCGTCGGTTATGCTTAATGTATTACAATTTAACTAAACTCATTAGATTTTAGGAGACTAACTCTACTGTAGATTTAGTCGACTAAAATCTTATGATATTTAGTCGACTAAAATCTTATGATATTTAGTCGACTAAAATCTTATGATATTTAGTCGACTAAAATCTTATGATATTTAGTCGACTAAAACTAGACTAAAACTAAAAACAATTCAGGTGACTAAAATATGACTAAAACTAAATGGCATTTTAGTCAAAAGACTATGACTAAAACTAAATCAAAATATGCTGTCAAAATTAACACTGCAGGAGGGTAAAGAAGACGGTTGATGGTGGAGAAGAGCATTTTGGGGTGTTTTTGTTGGTTACTGATTAGTGTGGAGAAATATCTTGTTTTTGCCTGGGAAAGGGCTCCTTTGTAGTTCGTGACGTGGTCTTTAAATGCTTCCAGTGGACAGTGAGGCCAGATCTTCTGTATCGTCTCTCAAGCCTACGTCCTGTGGTCTTCATCTTGCGGAGCTCAGGGGTGAACCAGGGAGCAGGACGAGAGAAAGACACGTATCGCGTGGTAAGAGGAGCTACAAAGTCCAGGCTGAGCGAGAGGACACGGTTGTAGTGTTCCACCATGTCATCCACTGTTTGGTAAGGGTGGTGGGTGGCGAGGTGGGTCGCTAGGAAGTCAGATAACGTGGAGGTACACACCCGCTTGATGTTCCTGAAAGTGATGTGCCGTTTGGTGCACTGCTTTGGGAGAGGCACAGGGACCAAGAATAGGATGGCGTGGTGGTCAGAGACAGCTAGGTCAGTGCACTGCAGGTGGGAGGGGGTTGTGCCAGCACAGCACACCAGGTCCAGGGTGTGCCCTTTGTCATGCGTGGGGCCCTGTACATGTTGAGTAAAACTGAAGCAGTCCAGCAGTGATAGAAAATCAGTAGCAAGAGAACAATTACTGGAATCCACATGAATGTTAAAATCACCCAGCAGGATAGTAGACAGTGATTTCGGGCAAACAGTGGAAAGCAGTTCAGTGCAGTTCAGATATGAAGCAGGCAGAGGCTTTGGGGGGGCGGTAGATTAGAGCAACCTGTAGCTGTGCGGACCCAGTCAACATGAAGTGAAGGCATTCAAAGGAGGTAGTATTCACTGGGATCTCTTTGATTAAGATGTCAGTACGATGGATAACAGCAAGCCCGCCACCACGGCCAAGGCTGCAAGGCTTCTGGATATATCCATAACCTGGGGGAGTGGCTTGATTGAGAGTTATGAACTCATGCTGGTTCTGCCATGTCTCAGTAAGACACACAAAATCCAGTGATTTTTCTGAGATGAGGTCATGGATAAGGAGGGCTTTGTTATTTAATGAGCGAATGTTAAGCAGCATGAATGATGTTGTCCTGGTAAGTGCAGTTGCAGAGGTGACAGTGTCCACACAGACCAAGGATCGAAGATTAACTTGTGAGGGGGTGGTTTGCATCGATGACGTCGCCAGCGTGAAGCATGGCACCAAACAGCTGGGACAGACAAAGTTTCGTGAGAGTAGACAAACTTATGACGGGCAGCCCTATGAACAAAGGGGGAGCGACGCAGGAGGTGGAGAGATTTTATCACCTCAAGGCAACTCGGAGATGCATTTGAGCTAAGACTCATGAGTTCCACTGCAGTGTATTTGATGAGAGTCATGGCCAAGGGGCAGCACGCAGTTGCTAGCATCCTTGCGCAGTTTGCTAATTCCATAACGTTAACAGGAGGAGGAGGCCAGAAAGACCACAGCACAGCGAAGGAAAAACGTTTTTGGATAGCAGTTTCAGTTACACGGTAAGTCACTGTACTTCAGTACACAGCGACTTCAGTGTCGTCATCTAATGAGTTATTGGTGTAGTGGCGGTAAAAGTTTGCAGCGGCGATAAGCAGCGTTAGACAGCCGTGACAAACGCAACAGAATCGAGCAAAACAGAAATTATGATCCTGACACTGATGACAATGATGTCTGGATGGCCAACGTGTTTAGGTTGTTTGTAGAGCATAACATCCACAAAAACATTGGTTAGGTCAGAGATGAGAAGCGGCGACATACACACCAGCGTCCTCTCAACATGGAGATGGACATCACACCAATCTTATTCTGTTACAAGTTCCTTTAACCCTAGACTGAATAGGGGCAGAACAGTCTGGGACACAGTGGACCGGCGTGTGTGTGGATAGAAACGGCTCATTCTAAGGTAATAAAAACATGCATGTAAGGTCTTTATACACCACTGAAAACATAGTTCTGCATATTATATTGCATTTCTGTCAATAGATCCTCATAAATACTACACACTGCACCTTTATCTTTTTCATTTTGGAAATATATTAATAAATGTGTAACTGTTTTGCAAAATATTTCCCATTTAACTGTATTATGTGATAGCTAATATTATGTCCTCAATGTTCACAAATGCATTGTTATGAATAGTGTCTATTAAAGTCACAGAGTATGGGCATTTAATGTCAGATACTGTATTTAGCCGATAGACTTGAAAAGGCGAAACGTGCTTTAAGCCAATAACCCAAAACTGACCACAGAGAAGATAAATCCCAGCACATAGAGACTCTTTCACCGAGATATTATCATATAGAGACTGTGTCTGTTCCCCGAATTAGTAAATACAAAAAAACATCAAAACCATTCAACAGTAAAAATTTAATTCATGTCCAACAAATAAACAACAGATATAATACAGATGAACAATTGATAAAGCTTGGGTTGCTGAATATTTGATCCCTTTCCCCAAAAGCACTTATTGTTAATGATATTATTAAAAATAATAATCTAGATGTGCTGTGTTTGACAGAAACCTGGCTAAAACCTGACGACTACATTACTTTAAATGAGTCCACCCCCCAAGATTATTGTTATAAACATGAGCCGCATCTGAAAGGTAAAGGGGGAGGGGTTGCTGTAATTTATAATAATATCTTCAGTATTACTCAGTAGTCTAGTTTCAGATAAAATTCCTTAGAAGTTTTGGTGCTTTATGTAATGCTATGTAGTGTACATGACAAAACCCGTTCAACATTGGTGTTAGCTACTGTATACAGGCCACCAGGGCACAATACAGACTTTATCAAAGAATTTGCTGACTTTCTATCAGAATTAGTACTGGCCGTAGATAAAGTACTAATTGTTGGTGATTTTAATATCCATGTAGACAACGAAAAAGACGTATTGGGATTAGCATTTAAAGACACACTAAACTCTATTGGAGTTAGGCAACACGTGTCAGGACCCACTCATCGCCATAATCATACTTTAGACCTAATATTGTCACATGGAATAAATGTTGATACCGTTGAAATTCTGCAGCAGAGCGATGACATCTCCGATCATTACTTAGTATCTTGTATACTTAATTTAGCTAAGGTTGCAAAGCCGCCCCCTCGCTTCAAAAATGGCAGGACAATCACTGCCGCTACTAAAGATTGCTTTTTAAATAATCTTCCTCATCAGTATCATCTCCTCAGCATCCCAGATAGCATAGAAGAACTCGATGTTGCAACAGAAACTATTGGCTCAGTTGGGGACACTATATTTTTCAACTAAATATCGAAATAAATCTAATTAATAAACTAAATTAACCATATAAACTAAATTACTGATCTAATTACTGATCTAAAGCCCACACTGTCACCGTATGGAAATTGAAATGAACTGATGACATCAAATGGCTATACAGCTTAATAAAATTATGCTGCATTATTTTCCTGTTTAACACTGTAAAGCTGCTTTGAAACAATCTACATTGTTAAAAGCGCTATATAAATAAAGTTGACTTGACTTGACTTGAGAGAATATGGTGTGTGGTAACTCTGTACTGTTACGTCCCGTGATGTAATTGCTATTGAATATTGTAATGATGTTTTTCTCCCCTCTTTTTCTCTCTCAATCAGCTCTAGCTCAGTAGTCAGGGCACTGATCAGGGATCAGCCCATTGACTTCTGTCCTGATCAGTGCCCTGAGCTAGAGCTGATTGAGACGCACCCTCGGTCATGTGGCGCTGCTAAGCGTCCGCAGCAGATCTTGACTAGCGGGAGCGTGGCTTCAGTGTAACGGATATAAAGCAGCAGTGAGGAGAAGCTCAGGAGGAGTCCCCCTTCTGCTGTCCCAGACTCATCCTGGCTTTAACTTTGGATATTGTGAATCTGTGCTGTGATCACAATGATGTGCCATTAGACATTTATTTGGGTTTACCCACTCCTAAACCTTTCTCCTGTTTATTATTTTTAGGTATGATAACTGTTATTACTTTTGGTTTCTTTTGTTAGAGAATTTATTTTGTTTAAAGCTCTTTAGGAAGGGTTAGTTTTGTTTGTTATTTTGGCCTTGCCCTCTCCTGACGATTTGGTTATCTATGTAAGTTTGCTATCTTTATTTATTTACTGGTTTTTGTTAACCCTTTCATAAAACACTTGTTCAATATATTCTTGGTTCTTCCGTTTCTTTTTCTTTTATAGTGTTTGTAAAAAGCTGTGGAAACATTTTTCTGGAAATAACAAGTGTAAAAGTTAACAGAGCTGGGATAGTGGAAAAGAGATTCCTGCATGTTTATTTATGATCTTTTAGTGATTTTAGTGTCTTGTTCCTCCTCCTCAATCCCCTAGACTGAGAAGGGAAGGGTTCAGTACGGGAGAGCGGGCACAACCTAACGCTTTTTCTCAGTTTGTGTAAATTCACTTGGGGTTCAGAGTATTTATTTCTTTCTCACATTCCCCACATGTCTAGTACAATTATGTGGTTTTGTTTGATTAATACAGTGTATACTTTTTTCTTGATTTACCCCGAAAGAATGGAAGTGAATTGTGACAACATGCCCCATAGGTGGGGTACAGTGTAACGTGTGAGGGGCAGATTGTAACATGAGCAAATGGCAGCTTAAAATGATACCTGATATAATCAAAAAAATACCAAGACAAACTAAAATATTTTGTCAATAAAATACAATGATTAACTTTATAAATTAAAATAATGGCATTTTTTAATCATTAAAAATATACTGATTTTTGAGTTTGACAACAAACACATGGCTAAATACAGCTAAACAGCAGAGCTAAAAACATCATAATAATGAATCATTAATAATAACATTGACTCTCAGTCATTATTCACCCTTTTCTCATGGTTTCTTCATAAAGGGATAGAATATAATACCGTAGTTCTAATAGGGCTCAGTGAGACCACATGCCCCCCCTGCACAACTGGGCTTTAACCCACGGCTCGTGTCTTCTGCTGTTACATCAGCATTAAAGAACTTTCTCAAATGTTCAGATATAATATAACAGATATAAGATTAATATCATATCAGATTTGTCTTATTTTAAACAAACACAAAAAACAGAGATGAAAAATAAACTGAAGTAAGAAATGTACTTTTGCTATGGTTAAATACATGTTCAGTGATATCTTCCAAAGATTTTTACATTTTGACGCATTTTTTTTCTCTCTAAATAATGTTGATGTGGCAACTAGTAAACACACTAAGTTTGGTCATCCTGGCATGTGTGGAAAGGGTTAAACCATGCGTGTTGCAACTAACCCGCGTCAGGTCGTGCCCGCGCTCCCCTTTACAAAAAACACGTGGAGAGAGGAATGAGTCGGTTTTACTGAGAACTGCTCTTATGTTTACAGGATTGCACAAGCATGACCCGACTATCCAACAGGACAGAGCATCTGCTGACACAGGGGCATTGCCCAACACCCCGAGCACACACACCCCCTGCTGGAGACAACTGGACCTGCTAGAACTGTATTCACAATGAACTTCTGTATGCTTTGCATTTATTATAAATAATTAATTATTATTATTATTAAAGAATATAAATGATGAGTTTTGCATTTGTTAAAGATATTATTTATATTAATCAATCATGTCGTTTTCAGGGATGACTGAGGTCTTTCTGCAGAAATGCCATGATAGTGGGCTTAACAGTTTTTGTGTTCTAAGTTGATTATTTGTTTGTTTGTGTGATTTTGTTTTAATTATGAGCCATTTATTTTTATGTTAGCTATATTTTTAACTGTCATTTTGGTTTTCATACAGAGAAGTGTTTGTTCCATCTGCCCATGATCTCCACAGTAGTACAGCAGCCTACATCTGACATCAAACACATTTTGTGACAACATGAACAAGGCAAATAATACGTTCATATATACAGTCAATTGGGAAACGCTTTACAAACTGTTACATTAATATTGTACCCTATAATTATTAATATCCACACCTGTCAGGAAATATGGTTGTCAATACAAACATTGAGTGAGTGAAGCAAATTATTATTATTTTTTTAAAGATAAAGATTAATGCAAAGGAAATGTGCATATGGCACTCACCTGAAGACGGTATGGGGCCGATAGTGTCACTGGCTTCACTCACTCCCACTTTACCCACTATCCTGTAGCGGATCAAGTACTGCTGTCCAGACTCCAATCCAGTCAGAGTAAAGTCTTCATCAGGTGTGTCTTTGACATGCCACTGTTCCTCGTTCAGCTGCTGGTACTCCACTCTGTACTGCACAGTTTCTCCAGTCGGGGACTTCTGCAGTTTCAGGGACACACTGCGCTCCAGGACCTCCTTCACTTCTGGAGGGGGAGGCTTCGACACGGGCTGGAACTGTGTGTCTGTCAGCTGCCCTTTTTCATACAGACGGATGGAGGAGCCTGGGCTGGATGGATCGCAGATGGCAGAAATAATGAATCTGTAACTCTTTTCATCTTTATTAGCCTCTGAAAAACTTCTGAAAAGAGATAAGGTCTCTCTCATCTTTGAGAGGACAGCAGGATCGTTGAACCACTTTCTGACAGATGCCACAGAAACCATGCTTTGTTCCCCATCTAGCTCTTTAAACTTGTCAGATTTCAGAAACTCCTTCAGGGTTGAAAGATACGAGTCTTCATACTTCAGAGATGTGAAGGTCAAGCACACCACAACATCAATATTAGGATCACGGAGGATGGTGTTGAGACGGTCTGAGTCTTCAGGTTTGATTCCCTCCAGCATCTTCATGTGAGAACTCAAGAGGTTGAGTTCAGTCTGTGCACCATCTAACCACTGGTTAATCCTGTCAGCTTTAAAAGGGGAGCTGATGTGGATCTTCAGGACATCTTCCAGTGACTTCTCCTCCATCTCTCCTCCTCGTATAGCAGGCAAGACCCTGGCCACTGCTTTCAAGAGCATTGTCTTGTAAATGCTAAATGAGCTCTGAAATGAATGCAGCCTCTCTTTGATATCACTGAAAGCATTCACCAGTGTTTTTCTGGAGAGGTCGTTGCATGTCCTCTCTACTTTTCCCAGCTCCTCCATTATATCTTCAGTGTTGGAAACCAGACGTGTGGTGATTTCTCTCTCCAGCTGAGCTGCTTTTGAATCCAGTAGAGAAAGAGGATAGAGCCAGACTCTTATTGGAACTGCATTCTGTGGATTCTCCTTCAGGATAGCAGGGAGCTTCTTGTACACCTCCATGGCCTCCATGTAAGTGGTGAGGCTCTGCTCAAGACGGACGTCACCATGAAATGTGCAAGCAATGCTCTCAGCCTTTTGCTTATCACCATCTGTCATATTTATAGCTCCTTTTCCCTCAATAGAAAATTGAGGGATCTTCTTGACCATGATATTCAGTTCTCCCTCAATCTCCTGCTTGTTTTCCTCTTCTGAAAATGTCCGATCAAACACCATGAAGGCCTGAGCTCCGTACAGTACAGCCGTGACCACATGAGTTGCAGTTTTCTGGTCAAACACCTGAGGGTAGGTGATCTGGCCAAGCTGAGTCCTAGTGAGCTGTTCGTATCTGGAGGTTTCACTGTAAGACATTGTTACTCTGGACTGTTGGTTTGAGGATTTGGTGTCACACAGATACTTGGCAGATCCTCCCACCTCCACCAGCCCTCCTAAGAAGCTGGCCTTCAGGGAAGCACTTACATCCATTAGACTGGCCTTACTAGAGAGAGAGTCAGAGCTACTGAACTTCAAATCTGTCTTGGACTGTGGACGGGTGTCCAAATCTTCCCTCAGTGACTTCTTATCCCACAGAGTAACACCTGAAATGAGAAATGGCTTTAACAGTCACGAATGAGGACGCAATGCACTGTTGAAGAATCATGCAGGTTTTATCGTGTTGTCACACAAGCACTAGTGATGCAATATTTGGTGAAGAGGGGAAAATAAACTTTTATTTATTTATTTTAGGTTGGTAAAGCACCTGGAATGAAGGAATCCGTGCGGAGGTCATACAGCATCCCAGGAAACAGAGGTCTTCCTAGAGCCGCCACTTCAATGGGCTTTGATGTTAAGGCTGCAGTAAATAACAAATAAAAATTCATATTTATATATATTTATGACATATATGAACACAATTACATCTGGTGATAGTGAATAATGTTTAACTCCAGCATTTCTTTTTAAAGGGTCATGAAACCCCAAAACACTTTTTTTGAGATATAAACAGATATGTATAGGCTGCACATCATTGAAAACACTAAAGGTACTCATTAATGTTATTCATATGTGAAAAATAGTTATTTTTGCATTTTTCAGAGCGATATCTGTCTTCCGGTTTGAAAAGCTGAGTCGGAGCAACGTCACAGAAGCTGACGTCAGTGTGTACTTTCCGGCCCAAGTATGGGCTGGTCAAACATGCTGATGTCGACTGTTTGGAGCGATTCTCCACATATATTCATGAAGCTCATTCAATCCAATCACTGCGCTGTAGTATGCATAAAATATAATTTAGTTTTATGCATGAGACAGTCACTTCTGTCAGGTTTGTCTTCCATCATTATTGTTGAGGCATGGTGGGGAAGTTTTGGAAGCAGCGTGCGGAAAAGTCAAGGAGGAAAGTGAGGTGTTGTTTTCAGCATGTTGTGAAGGTGCTCCCTGGATTACTTTCGTGTGGGTAAAGACCGATAATCTGCGGTGGAACAGCCGAGGGGTATGGGCTTACGTTTCTACCACATTTTTGCACGCGCAAGATCATATTATGAGCGCGCAAAAGGGCATTTTGCACGCACATGAACTGAGTTTTGCGGAGAAATGTTCGTCTCGCAATTAATAAAATATTTAGAGCGAACGAAAATCTATTTTGCATTTAAAATACGTTTATTTGGATGTGCGCAGATGTTCTTTCACATGTGCAATGTTTCTCTGATTGCTCTCTAGACTACGACGGCTCGCTTGCTCAACCCAACCCAACGTTGCAATATGCCTTAATTCCAGCCAATCAGAGACGAGACTGCTAAATTCTGATTGGCTGGCTTAACAACCACAAGTATCATCACAAGTCTCCCACACGTGATCTCCTAATCTTTTTTTTTTTTTTTTACTAAATTAATATAAAAACGTCTCGGTTACGTATGTAACCCTCGTTCCCTGAAGGAGGGAACGGAGACGTACGTCGGAACTGACCGACGAATTGGGTTCTGATCTCAGAGACCAATCTACTTCAAGTGTGTTAAAGCGCAATCTACTTCAAGTGTGTCAAGCCCCCTAGTGAAGCGCAGCACCTGGCGACGGGACGTACGTCTCCAATCCCTCCGAGGGTTACATACGTAACCGAGAGCACTGGACCGTCTTGAGCGCACTGGACCGTCTTAGATGGTACGGAAGTCAGGGCTCCAAGCAGGGAGGTCAGTCACTGCTGTTTCTGCAAGACCCACCCAGTGTGACTATTGGATAACGCTGGGAAGCGTGCCCGTCTAGGGAGATGGTACGCTGCGGAGCCACGTCTTTCAGTGGCACCCTCTGGGGTGGTTCCAGCCTGGTTCCAGGGGGGAAAGAACACGCCCAGAGACGACAGAGTGGGCTCTGTCAAGGGAAAGACACGGGGCTAGCCAAGTAGGGTAGCAGGTACCGTGGAAGAATACACATATTAGGTTGTGCTTCCCCAAGGACTTACCTTCAACTGCATCGTGATACGCCGCTATTGCTGCGACATACACTTTGAGGGTGGAGGGAGACAGCCTTCGCTCCAGCCCATCTGTTCTCCCTGGGCTGCCCGTCTCAGGGCCGCTTGCCCTTACGCTTGCTTGTAGACTAGCAAAGCCCTGAGTGGGTTGGGCGCCTCCCTTACGTCCGGCACCCTGCTTCCCAGATGGAGGCTGCTGCCTGGGTTTCGCAGGGGTGGAGGCGGACGCAGGGGGGGTGCCCTCGGCGACAAGCAGGAAGAGGCGCCTTTTTCGAATTAGGATGTTTTTTTGTTTTTTTTTAAACCGCCTCTGTCTGCTTCTGGGCCATCGAGAACTGCTGGGCAGAGTTCTCGACGGCGTCGCCAAAGAGGCCAGCCTGACAAACAGGGGCGTTGAGGAACCGAACTTAGTCGGACTCACGCATATCTGCCAGGTTTAGCCCCAGGTTCCTGGACCACTAGTGTGGACATCGCCTGACCCAGGGAGCGTGCGGTGACTTCCGTCGCCCGGAGAGCGAGGTCCACCGCCGCACACAGTTCCTGCATAACCCCTGGGTCGGGACTACCCTCGTGCATGCAGGACAGAGGGTAGTGAGAGAGGGAAAAATGTATACAGATTTTGGCCCTTTTGGTGTTCCATATTTTGACACCAAATAGTTCCATACTGCTAATTTTTCCAATGCCCATCTGGGGATAAAGGCACGGGGGTAGGCAAGGCGATTTACACGTTGCACTAGGTCTCAGCCAACCGGGAAAGCATGGCTGTCAACTCTGAATCGGATTCAGCAAGAGCACACACTATTATAGTGGGAAACTCAGCATCATCATTTCCAGCGCATAACAGCCCTTTCTCCGATGCAGCAATTGACATCTGTCCTCTGCCAGAGCCCCAAATGAAACACTAGGTCCCCTTGTTTTTTTAAAAGGACCAGCAATCCCATCTGTAGGCTACCAGCAGGCCTGTAAGACAGTGAACGTGGCCGTCAAACTCGACGGCACACGGTGCGCTGAACGTTCAAGCTCTATGAAAAGGCAAGACGAACACCGCACCGACGTGGTCATGTCCTCATGAGAGAACATGAACCACCCACAAACACAAGCAGCATGCTTGTGATGCGATAGAGGAGTGGGGGCCCACGGAGATGTACCCGGTGGGGAAGCACCACTGTAATCCTCAGGTCACCAAGGCTTATTAGCCAAAGTAGCCCTTTTCTGGCTTTTGCAAGAAAAGAAACTAGATCAGGGAATAGGCAAAGGGACTCAACCCCGTTTGAGGTTTCAAAGTCTCGACCGCGCATCTCTAGCGCTGAGAGACGCGCTGGGTTGCCGTGGTAACCCCCGCTGTCAGCTGACGCCCGACGGCACACGGCGCGCTGAACGCTCAAGCCCTTACGAGAAAGGCTTGAGACGAACAACGCGTCGACGTGACCATGCTCTCCTGAGAGAGCATGGATCACCCACGAACGCAATCTCACATGTTTATATGTGAGAGAGATCGTGGCCGTCAAATGAGGACAGGAAACAACCGCATCCAGAAACACACGGTTTGAATGACATCTTGAAAAAGACGCAGGGTCAAACCGTGTTGCTCTTTTAGAAAGGAAAACTGCTCTTTTTATGTGCTGAAGCACTCAGGGAGATGACTGCGGAACCACACAGTACAAAGGTGCAAGCCTGTGTGTGCACTCAAAAACGGAAACGCCCAGCGAACCAACTCTTTGATCTCTGTTGAAGCGGCCACCCACTGAGACGCGCCGTCACACCCGCACTGGAAGCAGCAGTCATTCCTCTCACGAGACTCGTCGTTTACACTCTTCGTAGAAACAGGAAACATTCACTGTTCGGCTCCGAAGTAGAAAAGCAATGATCTAGCATTCCACTTCCTTTTTTATACCCGCACTGCGGGGCGGAGCATGGAATGCGTGGATCGCATGCCAATCTCCATTGGCTCGTTTTTAACACACTCAAAGTAGATTGGTCTCTGACATCAGATCCCAATTCGTCGGTCAGTTCCAACGTACGTCGAATGTGACGACTGAAAGGGAACGTATTGTTACATGATGGCATGTCCCAGTGTTTCCTACACCTCAATTAAATGGTAGTTCTAACTTCTTACTGATCTTCATGTTATGTAATTAATAGAATTTGAATGTGACCAATCTAGGGTTTCTTTCTAATGTTACACGTTTTCAGAAATGAAGATGGACAGACTTTTCCCTTTTTAATTAGTTAAGTGTGTAAGCACGGAACACAATTTGCCTCTGAATATTTAAAAATAAAAACCATCAAATGAATGTAGAAACGCAATGTAATAACAGTAAAATAATAATAAATATACTTCATATCCTTGAAATTATGAGAATAAAGAGATGTTCTGTAAAAAAACTATTGTGCTAAACTATTGTGTCTATATAATATAGACTGGATTACTAATCTTACATACTATTTAGGATGGTTAGTATGCATATTGTAATGCAGGCTTGTTCTCCCTCACTGCAAAAAAAATCTAGTTATGTGGGGAACAATTACATACATGCAAATATAACATTTAAGTGAAAATCTTGGGTGTGTACTAGTCTGGGGTCACACCCAAGATCTTCACTTAATGTTATATATAGTAGTATTATAGTATTGTAATATTAGTAATCCAGTCTATATTTTTAGCACAATAGTTTTTCTTTACAGAACATCTCTGTTGTGAATGTTTTTTGTTTAAATAATTTCAAGGATATGAAGTATATTTATTATTATTTTACTGTTATTACATTGCATTTCTACATTTATTTGATGGTTTTTATTTTTAAATATTCTGAGGCAAATTTTGTTCCGTGCTTACACACTTAACTAATTAAAACGGGAAAAGTCTGTCCATCTTCATTTCTGAAAACATTTCTGGAAAACACTGCTGCAGCAGGGGGGTTTCATGACCCTTTAAAGTTGCCAGCCATCACCAGCATTTTTTACAATTTACACAAAGGATTTTGACCCCCAGAATATTTTGTTGTATGAATATTTGAACATGCAATTTATCAAAAGAAAGAACTGACCCAATGCTTATAAAATGTTTTATTCTAGTTTCATGCATTCCTTTTTTATCAACACTTTAATACGGGTAAGTTTAATAAAAAGAAAATCAACATTTTGAGCAAAAAGCTGAGAAAAACACGTTTTTGTCAAAGACTACATCCAGATGGGATTCAGAACAATGACCAATCAAAACACAGATGGAGTAGATGGAGTCCATCACCAGAGTTTCACAGTCCTTTAGCTCGTCCTGGGGTGATATTTCACTCAGTAACACTAGGCAGTTTTGATTTATATGATGTTTAATGTTGATGATCGCATTATTTTACATAATACATGTGATTACATATGATATCAACTAAACATTTTCTCAACTAAATATCCAAATAAAACGAATTAGTAAACTAAATTAACCATATAAACTAAATTACTGATCCAAAGCAATCTAATGCCCACATTGTCACTGTATGATAATTGAACTGAGCTGATGACATCACCGTTTTCTCCGGAGCGGCTGTATGGCCGAATCAAATTCATTATTTTCCTGTCTAACACTGTGAAGCTGCTTTGAAACAATCTGCATTGTAAAAAGCGCTATATAAATAAAGTTGACTTGACTTGACTTGATATCGCTTGTCTGCTTCTTCTTCACCTGTGTTTTGATCAGGAGATTCTGTACTCTTTCAGAAGATGTGTAATAGCGCCGCTTACAGTATAACAGTGAAAACACGGAGAGCTGAAGAAATCCATTATAAAATAAAGATGCAAAGAGAATAGACAATTACAGAATCAAACTTTCAACTTTCCAGTCAGAATATATAAAATCATATAAAATGCTAGATTTACATTTACAAATTCAACACATGCTCTTATCCAAAGCAACTTACAATAGAGTCTCTTACATCAATCCCCAGAGCGGACTGTGTTTGCACCCCCTATTCAGGCCCTACTCCTGCTCTGGGCAGAAACCAAACTGCTCTCCCAGAGGGCAATTTACATTCTGGGGCATGCAAATATGGGAGCAGATACCCTGTCGAGACGAGGGCCCGGGGAATGACAACTCCACCCACAGGTGTTGGAGTCCATATGGCAGAGGCACAGTCAAACGGAAGTGGACATGTTCGCCTACAAGGAGTCAACCCATCGTCCCCTATGTATCACCCTCACTATTCAAGCTCCACAGGTGCTGGATGCCAAGCTCCTGAGAGAGACCCATTTTTTCACAAATGTTTGCAGAAGCGTCTGCATGCCTAGTGCTTGATTTATACACCTGTGGCCATGAAGTGATTGGGGTCTGGTGACATAGTGTGACGTGTCACAGAGACCATAAATGGGCACAAAATACCCAGATTCTAATTGTCTGAAGGAAGACCTTCTCTTGCTACGGCGATTCATGCAGTGAAGGGAAGAAGACTTGAAGTACAATCGGATAGCTGGTCATACAATTTTCTTGTGCAGGAATTTAAAACTGTGTCAACATCCTCAGTTAAGAGATTGGAATCTATGAGCTGTTATCTTTCCCGGCTGTTTCACACAGCTTAACATCAGCGTAACTACACTGTCATTGCAGCTGCAGACGTGCGAGAGTATTCACACTGGATGTGTTTGTACGGCGCCACAGCAGCTTAGTGCGCATTTCTTTACAAACACAACCAAGAAAACAGCTCAGATAACGTCGTTTCAGTCATACTTCGATATGTGTACAAGACAGCAAACTGATTAAAAAACCTCACACAGTTGGGTTTGATTTGGGCAGTGCTAGAACAAAAGTGTTGGGACACCCCTCCAAATCATTGAATTCAGGTCAGAATTGGTGTGTTTTTTGGCACACATGCTTCAGACACCGGTTCTGCAGCAGGCATTCCCATAGTATCAATACCATGACACAGCGTCTCGCTCTCCTCTTAGGGAAGCGGGTTACATACGTAACCTGAGACAATCTGTCCTTCTAATGATTTTAAATCTGTCCCTGTGATATTGTTCATAGCACATTCACATTTTGTAACATTTCAGTCTTACCTGAATATTTTGTATTTCCTTTGGTGTCTTCATTTAAAACCTATTTTTGGAAGAATGGTTCATAAAATCATATACAAAGATTTTTTTATCCTTAATCTCATGAAATACATCTGTTTAAACGTCCACATTTTGTCTGAAGGAGTGCACTTACCTGTGCATTCACCACAGCTAGGGTTGTCAACCATAAACATGCACAGCAGATCCAGCTCGGCTGCTTCAGGGACATCATAAGTGCCGCCATCTTGACGAATCATCAACAAAAAAAAAATCAACAACAGAAATGAATTACAATTTTTCTTCAAAAACAAAATGAATTTCCTATCATCACTGTAAAGCTGCTTTGAAGCATCTGTGTTGCAAAAGCGCTATATAAAAGAAGGGTACTTACATTTATGCATTTGGCAGACGCTTTTATCCAAAGCGACTTACATTGCATTCAAAATACACCTTTTACATTTTTGTCAATTCTTTCTTTGCCTGGGAATCGAACCCATGACCTTGGCGTTGCGAGCACCATGCTCTACTGTTTGAGCTACAGGAAAACTTGACTTGACATGTTAAGGATGGCCCTAAATGCTGTCAAATACTCAGCATTGGGTGGGGAATTCTGTAAAGCTTTACACAGGCATTGGCATTTTATTTCTAGTGATCCATATTTTTCTAGTGTATTTAAAGAAGGTCCTCGTTTGGTCTTCAAACGTCAAAGTGAAAACTGGCATCCCGACTCTTCCTTCTGGTAATTATCGCTGTGGTAACTGTGCCCAGTGTACTTTTACACACTAATGTAAATCTTTCAGTCATCCACACACTGGTGGGAATATTTTGATACATGGGACGATTACTTGCTCATCCACACATGTGATTTATCTTATACGCTGTCCATGCGGTCTCGCTTACGTTGGCAAAACTTCTAAATCATTACGTGTTGGCATTAGTGAACACTGACCCTAACCCACTGTAACGCTCAGATATCATGCTGCACATCAGATATTGTTCTTTCCCCAAGATTCAGGAAGGTAGACCTCTCAGAAAACACACAAATACAGAGACTTTAATTACTATTTGGAGCATTGGGATCGCTAGACAAGGGTTAACAAATTAATTTAGTGAAAACCTCAAATTCGACCAAAATTGACATTTTCCACTTGTTTTGCCAGGTGCTCATAATTAGCATTACAACTCATTCTGCCAGCCCGGGTCACACACACTAATATAATAGTTAAAATATAATATAATAGTTAAATACAGGGGAGTTTCTAGGATTTTCATTTTAGGGGGGATCAGCCCCCAGTGAGTATATGAAAAAAAAAATTGGTAAGACTTTAGTTTAGGATCCAATTCTCACTATTAACTAGTAGCTTATTAGTATGCATATTAGGATATTGGCTGTGTATTATTACTTATACCTATAAAGCAAATATGAATGCCTCATTCTGCATGACCATATTGAACATATTGTACATCCCTTAATCATACAATGTAGGCAGGTTTATAATCAATGAGATCCCAAACGTGAAGTTAGGGGGGTTTGAGGGGCATGACCCCTCGAGAACATTTTGATTTCTATGATCTGCATGTGCATTTTAAGATGTTCTGAACGCCAAAAATTTGATAACAATTGCTTGAAAACCATGTCAGTGGGCATATATGACTGAAAGTTTTACCATTTTTGTCAGTGAAGAAAGTAAACATATGTTTAACTGATATTTATATGTTTTATGAATCATTTTTGTAGACATGTTAATTTACTGAAGGCCAACAGGAAAGCTGGGTAGCCTAACTCAATTTATTAAATTAATTCACAATATGCCCACATTCATTACTAATCTTATGTCCAATACAGGCAGAAAAAAACTGAGCTTTTTTATTTACTGAGAGCTACACATGGAATTATTACATTTACAATATGCACACATTTATTACTAATATTAATTTGTTAATATTTCTTGTTTGTTAATTAAATTATAAATTACATTATAGGCCTATTTCAAATCAAAATGGCGAAATTAGACAAAAGTTTATTAATTTGCCTGAATATTTGTGTCATTGATTGGTTTTCTCAAATATTTTGACATTGATGAGCGGTGACAGACTAATGAGAGCTCAGATCAACACACACACCTCTGCTTCTGACGTGTGCTCTGCTCGCCGCCACAGCGGATTGAAGAACTCGCTGATTAACACAGATTAAAAGACGGGACAAACCGGCCAGTTTCCCTACCATATGTTTGAAAGGTTAATCACAATTTTTTTTAGGGGGTGAAGCCCCCCTAAAAAGGGCCCAGTGACGCCCATGGTTAAATATAACCTTGCACTTTCTATTCTCTCCAGTTTCTTCACTTCTTACATCTATCCTCTGAAAAACTTAACTTTTCCTTTTAGTGAACATGTAGATTGATTTGCTGTGAAGCTTTGCTCAACCTTTCCTCCAACACAATAACACTGACACTGCATACAATCACATCTTACCTGGAGTCTCTGTTCTTGATATGGTGAGTCTGAAGTTGATCAGAAATCTGTAGTGATGTTTATAGTCCTGCTACTGAGGGAATGCCTCATGAAAACATGCGATGTTGGGAAATGTTGGGAAAGATTGGAGAGGGGAGGTGGCCAGTGGCCTGAGTCAATGCCCTTAGACCTTTAAATGCTTTCTGGCCTGGATATCCAGGGTTGCCAACTTTTAAATTCAGGTTGGAGTGAGAGTTTTGGGGGGGGGGGTGATGTGCACAAATATCGTTTTCGAATGTATATAGCCTACTGTGCATTATATTTGCTTGCATTCATTACAAATCACTATTATTAACATTTTAAAATTTCACAAATAAGTATAAGCAGTTATGATCTGCAATACTTTTTTGAGCAACTAGACTACATGTATATTTATTACAGAGCCATACATTTTTTTTCCATCCACAAAATGACTCTAATTTTCCTCTTTGCATTGCAATTCTCTATTTTAACCTTAATTACTACACTAATTGTAATATAAATATTACAAATATTAGAACATACTTATTGCACAATCAATAAATATTATTGAGCTAAAATATAAAAATAGTTAAGGTGTATGGTCACCAATGACCACCAATGAGTGTGAATGTGAGCAATTAGTAAGAAATACCTGAGGGCTAAATACAAGAAAAACATTAACATTAATCTAACAATGTTGCATCTCCATGATACTGTAAATGACGTAATAATCAATGCACACTATTCTGTACTGTTTACTAAATATTTCTGCAAATTCCTGTATAGTGAAGCTGTTGTGTATTCGCTTCAGCCATTCAAATGTATTGACACAGCGCTAGAGGTGTTGAGCGCTCCATGAGCCATGTGACTGTGTGCGATTTCACAAGGGCTGATTTAGGACAGTGGACCTCGAGGACCAGAGTTGAACAACCCAGAACACACAGTCATGGACTATTTGCACTGAGCCTCGTGACATCCCGTAAAACCTGCTTTCAGAACAGACATTGAGGGACCAGAGACTTCCATGTTTCAATGAGCCATGTGTATAAAGTTTAACCCTCAACAAATAGTGAGCAACAAATCAGCAGACAGTCAGCAAACACACAACACACACAGCCATTCAGTTGCAAGGGAAACACTGAATAGTTCAGACTTTCACAGTAGCATTTTGGGCCAAGAGCTCAGTCTTTGGAGTAGTGAGTGTGAGATGAAACTCGAGTGCAATGAAGTGAAATGAGCAATAGATGGAAAGGATGTTGTTTGCTAAATGAAGACAGTTAATCGCGTTTGGTCTAGATCCGGTTTATAGTTGAGCTGTTTCCTCATGCTTACATGATAAACCCCCTCAAAATTTGAAGACCAAAAAAAGTGCATCCATCCATTATAAAAGGGCTCCACACGGCTCCAGGGGTTAATAAAAGGCTGTCTGAAGCTATACACGATGGGTTTGTGTAAGAAACATATTGATATTTAATACATTATAAAGTAAGATGTCTAGCTTACGGTGGACCGCCTTCTGTCTTCAACTCACACAGAAAGTGTGACACTTCTCTCAGTTTAAAACGCTAACGTTACGTCCGGCATCATCGTCGCGCCAGTTATGCTTTCTTCAGAAGTCGAATACGGAAGGCAGTCCAGCAGAAGCTATACAATTTACTTTATAACCTGTTAAATATGGACATTTTTCTTACACAAACCCATTGATTGACTCCAGAAGGCCTTTATTAACCCCAGGAGTCTGAGCTGTTTCGGGGCCCTTTAGAAGTTTTGACATGCTCTGACATTTGTGTATTTTTCAGTTGCTTATAAACACATTAATGGCAAAAGTGTCATTACACTGTATTCAGCACAAACTGGCTACCACAACATGTGAGCAACATGTATGTACATGAATAATAATGTGATCACTCCTGAGAAACAAAAGACCTGCATAATAATGAGCTGCATAATAATGAGCTGCATAATAATGAGCTGCATAATAAATGAGCTTCAGGTAGGCCTACTAGATTTTAGGTTTACTAGATAAGTACAGTAACAGTAAAATAAAATAAAAAATCTAAATCTAAATGTTTTTTACTTAAAGATTTTACTTAAAGCAAGCTAAATTATCTGCCAAAAACAGAAACAAGATTTCAATCAGAAATGTTTTTGAAAGAAGAGCTAAACAATCAGTAATATTGTGACACTGAACATTGGCTCACTCATTTCAATGGCAAATATTTTCTGAATCATTTGTAAACGATCAAATACACACAATACTCAAATATAATTTCCAGCTTCAGTCAGAAACACGTGAAATGCATGAGCCAGCGCTAAGGCTATTGTCTGCTATATTGGTATCAAATATACTAATATATTTATTATACCAGTCTATTATATTATATCAAATATATTAAAAACATTGATTAAAATTAAGATAGAATTTATACAAAAGAAATTCACTATAAAAAAGGCAATTAATACTCAAATATCATTTCCATCTTCAGTTCATTTATGAGACGCGTGCGCTAAGGCTATTGTCTGTTATATTGACTTCTTATAAAATAAGAAGCAACTATATTAAAAACATTGATTAAAATTAAGATACAATTTATACAAAACGAAAACAGGCCAAATAAATCTTGTCTTGTCTTGTCTTTTTGCGTTTCATATTCACAGATGCAAACAGAATAAACGTAGCTTATTTGAGTCTCTTTGGCACTGATAAGAAAAAAAGCGAGCCGACTCAAGGGGGTTAGCCCACCAGAGCCGTGTGGAGGACGGTTATAATGGATGGATGTGCTTTTTTGGCTTCAAATTTTGGGCTGCCATTCACTGCCATTATAAAGCTTGGAAGAGCCAGGTCATTTATTAATATAACTCTGATTGTGTTCGTCTGAAAGAAGAAAATCATTCACACCTAGGATGAGTTGAGGGGAAGTAAATCATGGGGTCATTTTCATTTTTGGGTGAACTAACCCTTTAGTAAGTAAAATAAATCATTTTTAATCATTTGTCAAATATTAATGGATTTTATTTGTTTAATTTATGAATTGATATGTTCTCTGCAAGAATGTCTCTGTCTGGAACAGTGTTAGCTCATCTGCCAACACAAGACACATCCCTGTCCACATGCTGACCGCCCCACTGGCCCAACACCAGAAGCTTTGCTCTGCAGAGCAGTCATAGGTACAGAATACAGTGTTCATAGTCAAGACACCTTTATTTCTACAGGGCTTTATTCATGACAGATTCATTCATGACAGCTTCATGATAATAAACAGGACAATATTAGATTAGATTCAACTTTATTGTCATTACACAAGTACAGGTACAAGGCAACGAAATGCAGTTTAGGTCTAACCAGAAGTGCAATAGCAGCAAGTGCAGGATATACAATTTCTGCCAGAAAGACTCGGGAGATTAAATACTGTGACAATAATCCATTTATTAACAACCCAGCAAGCGATAAAGTATATTGGCATAGGCCCCGTCCGTAGCTCGCAATCTGAGGGTCCGGACTCTGCATATCCTGCCTGAAGATGAAGGCAGAGGCGCAGCCGACCCCCGTGAGGTATGGAAGGGACCATCCTGGTGGTGGTGGGGTGGATGTAGGGAAGGATTTAACTTGGAGGTGGTGGGGAGGATGGCGGTGAATTGGAGCGTCAGCATCTGCGAACTCAGACATGCGTAAGTACCGATCTTTTATACCCAGGTATTTAGCATGTGATTGGATAGATAAAATTAAAGTGACATGACAATTAAGTCTTCCCGGCAGAACTTATGCTAAAGCTTCCATTTCTGCCAGAAAGACTCGGGAGATTAAATACTGTGACAATAATCAATTTATTAACAACCCAGCAAACGATAAAGTATATTGGCATAGGCCCCGTCCGTAGCTCGCAATCTGAGGGTCCGGACTCTGCATATCCTGCCTGAAGACGAAGGCAGAGGCGCAGCCGACCCCCAAAAATAAGTGGAAGAATGCTTCCACCTGGACGGAGCCTATCCTATCCCCCAAAAATGGTAAATAAAATAGACCCACCGGTCTTGTATCCTGGAGTTCCTACAAAGAAGAAAAACAAGAGTTAACATGTTAAGCATGAACATGGAACACCGCCTGCTGATGTATTTTTATTTTTTAATTTTTTTAATGAAACACGTATAAACCACAGAGACAAGGCCGCAGGGCCACAGAGACAAGGCCGCAGGGCCGCACGGTCTGCTAGACCACGGAAACAAGGCCGCAGGGCCGCGCGGTCTGTTAGACCACAGAGACAAGGCCGCAGGGCCACAGAGACAAGGCCGCAGGGCCACAGAGACAAGGCCGCAGGGCCACACGGCCTGATAGATCACAGAGACAAGGCCGCCGGGCCACACGGTCTGATAGACCACAGAGACAAGGCCGCCGGGCCACACGGTCTGCTAGACCACAGAGAGAAGGCCGCCGGGCCACACGGTCTGCTAGACCACAGAGAGAAGGCCGCCAGGCCACACGGTCTGGTAGACCACAGAGACAAGGCCGCAGGGCCACAAGGCCTGATAGACCACAGAGACAAGGCCGCAGGGCCACAGAGACAAGGCCGCAGGGCCACACGGCCTGATAGACCACAGAGACGAGGCCGCCGGGCCACAGGGTCTGTTAGACCACAGAGACGAGGCTGCAGGGCCACACGGCCTGTTAGACCACAGAGACAAGGCTGCAGGGCCACAGAGACAAGGCCGCAGGGCCACACGGTCTGCTAGACCACAGAGACAAGGCCGCAGGGCCACAAAGACAAGGCCGCCGGGCCACACGGTCTGCTAGACCACAGAGACGAGGCTGCAGGGCCACACGGCCTGTTAGACCACAGAGACAAGGCTGCAGGGCCACAGAGACAAGGCCGCAGGGCCACACGGTCTGCTAGACCACAGAGACAAGGCCGCAGGGCCACAAAGACAAGGCCGCCGGGCCACACGGTCTGCTAGACCACAGAGACAAGGCCGCCGGGCCACACGGTCTGCTAGACCACAGAGACAAGACCGCAGGGCTGCGTGGTCTGTTAGACCACAGAGACAAGGCCGCAGGGCCACAAAGACAAGGCCGCAGGGCCACAGAGACAAGGCCGCAGGGCCACAGAGACAAGGCCGCAGGGCCACAGAGACAAGGCCGCAGGGCCACACGGCCTGATAGACCACAGAGACAAGGCCGCCGGGCCACACGGTCTGTTAGACCACAGAGACAAGGCCGCAGGGCCACATACATTTTTTATTTTTTTTATTTTAATAAACCACCACCAGTAGTTGCATAGGAATTTACCTGAACCATTACTGGAGAGCTTGCTGAGCTTCAAGGATGATTTTAGAATTGGTCTTATATAAGAATCGAATGCAGAAGAACACAGTCTCCCCCTTAGCTTGAATGCTGGCCTAGAAGTTCCACGGTTGTAGCTGTAGGAAAGTCCATTACGAAGAGAAGGAGGTAGACTGCAGCTGTTAAGGTCAGTATAAAAGTGGGTCTGAAACCAGTCCTTAGAGAGAGGTGCTCCAATAGATAAAATAAATAGGGGGGAGTGGTCGGAAGTCTTAGGACGAGCGTGAAGATATTTACCGTGGAAGTGCAGGGACAGAGATTCTTCATCTTAGAATTGTTAATGTGATACCTGAACCTTTAGAGTCATTCTAGAATGCTTAAGTAAAAGAGTAAAGAAATTGAGTGAGAAGTGAAGATCAGAATAGGAAAGACAGTAAATCAAGCTGATTAGTTTCTAAAGTGAATTTCCCTGGACACATGAAGCCGACAGGCTGATAACATGGCTTTTAGCAGAATATTGGTGGAAGTGGAAGATCAACCTTAAAAGCTTTGAATTTACCTGATGTTTGTTAAGACGAGTAGGTAATCTTAGTTTTACCTTTGGAATTATAGGAGAGTTTACTGAACATGCCTGATGGCATGAGCATTGCTGAAGAAAACCATATTGACCATCATGGAATCCCACATTCATGGATGCCAACTCCGTGCGTTGAGCTATGTTCGTAGCAACACCAATCTGAAAGAATGGCCCATGCACAGGTGAGTTGGAAATCACATTTCTTTCCATCTGCAGTTAGGAGGATTCTAAACCCCTGGGCGTAGCTCCCGCTCACATCTTGATAGAACACCATCTAACCGTCAACCTGCTGAGAGAGCCCCCCAAAAGAAATTAAACCAGAACAGTATGACGAATACATAACATGTGCATGTGATTGAGAACACCGGACGATGCCCTTGCAAAAGAAAAAGAATGTTTGATAAGGTTAAGCTTTACTAGCTAATAAAACCATAACTAGCTATATAGGATCCGACACAGCTACCGAACTAATGAAAGAGATAAAAACGAGATTCATCATTTGATAACCTAAGCCAGGATAATACTGTGTGATGATTTTTTTTTTTTTTTTTTTTTTGGGACACGTTTGACAATATGAGAACAATATCGCAATCCTAAAATTTTGGCCTGAATGATTTCGCTAAGTGAATGGATTGATGTAAAACTCCGGACAAGTCCTTGTGCGTCTGATTAACATACAGGCTGCTGTAATGCACTGAGATCCCACAGTTAGCATCAGGATCGCAGTCTGAAAAGCAACAAAACACAATGACTATAAGTGCACCGTGTGGCAGCTTTAGTGAAGAGAAAAAGCTTACTGCGAGAGACCTTGCCGTTTGCGGTGCAGCCAGGAATCAATACGCATGTGCAGACTGTGTCAACAGTCAACACTATTTACTCCCTTGTATATTTTGTTAGTCACAATAGGATCCGATGCAAGTGTAGCTGATCACAGACATGTCTTTTCAGTAGCTCAAACAGCAGAGCGCGGCACCAGCAACGGCGAGCCACAGCTCGACTCCCAGGAAAAGCAAGACCCGGAAAACGCCAAATGTGCACCCTGAATGCAACTGAAGGTGCCCTGGACAAAAGCGTCCGCCTAATGCACAAATGTAATGTAAAGTCTGTTGAGCACTCGAATGCAATCCCCAATTGGCGCGCCACACAACACAGAAACACTCAATCAGGATTGAATGGCCCAGAGCTTATCACTGCCAACTCTGCCTTCCAGCGCATACGCTCTACCAACGAATAGTAGAACATGCAATAGATTCATGATTCAGTGTAGTCAGATTGACCACAGCAGTTTCCACTGGCGTTTCTGAACTGAAGCATTTGACAGTTTCATGCGTTTATAAAGGGAGTGTACTCTGCTCACTGTATTCATAAAAGATTTGAATAATTGTTTTCAAATCAATAATTGTGATTTAGATGCTGTACGATGCAATCTTTATGTAAACGGGTCAGATTGAGTACTGAATCAATTTAGTGCTGCTATCGAATGTCAAGTCAAACCTTGTTTTGTATGCAAACCTTACCCGACATATGGTGCTGAGAGTACAAGCAAGATACACATTTGTTTTATCATAATGTAGCCATGGCGTCCTAGCCGGAAGGATCAAGTAAGACGTAACACTAAAATCTAAGTTTCTCGAAATATAAGAGGTATCCAGATATAAGTAGCTGAATAAAAACTAATAGAGTCAAATTAACTGGAGTAAAGCGAAGACAAATGCACACAATTACTAATATATATGACGTGTTTGTTTTGATTAACCAATTTAATAATATGTTGCGCATTTTTATAATACAATAAGCAAAGCACCTTAATGTGAGCACGCTGCAGTTCTTCCTCATAGGGAAGGAAGCCATATCGAATCACAAAAGGAAGCCATTCCAACACTTGGTGCCCCATACATTGAGCAAATATGTACTCTGCTGGATGCAGGCCAAACACTTCTAAGCTTGAAACTGTTATGTCAGTTAAATTGCATATGTGACGAACTCACAGCGCTTGGAAGATGAATCTAACGCCATTGAATAAAAACAGAAAGCACTTATGTCGGTCCTGTACCTAAATATGCTAATTTGCTCAGCATAGTTTTTTAAATTGAATTTCAGCGATCTGATAACACTGAACCAATCGCGATTTCAGCTTAACTTCAGTTCAACATGAAGCCCCGATTAAATGGGTGCATGTTGCTTTAAAACCCGTGTTGTTTCCTTGCATTCGTAGGGAGAATGATAGAGTATAAATATGCTGTGCATATCTGTTCTGTTTCAGTTTTTCTAACAAAATACTATCTATAACGGTAACCGGTGTCATGCGAATCATTTACGAGCACTATGGACACAAGCGAGTCACAACGAGCGATCACGTTGCACAAGCAGACCGGCAAACACCTGTGCGCGTCTCACACGATGCATGTGTGTGCTCTATACAGACATGCTTGCGACAAAGTTGAAAAGAGTAAGATACTACACCCAATCGGCATCGGAATGCATAACCATATGCATATCACGGTGATAAATGCTGATGTAGTGATGTCGCCAGAATGGTGATGAAAACCGCAGCTGTGTCTTTGATAACATGCCCAGATAGTCCTCCATGAAAGCGAGTCTGACGTGAGACTTGCTTTTGTTAGTGAAGCACTCGCGTCTGTTACTGCGGTAACCCATTGAAAAGAATGATAGGCTGACGTGGACTTAGAACGCCACTGTATGAACATTATTAGTTATCATATGACCAACGATCGACCGCTACGGAACGCCCGGATCGTCAACTGAATTGGAGCGTCAGCATCTGCGAACTCAGACATGCGTAAGTACCGATCTTTTATACCCAGGTATTTAGCATGTGATTGGATAGATAAAATTAAAGTGACATGACAATTAAGTCTTCCCGGCAGAACTTATGCTAAAGCTTCCATGGATGAATAAGTGCAGGACATGGATATGGGTTAAGGTTTAGGGTTTAGGGTTAGGATTTATGAAATTCCAATCAACAGGTCCCTGAGGACCTGAAGACGGTTATGCACTGTCCATCCGTTCCGCTGACCGCTTTGAAACAGTGTGGGATCAGGATTGGCCCCATCACCGACTCTCCTGTTGCTCTATAAGTCTTTTTATGGATTATTTTATTTATTTATTTGTATATGCATGTATTAATCAATACATTTATTTATTTATTTGTATATATATATATATATATATATATATATATATATATATATATATATATATATATATATATATATTTTTTTTTTTTTATATATATTTATTTATTTACATTTTTCACACTTCCGTCATCCTCCATTCCCAATCCAGTGCAAAAACGTCTCAGTTCCCTTTCGTTCAGTCACTACGACGTACGTTAGTGACTAACGAATGGGGGTTTCGCTTAGAAGCCAATCATCTTCTTCGTATTCAACAGCGCCCAATGGCAGTGCCAATGCCATGGGCACGCGGAATTTGCATGCGTAACTCCGCCCCACCTCGTGGGTATATAAGGAAGTACGCTGGCAACATCGCATTATGTTTCTGCTTTGGAGCCAAGAGGATCTCTTCACTCCTACAAGCCTGAATTCTGAAGTCTTCTCTTCAGTCTTCGAGACCAGCGGTTCTCCAGGGTGTTGGTGTTACGGCGCGTTCCAGCGATCTCATGCTGCCTGCCTGCTGATCTGTGCAGTGATCTGCAACAGCTGTGTGTGTGTTTCCCTGGGCGCTTCGGCACTCTGCAGAGCTTTCCTCTCACAAAAAGAGCTTGCGCGTGGCACGTCTTTTTCAAGACGGTTCGCCCGTGCACTTCCGGGTGCGATCGATCTCCGTTGCTGTCTATGGGCACATTCACTGCTCGATGTGTTTGGGCTTCAGCACGTTCGGGCAGTGTTTGTGGATGCGTCATGTTCCCACTGCGGGAACGTGACCATCGCGATGTTGCGGTCGAGACTCAGTGATCTCCGTGAGGAGAGAGAGTCCCCTCTGCCACGCCCCAATCTACCATCTCCGAGAGAGGTGGTACTTTGGCTGGTGGCCAGGGTGACCTGAGTGCGGTGCCGTGGTATTAAGAACCCCGACGATCATTCCTCGGGCCACGCCCCCTCTTGCACATTGCTTAAACCCGCGAGTGTTGGACTGAAACAGCGGCCCGTCTCTGACGCCTCGTTCGTTTCGTTCACGCTCCAGATAGCAGTGAGATGTCGATCGCCGCATCCCAAGGTGGGCTGGAGTCCTTTGGGGATGACGATTAGGAGTTGTGCTCCGCCTCCGGGCGTGTCAGCGCTGCCTGATCCGACCTAAGGTTGACAGCCATGTTATCTCGGGCAGCCGCGAGTCTCGCGCTGGTGTGGAACTCCGCCCAGTCGCGAGTGCTCGTGGTTGCGCGATTGGTTTTTGGGGACGGCACCCGATAGCTGTTGGGCCCCGCCCCCAATGCCTTTCGCTCCCGAGGTACATGAGGAGATCACGCGGTCCTGGAAGTCCCCGTGCTTCCCGCGATCGTTTGGTGGCCTCCTCCGCCTTCTCTGCCCTTGATGGGGCCGCGGCCTAGGGTACACTGGGGCCCCCTCACCCCCACTGTTGAACTCTCTGTTGCGCACTACGGTGTCCACAGAGGGCTTGACGTGGCGTGGTGTGGCTGTCCTAAGCACCCTCCCAAAGCCTGTGGGCTCGTCTACTTCGGTGGCGTGGTCCTGCAGAGCTACGGGCAGGCCGCCGCCCCTTTGCACATGCACAAGGGTGGAGCCGACCCAGGGCTCTTCATTGAGCTGCGCGCCGCGACTGATCCCGCCCCCGGGCGGTGAAGGTGGCCACACGCTCCCTGGGTCGGGAGATGTCCACAGCTGTGGTCCGGGAGAACACCTGGCCTTACCTGGTGATTTGGAGGACGTTGAGTGGGCCCGTCCCCTCAACTCACCCATATCCCAGGCTGGCCTCTTCGGCAGCGCGGCTGGGAACTGCGCCCAACAGTTCTCGGCCGCCCCAGAGCAGACTGAGGCTGTAACACGTACTGCCCCGGCGGCCAGCTGCTGCACCAGCCGCCGGCTCAGTCGCCTCAGTCCGCTCGCCGCCGAGGGCGCCCTCCCTCTTCCCGCCCGGCCCCAGCAGCAGCCTTAACCTGGGCCGCGCCGTGGAGGTGGTTGAGGATGTCGCCCAGTCCGCTCCCCAGCCTGGTTAACGCCACGCTGGAGGTGGACAACTCAGAGATGGGTTCCAGTTCTTCCCAGGGGATGGTAGCAGGGCCTCTCCTTCCCCCGGTGGAGGGCCGGGGGAAAATCCTTCCGCTGCTGGCCCCCGGGCTAGCAGCGCTTGGGAAGAACTCATGTTCCTGTCTCTGAGGACCCAGAGACCGGTGATGACAGTGCGCGCCACCCACGGGTCCCGCCACTCGCATCCCTCTCTGTCGCCAGCCTCCTGGCAGAGCAGACCCCAGTGGAACGCGCGTCCTTCCCTGGTCTCCTCTGTCAGGACGCAGCCGTTAACCGCACCCCCACACCGGGACGCCCAACAGCCTCCCTTGTCCGGGTCGGTAACGCTGCATCGCTGCCCCACTCCGGGTACACCTGTAGTCCGATTGACCCCGCTGGTGCAGTTCCTGGGAGCCTGGCTTCAGATTCCAGGGCTGTCCCGCTGGGTCGCGAAGACAGTCAGGTGCGGCTACGCGATTCAGTTCGCGCAGTTGCCCTGCTTCCGGGGAGTCCGTTCCACTATGATCAGGGCTAATGCCCCCGTCATGCGAGCGGAGGTTGCCACCCTACTGGCGAAGGGTGCGATCGAACCTGTCCCTCCAGCCGAGATGAATTGCGGGTTTTACAGCCCGTACTTCATTGTACCCAAAAAGACCGGTGGGCTACGGCCAATCCTGGACCTGCGCGTCTTGAACCGTTACCTTCACCGGTTTCCGTTCAAGATGTTGACAGCGAAACGCCTTTTCGAATGCGTTCGTCCACACGATTGGTTTGCAGCGATCGACCTGAAGGACGCCTACTTCCATGTCTCCATTTTGCCTCGACACAGACCGTTCCTACGGTTTGCTTTCGAGGGGCGGGCATATCAGTACGCAGTTCTACCATTCGGGCTATCTCTGTCCCCTCGCGTCTTTACGAAGATTGCCGAGGCAGCCCTTGCGCCCCTTCGGCAGCACGGGGTTCGCATCCTGAATTACCTCGACGACTGGCTCATACTGGGTCACTCTCGAGAGCAGGTTTGCGGACACAGAGATTTGGTGCTCCATCACCTAGCCCGTCTGGGCCTTCGGGTCAACTGGGAGAAGAGTAACTTTGCCCCGCGCAGAGGATCTCTTTTCTCGGTATGGATATCGACTCGGTCGCCATGTGCGCGCAGCTTTCGAGCGAGCGCGCGCAGTCTCTGCTGACTTCCCTTCGACAAGTCGAGGGCAAGAGTGCGGTTCCACTGAAATGGTTTCAGAGGCTCCTGGGGCATATGGCATCTGCAGCCGCGGTAACGCCGCTCGGATTGCTTCATATGAGACCGCTTCAGCACTGGCTACGCGATCGAGTCCCGAGATGGGCATGGCGGTCTGGCACGCTCCGGGTACAAGTGACTCGGGCCTGCTTACAGACTCTCTCCCCGTGGTCGAACCTCAGTTTTCTACGGACCGGAGTGTCCTTAGAACGAGTTTCCAGGCATCTTGTTGTTTCAACAGATGCATCATCCACGGGCTGGGGTGCCATGTGCAATGGACAAGCAGCCGCGGGCTCCTGGATAGGACCCCAGCGCCTTCTGCATGTCAATTGCCTCGAGTTGCTGGCAGTACGGTTCGCCCTGCACCGCTTCCGAGCGTTGCTGAAGGGTCAACATGTACTAGTCAGGACAGACGACACGGCCGGGCGGTCTACGCTCCCGCCGTATGTCTCAACTCGCCCGCCATCTCGTTTTTTGGAGTCAGAAGCATCTGAGGTCCCTTCATGCTGTCCACATCCCGGGAGTCCTGAACCGTGCAGCCTACGAGCTCACGGCTTCAGCCACTTCCTGGAGAATGGAGACTCCATCCCCAGACGGTCCAGCTGATATGGGAACGGTTCGGCGACGCACAGGTAGTCCTGTTGCCTCCCAGGACTCTTCCCATTGCTCCCTGTATTATTCCCTGACCTATGGTCGGCACGGATGCACTGGCGCACAGCTGGTCGTCGGGGCTACGCTATTATGCGTTTCCCCCAGTGAGCCTTCTCGCACAGGTACTGTGCAGATCAGGGAGGACAAGGAGCAGGTCATGTTGGTCGCCCCGTTGGCACGGCCGGACCTGGTTCTCAGAACTGCTACTCCTTGCGACAGCCCCTCCCTGGCCTATTCCTCTGAGACTCCTCACTCAGAGACGGGGCACCTTTTGGCACCCGCGTCCAGCGTTCTGGAAGCTCCACGTGTGGCTTCTGGACGGGACACGGCTGGTTTGAGTAGCCCTCCACCTGCGGTGGTCGCTACCATCACTTCCGCTAGGGCAGAGTCTACACGACACCTCTATGCGTTGAAGTGGGACCTCTTCGTCACTTGGTGCTCTTCCCGCCAGGAAGACCCCTGGAAATGCCCGATCGGGTCTGTGCTTCGTTTCTCCAGGAGGGGGTGGGACGAAGGCTGTCTCCTTCCACCCTTAAGTGTACGTGGCCGCAATATCTGCCTACCACGATCTCCTGGGAGACAATAAGGTAAGTAGCAGCACGACCTGATCATCAGGTTCCTGAGGGGGGCGAGGAGACTGAATCTTCCTCGCTCTCCTCTCGTTCCCTCTTGGGACCTCTCAGTAGTCTTAAGTGCTCTGTAGAGGCCTCCCTTGAGCCTTTGCGGTCGGCCGAGATTAAGCTCTTGTCTATGAAGACGGCTCTGCTGACCGCATTGGCCTCGCTTAAGAGGGTCGGGGACCTGCAAGCATTTTCGGTTGACGAAGCGTGCCTTGAGTTCGGGATGGCTAACTCTCACGTGATCCTGAGACCCCGGCCCGGATATGTGCCCAAGGTTCCCACCACTCCGTTCCAAGATCAGGTGGGGAACCTGCAAGCGCTGCCGTTGGAGGAGGCAGACCCAGCCTTGGCATTGCTCTGTCCAGTACGCGCTCTCCGCGCCTACGTAGACATGACGCAGTGTTTCAGGACCTCAGACCAGCTCTTTGTCTGTTATGGTGGAGAGCGGAAGGGAAGCGCTCTCTCAAAGCAGAGGTTGTCTCACTGGATAGTGGACACCATTGTTTTGGCATACCAGCAGCAAGGCCGACCATGTCCCCTTGGTGTGAGGGCACACTCCACCCGGAGTGTGGCCTCCTCTTGGGCTCTAGCGCATGGCGCCTCGCTAACAGACATCTGCAGAGCTGCAGGCTGGGCGACACCCAACACATTCGCCAGATTCTACAATCTCCGAGTGGAGCCAGTGTCCGACTTTGTACTCGCCCCTACGGGTGGCCGGTAATGGGCCAGGCTCAGGTGTCTTCGCTTGCTCGCCATTCCACTCCCAGGACTGGATACGTGCGATATTTCCTCAGGTGAGCTCCCCGAGAGCCCTGAGCTCCTCCAGCACTGCTTACGCCGACATCAGTTCAGTCTGCCCTTTCGAGCCCAGACCCTCATGTCCGGCCAGGTGCTCCGTGTGCATGGTTCCCCTCCGGCGACCCCCACACGAGTATTCCCACCGTAAGCCTCCGCAGTGAGCAGGTGTCTTTCCCTTGGCAAGTCCCTGCCACCCCTAGGGTTAAAAATCCACCTTCGGCTGGTACCCTAGTGATCTTCCATATGCAGCCCTCAGCGGGTCATATGTGTATTCTCTAAGTCCTCCCTACGGTAGGCATTTTGGCATTCCCTCACTGGGATATGCTTCCCAGTGTACCTTAGTATTCCTGTGATAAGTGGGAGTCCTACGGCCTTTACTGGCGGGTCTCACACTTACGCAGGGCACTGGATGACAGTTGAGTGGCGTTGTTGAATAGGATCCCCCATTCGTTAGTCACTAACGTACGTCGTAGTGACTGAACGAAAGGGAACGTCTCGGTTACGTATGTAACCCTCGTTCCCTGAGGAGGGAACGGAGACGTACGTTTCCTTGGCCACGTCAGCTGTGCTGCCTGGAACGCGGAGTTCAGTCTTGGCTCCTACAGCAGTAACATAATGCGATGTTGCCAGCGTACTTCCTTATATACCCACGAGGTGGGGCGGAGTTACGCATGCAAATTCCGCGTGCCCATGGCATTGGCACTGCCATTGGGCGCTGTTGAATACGAAGAAGATGATTGGCTTCTAAGCGAAACCCCCATTCGTTAGTCACTAACGTACGTCTCCGTTCCCTCCTCAGGGAACGAGGGTTACATACGTAACCGAGACGTTACGACTGTAACCTTAGTTCCCTGAATAGGGAACGAGACGCTGCGTCACCGCTCTGGGAACGCCTCTGCGTGATTGCGTCGTGAAGCACGTATGTCATCAGTCCAAAGGAGAGACGGAATGTCATAGGCGGATGTCACAAAGGGCAGAGGACAGAAGGCCTGGAGCACAATAGGTCTGACAGGGTTAGTAAGGACCTTAGGAATGTACCCGGGCCTCGGAGAGAGAAAGGCCTTAGCCATACCCGGAGCAAACTCCAAGCACAAGGGTGCAACAGAGAGGGCTTGCAAGTCCCCAATTCTTTTTAGAGAAGAAATAGCAAGAAGAAACACCGTCTTGAAAGTGAGAAACTTTTCAGCAACTTCCTTGAGCGGCTCAAAGGGAGCCTCAGAAAGGCGTTGAAGGACGATGGCTAAGTCCCAGGCTGGCACCTTGGTGCGTGTCACAGGTCTCAGTCTCAAAGTTCCACGGAGGAAACGGGTTACTAGCGGGGTGGGTTAGGGTTAGGGTTAGGGTTAGGGTTAGGGTTAGAGTTAGGGTTAGGGTGGGTTAGGGTTAGGGGAAATCGATCCAAGATCCGATCCCCGAAGGAATCGGAAATGGTTATGCACTCTCCACCCAACCGCTGACCACTAAAGACGGCTACTGGACGAGACCAGATATATATCATTATTAAAAAATAAAATAGAGGGCTAAAATTGCCAGGGTTCAAATCAAGAGGGCTATATTAACAAGGGTTTAATTTTATAAAAAAACGAAGGTTAGGTTTTAGGCAGATGTGGTGAGGGGCATATAACTCCCGTCTATTTGGACATATATAACTCCCGTCTATTTGGACATAAGGAGACACTCGACGTCACAGGGGACGGAGAAAAAATTATGCGGCTCTTCAACATCACTCACAACAATGATGGAGGCCATTTTGACCAACTCAACGCCTATTTGGGCATGAAGAGAAAATTTTCCAAGGCTCTGCTACATCACCCACCTTTCAAATGATGGCAGCTGTACTCATTTTTACGGTCCCGTGTCATCCAGGCACACTCTCGCGACGCGTTTCGAACTTTCCAAAGGTTCTCATCAGGCGAATTGGGATGACAACTGTCTCTGTTCCCTCTCCAACTCCGTATGGTAGAGGGCGGGGTGCCCCTCCCACTGCTAAATACCTTTCAACACTGTATGGTGCTTCATAAATCGTTTTTTCAACCTCAATACATTTATTTTTGAATACCTATCAACACTGTTTGGTGCTTCATAAATCGTTTTTTCACTATCAACACATTTGTTTTTAATTTTAAAATTTAATAACCATATATAAACAAAGCCCCATCCATCACCATCTGAAGCTCAGAGTTGGAGGACCTGGCGTGTTAGGGGAAATCGATCCAAGATCCGATCCCCGAAGGAATCGGAAATGGTTATGCACTCTCCACCCAACCGCTGACCACTAAAGACGGCTACTGGACGAGACCAGATATATATCATTATTAAAAAATAAAATAGAGGGCTAAAATTGCCAGGGTTCAAATCAAGAGGGCTATATTAACAAGGGTTAGGGTTAGGGTTAGGGTTAGGGTTAGGGTTAGGGTTAGGGTTAGGGTTAGGGTTAGGGTTAGGGTTAGGGTTAGGTAATAGGCACTTTTGCGAAGTTGAGCCCCCCTGAGTTGAGCCCCCCCCAGTAACTCCGCCCCCTTTGGTCCTAGGGGGAGGAAACTTCGCCTGTATACTAATTAGGCCACGCCCAGTCGATTGGGCGTGGTCCCATCCCTCTAGCTCCTCCCCTTTTTGAGTTATGGAGTTGAGCCCCCAGTTGAGCCCCCCCCTCTAACTCCGCCCCCTTTGGTCTTACAGGTCGGAGACTTCGCCTGTATACTAATTTGGTCACGCCCAGTCGATTGGGCGTGGTCCCATCCCTCTAGCTCCTCCCATTTTTGAGTTATGGAGTTGAGCCCCCAGTTGAGCCCCCCCCTCTAACTCCGCCCCCTTTGGTCCTATGGGGCGGATACTTCGCATATATACTAATTTGGCCACGCCCAGTCGATTGGGCGTGGTCCCATCCCTCTATCTCCTCCCCTTTTTGAGTTATGGAGTTGAGCCCCACATATATATATATAGGACGTGGGTGGACCTTAGGTGGGTGGGACTTGTGTTTGACTTGGGTGGGACTTAGGTGGGTGGGACTTGTGTTTGACTTGGGTGGGACTTAGGTGGGTGGGACTTGTGTTTGACTTGGGTGGGACTTGTTTGACTTGGGTGGGACTTAGGTGGGTGGGACTTGTGTTTGACTTGGGTGGGACTTAGGTGGGTGGGACTTGTGTTTGACTTTGGTGGGACTTGGGTGGGACTTAGGTGGGTGGGACTTGTGTTTGACTTGGGACGGACTTAGGTGGGTGGGACTTGTGTTTGACTTGGGTGGGACTTGGGTGGGACTTAGGTGGGTGGGACTTGTGTTTGACTTGGGTGGGACTTAGGTGGGTGGGACTTGTGTTTGACTTGGGTGGGACTTAGGTGGGTGGGACTTGTGTTTGACTTGGGTGGGACTTGGGTGGGACTTAGGTGGGTGGGACTTGTGTTTGACTTGGGTGGGACTTAGGTGGGTGGGACTTGTGTTTGACTTGGGTGGGACTTAGGTGGGTGGGACTTGTGTTTGACTTGGGTGGGACTTGTGTTTGACTTGGGTGGGACTTAGGTGGGTGGGACTTGTGTTTGACTTGGGTGGGACTTAGGTGGGTGGGACTTGTTTTTGACTTGGGTGGGTTAGGGTTAGGGTTAGGGGAATGAGAAAATCCAAAATTTAGGGTTAGGGTTAGGGTTAGGGTTAGGGGAAATCGATCCAAGATCCGATCCCCGAAGGAATCGGAAATGGTTATGCACTCTCCACCCAACCACTGACCACTAAAGACGGCTACTGGACGGGGCCAGGGTCCAAACCCCACAGTACTCTGCCCCACAGTTGTATGTTTCCTTGTGTGTGATGTGTTGTAGTGTGTTCATGTACTCATTTATTTATTTATTTATATAACCATTTATCCATTACTTCTGTTTTTATAGGAACAGAGGGGGTATATATTAATAATGTATTGATAATTTAAGAAAAAGAACAAAAAGGAGAAAGAAAGCCACTTGTTTTTTCCGGGGGTCACACCAAGCCCGGGGTACGGTTCAGAGGGGTAATTTTGGAGAGGGCTATTATTACCCGGGTTCAAAACCCGCGGGCTAGAATTGGGTAGGGTTAGAAGAGCGAGGGGTGAGCGCCTCAGGGTTGTGTGCCAGAGGGCTGTGCTGGTTAGGGTTAGGGTTAGAGTGGTGTGTGCCCATCAGGGTTAGGGTTAGGGTTAGGGTTAGGGTTAGGGTTAGGGTTAGGGTTAGGGTTAGGGTTAGGGTGGGTTAGGGTTAGGGTTAGGGTTAGGTTAGGGTTAGGGTTAGGTTAGGGTTAGGGTTAGGGTTAGGGTTAGGGTTAGGGTTAGGGTTAGGGTTAGGTTAGGGTTAGGGGAAATCGATCCAAGATCCGATCCCCGAAGGAATCGGAAATGGTTATGCACTCTCCACCCAACCGCTGACCACTAAAGACGGCTACTGGACGAGACCAGATATATATCATTATTAAAAAATAAAATAGAGGGCTAAAATTGCCAGGGTTCAAATCAAGAGGGCTATATTAACAAGGGTTTAATTTTATAAAAAAACGAAGGTTAGGTTTTAGGCAGATGTGGTGAGGGGCATATAACTCCCGTCTATTTGGACATATATAACTCCCGTCTATTTGGACATAAGGAGACACTCGACGTCACAGGGGACGGAGAAAAAATTATGCGGCTCTTCAACATCACTCACAACAATGATGGAGGCCATTTTGACCAACTCAACGCCTATTTGGGCATGAAGAGAAAATTTTCCAAGGCTCTGCTACATCACCCACCTTTCAAATGATGGCAGCTGTACTCATTTTTACGGTCCCGTGTCATCCAGGCACACTCTCGCGACGCGTTTCGAACTTTCCAAAGGTTCTCATCAGGCGAATTGGGATGACAACTGTCTCTGTTCCCTCTCCAACTCCGTATGGTAGAGGGCGGGGTGCCCCTCCCACTGCTAAATACCTTTCAACACTGTATGGTGCTTCATAAATCGTTTTTTCAACCTCAATACATTTATTTTTAAATACCCATCAACACTGTATGGTGCTTCATAAATCGTTTTTTCACTATCAACGCATTTGTTTTTAATTTTAAAATTTAATAACCATATATAAACAAAGCCCCATCCATCACCATCTGAAGCTCAGAGTTGGAGGACCTGGCGTGTTAGGGGAAATCGATCCAAGATCCGATCCCCGAAGGAATCGGAAATGGTTATGCACTCTCCACCCAACCGCTGACCACTAAAGACGGCTACTGGACGAGACCAGATATATATCATTATTAAAAAATAAAATAGAGGGCTAAAATTGCCAGGGTTCAAATCAAGAGGGCTATATTAACAAGGGTTTAATTTTATAAAAAAACGAAGGTTAGGTTTTAGGCAGATGTGGTGAGGGGCATATAACTCCCGTCTATTTGGACATATATAACTCCCGTCTATTTGGACATAAGGAGACACTCGACGTCACAGGGGACGGAGAAAAAATTATGCGGCTCTTCAACATCACTCACAACAATGATGGAGGCCATTTTGACCAACTCGACGCCTATTTGGGCATGAAGAGAAAATTTTCCAAGGCTCTGCTACATCACCCACCTTTCAAATGATGGCAGCTGTACTCATTTTTACGGTCCCGTGTCATCCAGGCACACTCTCGCGACGCGTTTCGAACTTTCCAAAGGTTCTCATCAGGCGAATTGGGATGACAACTGTCTCTGTTCCCTCTCCAACTCCGTATGGTAGAGGGCGGGGTGCCCCTCCCACTGCTAAATACCTTTCAACACTGTATGGTGCTTCATAAATCGTTTTTTCAACCTCAATACATTTATTTTTAAATACCCATCAACACTGTATGGTGCTTCATAAATCGTTTTTTCACTATCAACGCATTTGTTTTTAATTTTAAAATTTAATAACCATATATAAACAAAGCCCCATCCATCACCATCTGAAGCTCAGAGTTGGAGGACCTGGCGTGTTAGGGGAAATCGATCCAAGATCCGATCCCCGAAGGAATCGGAAATGGTTATGCACTCTCCACCCAACCGCTGACCACTAAAGACGGCTACTGGACGAGACCAGATATATATCATTATTAAAAAATAAAATAGAGGGCTAAAATTGCCAGGGTTCAAATCAAGAGGGCTATATTAACAAGGGTTTAATTTTATAAAAAAACGAAGGTTAGGTTTTAGGCAGATGTGGTGAGGGGCATATAACTCCCGTCTATTTGGACATATATAACTCCCGTCTATTTGGACATAAGGAGACACTCGACGTCACAGGGGACGGAGAAAAAATTATGCGGCTCTTCAACATCACTCACAACAATGATGGAGGCCATTTTGACCAACTCAACGCCTATTTGGGCATGAAGAGAAAATTTTCCAAGGCTCTGCTACATCACCCACCTTTCAAATGATGGCAGCTGTACTCATTTTTACGGTCCCGTGTCATCCAGGCACACTCTCGCGACGCGTTTCGAACTTTCCAAAGGTTCTCATCAGGCGAATTGGGATGACAACTGTCTCTGTTCCCTCTCCAACTCCGTATGGTAGAGGGCGGGGTGCCCCTCCCACTGCTAAATACCTTTCAACACTGTATGGTGCTTCATAAATCGTTTTTTCAACCTCAATACATTTATTTTTAAATACCCATCAACACTGTATGGTGCTTCATAAATCGTTTTTTCACTATCAACGCATTTGTTTTTAATTTTAAAATTTAATAACCATATATAAACAAAGCCCCATCCATCACCATCTGAAGCTCAGAGTTGGAGGACCTGGCGTGTTAGGGGAAATCGATCCAAGATCCGATCCCCGAAGGAATCGGAAATGGTTATGCACTCTCCACCCAACCGCTGACCACTAAAGACGGCTACTGGACGAGACCAGATATATATCATTATTAAAAAATAAAATAGAGGGCTAAAATTGCCAGGGTTCAAATCAAGAGGGCTATATTAACAAGGGTTTAATTTTATAAAAAAACGAAGGTTAGGTTTTAGGCAGATGTGGTGAGGGGCATATAACTCCCGTCTATTTGGACATATATAACTCCCGTCTATTTGGACATAAGGAGACACTCGACGTCACAGGGGACGGAGAAAAAATTATGCGGCTCTTCAACATCACTCACAACAATGATGGAGGCCATTTTGACCAACTCAACGCCTATTTGGGCATGAAGAGAAAATTTTCCAAGGCTCTGCTACATCACCCACCTTTCAAATGATGGCAGCTGTACTCATTTTTACGGTCCCGTGTCATCCAGGCACACTCTCGCGACGCGTTTCGAACTTTCCAAAGGTTCTCATCAGGCGAATTGGGATGACAACTGTCTCTGTTCCCTCTCCAACTCCGTATGGTAGAGGGCGGGGTGCCCCTCCCACTGCTAAATACCTTTCAACACTGTATGGTGCTTCATAAATCGTTTTTTCAACCTCAATACATTTATTTTTAAATACCCATCAACACTGTATGGTGCTTCATAAATCGTTTTTTCACTATCAACGCATTTGTTTTTAATTTTAAAATTTAATAACCATATATAAACAAAGCCCCATCCATCACCATCTGAAGCTCAGAGTTGGAGGACCTGGCGTGTTAGGGGAAATCGATCCAAGATCCGATCCCCGAAGGAATCGGAAATGGTTATGCACTCTCCACCCAACCGCTGACCACTAAAGACGGCTACTGGACGAGACCAGATATATATCATTATTAAAAAATAAAATAGAGGGCTAAAATTGCCAGGGTTCAAATCAAGAGGGCTATATTAACAAGGGTTTAATTTTATAAAAAAACGAAGGTTAGGTTTTAGGCAGATGTGGTGAGGGGCATATAACTCCCGTCTATTTGGACATATATAACTCCCGTCTATTTGGACATAAGGAGACACTCGACGTCACAGGGGACGGAGAAAAAATTATGCGGCTCTTCAACATCACTCACAACAATGATGGAGGCCATTTTGACCAACTCAACGCCTATTTGGGCATGAAGAGAAAATTTTCCAAGGCTCTGCTACATCACCCACCTTTCAAATGATGGCAGCTGTACTCATTTTTACGGTCCCGTGTCATCCAGGCACACTCTCGCGACGCGTTTCGAACTTTCCAAAGGTTCTCATCAGGCGAATTGGGATGACAACTGTCTCTGTTCCCTCTCCAACTCCGTATGGTAGAGGGCGGGGTGCCCCTCCCACTGCTAAATACCTTTCAACACTGTATGGTGCTTCATAAATCGTTTTTTCAACCTCAATACATTTATTTTTAAATACCCATCAACACTGTATGGTGCTTCATAAATCGTTTTTTCACTATCAACGCATTTGTTTTTAATTTTAAAATTTAATAACCATATATAAACAAAGCCCCATCCATCACCATCTGAAGCTCAGAGTTGGAGGACCTGGCGTGTTAGGGGAAATCGATCCAAGATCCGATCCCCGAAGGAATCGGAAATGGTTATGCACTCTCCACCCAACCGCTGACCACTAAAGACGGCTACTGGACGAGACCAGATATATATCATTATTAAAAAATAAAATAGAGGGCTAAAATTGCCAGGGTTCAAATCAAGAGGGCTATATTAACAAGGGTTTAATTTTATAAAAAAACGAAGGTTAGGTTTTAGGCAGATGTGGTGAGGGGCATATAACTCCCGTCTATTTGGACATATATAACTCCCGTCTATTTGGACATAAGGAGACACTCGACGTCACAGGGGACGGAGAAAAAATTATGCGGCTCTTCAACATCACTCACAACAATGATGGAGGCCATTTTGACCAACTCAACGCCTATTTGGGCATGAAGAGAAAATTTTCCAAGGCTCTGCTACATCACCCACCTTTCAAATGATGGCAGCTGTACTCATTTTTACGGTCCCGTGTCATCCAGGCACACTCTCGCGACGCGTTTCGAACTTTCCAAAGGTTCTCATCAGGCGAATTGGGATGACAACTGTCTCTGTTCCCTCTCCAACTCCGTATGGTAGAGGGCGGGGTGCCCCTCCCACTGCTAAATACCTTTCAACACTGTATGGTGCTTCATAAATCGTTTTTTCAACCTCAATACATTTATTTTTAAATACCCATCAACACTGTATGGTGCTTCATAAATCGTTTTTTCACTATCAACGCATTTGTTTTTAATTTTAAAATTTAATAACCATATATAAACAAAGCCCCATCCATCACCATCTGAAGCTCAGAGTTGGAGGACCTGGCGTGTTAGGGGAAATCGATCCAAGATCCGATCCCCGAAGGAATCGGAAATGGTTATGCACTCTCCACCCAACCGCTGACCACTAAAGACGGCTACTGGACGAGACCAGATATATATCATTATTAAAAAATAAAATAGAGGGCTAAAATTGCCAGGGTTCAAATCAAGAGGGCTATATTAACAAGGGTTTAATTTTATAAAAAAACGAAGGTTAGGTTTTAGGCAGATGTGGTGAGGGGCATATAACTCCCGTCTATTTGGACATATATAACTCCCGTCTATTTGGACATAAGGAGACACTCGACGTCACAGGGGACGGAGAAAAAATTATGCGGCTCTTCAACATCACTCACAACAATGATGGAGGCCATTTTGACCAACTCAACGCCTATTTGGGCATGAAGAGAAAATTTTCCAAGGCTCTGCTACATCACCCACCTTTCAAATGATGGCAGCTGTACTCATTTTTACGGTCCCGTGTCATCCAGGCACACTCTCGCGACGCGTTTCGAACTTTCCAAAGGTTCTCATCAGGCGAATTGGGATGACAACTGTCTCTGTTCCCTCTCCAACTCCGTATGGTAGAGGGCGGGGTGCCCCTCCCACTGCTAAATACCTTTCAACACTGTATGGTGCTTCATAAATCGTTTTTTCAACCTCAATACATTTATTTTTGAATACCTATCAACACTGTTTGGTGCTTCATAAATCGTTTTTTCACTATCAACACATTTGTTTTTAATTTTAAAATTTAATAACCATATATAAACAAAGCCCCATCCATCACCATCTGAAGCTCAGAGTTGGAGGACCTGGCGTGTTAGGGGAAATCGATCCAAGATCCGATCCCCGAAGGAATCGGAAATGGTTATGCACTCTCCACCCAACCGCTGACCACTAAAGACGGCTACTGGACGAGACCAGATATATATCATTATTAAAAAATAAAATAGAGGGCTAAAATTGCCAGGGTTCAAATCAAGAGGGCTATATTAACAAGGGTTAGGGTTAGGGTTAGGGTTAGGGTTAGGGTTAGGGTTAGGGTTAGGGTTAGGGTTAGGGTTAGGGTTAGGGTTAGGGTTAGGGTTAGGGGAAATCGATCCAAGATCCGATCCCCGAAGGAATCGGAAATGGTTATGCACTCTCCACCCAACCGCTGACCACTAAAGACGGCTACTGGACGAGACCAGATATACATCATTATTAAAAAATAAAATAGAGGGCTAAAATTGCCAGGGTTCAAATCAAGAGGGCTATATTAACAAGGGTTTAATTTTACAAAAAAACGAAGGTTAGGTTTTAGGCAGATGTGGTGAGGGGCATATAACTCCCGTCTATTTGGACATATATAACTCCCGTCTATTTGGACATAAGGAGACACTCGACGTCACAGGGGACGGAGAAAAAATTATGCGGCTCTTCAACATCACTCACACCAATGATGGAGGCCATTTTGACCAACTCGACGCCTATTTGGGCATGAAGAGAAAATTTTCCAAGGCTCTGCTACATCACCCACCTTTCAAATGATGGCAGCTGTACTCATTTTTACGGTCCCGTGTCATCCAGGCACACTCTCGCGACGCGTTTCGAACTTTCCAAAGGTTCTCATCAGGCGAATTGGGATGACAACTGTCTCTGTTCCCTCTCCAACTCCGTATGGTAGAGGGCGGGGTGCCCCTCCCACTGCTAAATACCTTTCAACACTGTATGGTGCTTCATAAATCGTTTTTTCAACCTCAATACATTTATTTTTAAATACCTATCAACACTGTATGGTGCTTCATAAATCGTTTTTTCACTATCAACACATTTGTTTTTAATTTTAAAATTTAATAACCATATATAAACACAGCCCCATCCATCACCATCTGAAGCTCAGAGTTGGAGGACCTGGCGTGTTAGGGGAAATCGATCCAAGATCCGATCCCCGAAGGAATCGGAAATGGTTATGCACTCTCCACCCAACCGCTGACCACTAAAGACGGCTACTGGACGAGACCAGATATACATCATTATTAAAAAATAAAATAGAGGGCTAAAATTGCCAGGGTTCAAATCAAGAGGGCTATATTAACAAGGGTTTAATTTTACAAAAAAACGAAGGTTAGGTTTTAGGCAGATGTGGTGAGGGGCATATAACTCCCGTCTATTTGGACATATATAACTCCCGTCTATTTGGACATAAGGAGACACTCGACGTCACAGGGGACGGAGAAAAAATTATGCGGCTCTTCAACATCACTCACACCAATGATGGAGGCCATTTTGACCAACTCGACGCCTATTTGGGCATGAAGAGAAAATTTTCCAAGGCTCTGCTACATCACCCACCTTTCAAATGATGGCAGCTGTACTCATTTTTACGGTCCCGTGTCATCCAGGCACACTCTCGCGACGCGTTTCGAACTTTCCAAAGGTTCTCATCAGGCGAATTGGGATGACAACTGTCTCTGTTCCCTCTCCAACTCCGTATGGTAGAGGGCGGGGTGCCCCTCCCACTGCTAAATACCTTTCAACACTGTATGGTGCTTCATAAATCGTTTTTTCAACCTCAATACATTTATTTTTAAATACCTATCAACACTGTATGGTGCTTCATAAATCGTTTTTTCACTATCAACACATTTGTTTTTAATTTTAAAATTTAATAACCATATATAAACACAGCCCCATCCATCACCATCTGAAGCTCAGAGTTGGAGGACCTGGCGTGTTAGGGGAAATCGATCCAAGATCCGATCCCCGAAGGAATCGGAAATGGTTATGCACTCTCCACCCAACCGCTGACCACTAAAGACGGCTACTGGACGAGACCAGATATACATCATTATTAAAAAATAAAATAGAGGGCTAAAATTGCCAGGGTTCAAATCAAGAGGGCTATATTAACAAGGGTTTAATTTTACAAAAAAACGAAGGTTAGGTTTTAGGCAGATGTGGTGAGGGGCATATAACTCCCGTCTATTTGGACATATATAACTCCCGTCTATTTGGACATAAGGAGACACTCGACGTCACAGGGGACGGAGAAAAAATTATGCGGCTCTTCAACATCACTCACACCAATGATGGAGGCCATTTTGACCAACTCGACGCCTATTTGGGCATGAAGAGAAAATTTTCCAAGGCTCTGCTACATCACCCACCTTTCAAATGATGGCAGCTGTACTCATTTTTACGGTCCCGTGTCATCCAGGCACACTCTCGCGACGCGTTTCGAACTTTCCAAAGGTTCTCATCAGGCGAATTGGGATGACAACTGTCTCTGTTCCCTCTCCAACTCCGTATGGTAGAGGGCGGGGTGCCCCTCCCACTGCTAAATACCTTTCAACACTGTATGGTGCTTCATAAATCGTTTTTTCAACCTCAATACATTTATTTTTAAATACCTATCAACACTGTATGGTGCTTCATAAATCGTTTTTTCACTATCAACACATTTGTTTTTAATTTTAAAATTTAATAACCATATATAAACACAGCCCCATCCATCACCATCTGAAGCTCAGAGTTGGAGGACCTGGCGTGTTAGGGGAAATCGATCCAAGATCCGATCCCCGAAGGAATCGGAAATGGTTATGCACTCTCCACCCAACCGCTGACCACTAAAGACGGCTACTGGACGAGACCAGATATACATCATTATTAAAAAATAAAATAGAGGGCTAAAATTGCCAGGGTTCAAATCAAGAGGGCTATATTAACAAGGGTTTAATTTTACAAAAAAACGAAGGTTAGGTTTTAGGCAGATGTGGTGAGGGGCATATAACTCCCGTCTATTTGGACATATATAACTCCCGTCTATTTGGACATAAGGAGACACTCGACGTCACAGGGGACGGAGAAAAAATTATGCGGCTCTTCAACATCACTCACACCAATGATGGAGGCCATTTTGACCAACTCGACGCCTATTTGGGCATGAAGAGAAAATTTTCCAAGGCTCTGCTACATCACCCACCTTTCAAATGATGGCAGCTGTACTCATTTTTACGGTCCCGTGTCATCCAGGCACACTCTCGCGACGCGTTTCGAACTTTCCAAAGGTTCTCATCAGGCGAATTGGGATGACAACTGTCTCTGTTCCCTCTCCAACTCCGTATGGTAGAGGGCGGGGTGCCCCTCCCACTGCTAAATACCTTTCAACACTGTATGGTGCTTCATAAATCGTTTTTTCAACCTCAATACATTTATTTTTAAATACCTATCAACACTGTATGGTGCTTCATAAATCGTTTTTTCACTATCAACACATTTGTTTTTAATTTTAAAATTTAATAACCATATATAAACACAGCCCCATCCATCACCATCTGAAGCTCAGAGTTGGAGGACCTGGCGTGTTAGGGGAAATCGATCCAAGATCCGATCCCCGAAGGAATCGGAAATGGTTATGCACTCTCCACCCAACCGCTGACCACTAAAGACGGCTACTGGACGAGACCAGATATACATCATTATTAAAAAATAAAATAGAGGGCTAAAATTGCCAGGGTTCAAATCAAGAGGGCTATATTAACAAGGGTTTAATTTTACAAAAAAACGAAGGTTAGGTTTTAGGCAGATGTGGTGAGGGGCATATAACTCCCGTCTATTTGGACATATATAACTCCCGTCTATTTGGACATAAGGAGACACTCGACGTCACAGGGGACGGAGAAAAAATTATGCGGCTCTTCAACATCACTCACACCAATGATGGAGGCCATTTTGACCAACTCGACGCCTATTTGGGCATGAAGAGAAAATTTTCCAAGGCTCTGCTACATCACCCACCTTTCAAATGATGGCAGCTGTACTCATTTTTACGGTCCCGTGTCATCCAGGCACACTCTCGCGACGCGTTTCGAACTTTCCAAAGGTTCTCATCAGGCGAATTGGGATGACAACTGTCTCTGTTCCCTCTCCAACTCCGTATGGTAGAGGGCGGGGTGCCCCTCCCACTGCTAAATACCTTTCAACACTGTATGGTGCTTCATAAATCGTTTTTTCAACCTCAATACATTTATTTTTAAATACCTATCAACACTGTATGGTGCTTCATAAATCGTTTTTTCACTATCAACACATTTGTTTTTAATTTTAAAATTTAATAACCATATATAAACACAGCCCCATCCATCACCATCTGAAGCTCAGAGTTGGAGGACCTGGCGTGTTAGGGGAAATCGATCCAAGATCCGATCCCCGAAGGAATCGGAAATGGTTATGCACTCTCCACCCAACCGCTGACCACTAAAGACGGCTACTGGACGAGACCAGATATACATCATTATTAAAAAATAAAATAGAGGGCTAAAATTGCCAGGGTTCAAATCAAGAGGGCTATATTAACAAGGGTTTAATTTTACAAAAAAACGAAGGTTAGGTTTTAGGCAGATGTGGTGAGGGGCATATAACTCCCGTCTATTTGGACATATATAACTCCCGTCTATTTGGACATAAGGAGACACTCGACGTCACAGGGGACGGAGAAAAAATTATGCGGCTCTTCAACATCACTCACACCAATGATGGAGGCCATTTTGACCAACTCGACGCCTATTTGGGCATGAAGAGAAAATTTTCCAAGGCTCTGCTACATCACCCACCTTTCAAATGATGGCAGCTGTACTCATTTTTACGGTCCCGTGTCATCCAGGCACACTCTCGCGACGCGTTTCGAACTTTCCAAAGGTTCTCATCAGGCGAATTGGGATGACAACTGTCTCTGTTCCCTCTCCAACTCCGTATGGTAGAGGGCGGGGTGCCCCTCCCACTGCTAAATACCTTTCAACACTGTATGGTGCTTCATAAATCGTTTTTTCAACCTCAATACATTTATTTTTAAATACCTATCAACACTGTATGGTGCTTCATAAATCGTTTTTTCACTATCAACACATTTGTTTTTAATTTTAAAATTTAATAACCATATATAAACACAGCCCCATCCATCACCATCTGAAGCTCAGAGTTGGAGGACCTGGCGTGTTAGGGGAAATCGATCCAAGATCCGATCCCCGAAGGAATCGGAAATGGTTATGCACTCTCCACCCAACCGCTGACCACTAAAGACGGCTACTGGACGAGACCAGATATACATCATTATTAAAAAATAAAATAGAGGGCTAAAATTGCCAGGGTTCAAATCAAGAGGGCTATATTAACAAGGGTTTAATTTTACAAAAAAACGAAGGTTAGGTTTTAGGCAGATGTGGTGAGGGGCATATAACTCCCGTCTATTTGGACATATATAACTCCCGTCTATTTGGACATAAGGAGACACTCGACGTCACAGGGGACGGAGAAAAAATTATGCGGCTCTTCAACATCACTCACACCAATGATGGAGGCCATTTTGACCAACTCGACGCCTATTTGGGCATGAAGAGAAAATTTTCCAAGGCTCTGCTACATCACCCACCTTTCAAATGATGGCAGCTGTACTCATTTTTACGGTCCCGTGTCATCCAGGCACACTCTCGCGACGCGTTTCGAACTTTCCAAAGGTTCTCATCAGGCGAATTGGGATGACAACTGTCTCTGTTCCCTCTCCAACTCCGTATGGTAGAGGGCGGGGTGCCCCTCCCACTGCTAAATACCTTTCAACACTGTATGGTGCTTCATAAATCGTTTTTTCAACCTCAATACATTTATTTTTAAATACCTATCAACACTGTATGGTGCTTCATAAATCGTTTTTTCACTATCAACACATTTGTTTTTAATTTTAAAATTTAATAACCATATATAAACACAGCCCCATCCATCACCATCTGAAGCTCAGAGTTGGAGGACCTGGCGTGTTAGGGGAAATCGATCCAAGATCCGATCCCCGAAGGAATCGGAAATGGTTATGCACTCTCCACCCAACCGCTGACCACTAAAGACGGCTACTGGACGAGACCAGATATACATCATTATTAAAAAATAAAATAGAGGGCTAAAATTGCCAGGGTTCAAATCAAGAGGGCTATATTAACAAGGGTTTAATTTTACAAAAAAACGAAGGTTAGGTTTTAGGCAGATGTGGTGAGGGGCATATAACTCCCGTCTATTTGGACATATATAACTCCCGTCTATTTGGACATAAGGAGACACTCGACGTCACAGGGGACGGAGAAAAAATTATGCGGCTCTTCAACATCACTCACACCAATGATGGAGGCCATTTTGACCAACTCGACGCCTATTTGGGCATGAAGAGAAAATTTTCCAAGGCTCTGCTACATCACCCACCTTTCAAATGATGGCAGCTGTACTCATTTTTACGGTCCCGTGTCATCCAGGCACACTCTCGCGACGCGTTTCGAACTTTCCAAAGGTTCTCATCAGGCGAATTGGGATGACAACTGTCTCTGTTCCCTCTCCAACTCCGTATGGTAGAGGGCGGGGTGCCCCTCCCACTGCTAAATACCTTTCAACACTGTATGGTGCTTCATAAATCGTTTTTTCAACCTCAATACATTTATTTTTAAATACCTATCAACACTGTATGGTGCTTCATAAATCGTTTTTTCACTATCAACACATTTGTTTTTAATTTTAAAATTTAATAACCATATATAAACACAGCCCCATCCATCACCATCTGAAGCTCAGAGTTGGAGGACCTGGCGTGTTAGGGGAAATCGATCCAAGATCCGATCCCCGAAGGAATCGGAAATGGTTATGCACTCTCCACCCAACCGCTGACCACTAAAGACGGCTACTGGACGAGACCAGATATACATCATTATTAAAAAATAAAATAGAGGGCTAAAATTGCCAGGGTTCAAATCAAGAGGGCTATATTAACAAGGGTTTAATTTTACAAAAAAACGAAGGTTAGGTTTTAGGCAGATGTGGTGAGGGGCATATAACTCCCGTCTATTTGGACATATATAACTCCCGTCTATTTGGACATAAGGAGACACTCGACGTCACAGGGGACGGAGAAAAAATTATGCGGCTCTTCAACATCACTCACACCAATGATGGAGGCCATTTTGACCAACTCGACGCCTATTTGGGCATGAAGAGAAAATTTTCCAAGGCTCTGCTACATCACCCACCTTTCAAATGATGGCAGCTGTACTCATTTTTACGGTCCCGTGTCATCCAGGCACACTCTCGCGACGCGTTTCGAACTTTCCAAAGGTTCTCATCAGGCGAATTGGGATGACAACTGTCTCTGTTCCCTCTCCAACTCCGTATGGTAGAGGGCGGGGTGCCCCTCCCACTGCTAAATACCTTTCAACACTGTATGGTGCTTCATAAATCGTTTTTTCAACCTCAATACATTTATTTTTAAATACCTATCAACACTGTATGGTGCTTCATAAATCGTTTTTTCACTATCAACACATTTGTTTTTAATTTTAAAATTTAATAACCATATATAAACACAGCCCCATCCATCACCATCTGAAGCTCAGAGTTGGAGGACCTGGCGTGTTAGGGGAAATCGATCCAAGATCCGATCCCCGAAGGAATCGGAAATGGTTATGCACTCTCCACCCAACCGCTGACCACTAAAGACGGCTACTGGACGAGACCAGATATACATCATTATTAAAAAATAAAATAGAGGGCTAAAATTGCCAGGGTTCAAATCAAGAGGGCTATATTAACAAGGGTTTAATTTTACAAAAAAACGAAGGTTAGGTTTTAGGCAGATGTGGTGAGGGGCATATAACTCCCGTCTATTTGGACATATATAACTCCCGTCTATTTGGACATAAGGAGACACTCGACGTCACAGGGGACGGAGAAAAAATTATGCGGCTCTTCAACATCACTCACACCAATGATGGAGGCCATTTTGACCAACTCGACGCCTATTTGGGCATGAAGAGAAAATTTTCCAAGGCTCTGCTACATCACCCACCTTTCAAATGATGGCAGCTGTACTCATTTTTACGGTCCCGTGTCATCCAGGCACACTCTCGCGACGCGTTTCGAACTTTCCAAAGGTTCTCATCAGGCGAATTGGGATGACAACTGTCTCTGTTCCCTCTCCAACTCCGTATGGTAGAGGGCGGGGTGCCCCTCCCACTGCTAAATACCTTTCAACACTGTATGGTGCTTCATAAATCGTTTTTTCAACCTCAATACATTTATTTTTAAATACCTATCAACACTGTATGGTGCTTCATAAATCGTTTTTTCACTATCAACACATTTGTTTTTAATTTTAAAATTTAATAACCATATATAAACACAGCCCCATCCATCACCATCTGAAGCTCAGAGTTGGAGGACCTGGCGTGTTAGGGGAAATCGATCCAAGATCCGATCCCCGAAGGAATCGGAAATGGTTATGCACTCTCCACCCAACCGCTGACCACTAAAGACGGCTACTGGACGAGACCAGATATACATCATTATTAAAAAATAAAATAGAGGGCTAAAATTGCCAGGGTTCAAATCAAGAGGGCTATATTAACAAGGGTTTAATTTTACAAAAAAACGAAGGTTAGGTTTTAGGCAGATGTGGTGAGGGGCATATAACTCCCGTCTATTTGGACATATATAACTCCCGTCTATTTGGACATAAGGAGACACTCGACGTCACAGGGGACGGAGAAAAAATTATGCGGCTCTTCAACATCACTCACACCAATGATGGAGGCCATTTTGACCAACTCGACGCCTATTTGGGCATGAAGAGAAAATTTTCCAAGGCTCTGCTACATCACCCACCTTTCAAATGATGGCAGCTGTACTCATTTTTACGGTCCCGTGTCATCCAGGCACACTCTCGCGACGCGTTTCGAACTTTCCAAAGGTTCTCATCAGGCGAATTGGGATGACAACTGTCTCTGTTCCCTCTCCAACTCCGTATGGTAGAGGGCGGGGTGCCCCTCCCACTGCTAAATACCTTTCAACACTGTATGGTGCTTCATAAATCGTTTTTTCAACCTCAATACATTTATTTTTAAATACCTATCAACACTGTATGGTGCTTCATAAATCGTTTTTTCACTATCAACACATTTGTTTTTAATTTTAAAATTTAATAACCATATATAAACACAGCCCCATCCATCACCATCTGAAGCTCAGAGTTGGAGGACCTGGCGTGTTAGGGGAAATCGATCCAAGATCCGATCCCCGAAGGAATCGGAAATGGTTATGCACTCTCCACCCAACCGCTGACCACTAAAGACGGCTACTGGACGAGACCAGATATACATCATTATTAAAAAATAAAATAGAGGGCTAAAATTGCCAGGGTTCAAATCAAGAGGGCTATATTAACAAGGGTTTAATTTTACAAAAAAACGAAGGTTAGGTTTTAGGCAGATGTGGTGAGGGGCATATAACTCCCGTCTATTTGGACATATATAACTCCCGTCTATTTGGACATAAGGAGACACTCGACGTCACAGGGGACGGAGAAAAAATTATGCGGCTCTTCAACATCACTCACACCAATGATGGAGGCCATTTTGACCAACTCGACGCCTATTTGGGCATGAAGAGAAAATTTTCCAAGGCTCTGCTACATCACCCACCTTTCAAATGATGGCAGCTGTACTCATTTTTACGGTCCCGTGTCATCCAGGCACACTCTCGCGACGCGTTTCGAACTTTCCAAAGGTTCTCATCAGGCGAATTGGGATGACAACTGTCTCTGTTCCCTCTCCAACTCCGTATGGTAGAGGGCGGGGTGCCCCTCCCACTGCTAAATACCTTTCAACACTGTATGGTGCTTCATAAATCGTTTTTTCAACCTCAATACATTTATTTTTAAATACCTATCAACACTGTATGGTGCTTCATAAATCGTTTTTTCACTATCAACACATTTGTTTTTAATTTTAAAATTTAATAACCATATATAAACACAGCCCCATCCATCACCATCTGAAGCTCAGAGTTGGAGGACCTGGCGTGTTAGGGGAAATCGATCCAAGATCCGATCCCCGAAGGAATCGGAAATGGTTATGCACTCTCCACCCAACCGCTGACCACTAAAGACGGCTACTGGACGAGACCAGATATACATCATTATTAAAAAATAAAATAGAGGGCTAAAATTGCCAGGGTTCAAATCAAGAGGGCTATATTAACAAGGGTTTAATTTTACAAAAAAACGAAGGTTAGGTTTTAGGCAGATGTGGTGAGGGGCATATAACTCCCGTCTATTTGGACATATATAACTCCCGTCTATTTGGACATAAGGAGACACTCGACGTCACAGGGGACGGAGAAAAAATTATGCGGCTCTTCAACATCACTCACACCAATGATGGAGGCCATTTTGACCAACTCGACGCCTATTTGGGCATGAAGAGAAAATTTTCCAAGGCTCTGCTACATCACCCACCTTTCAAATGATGGCAGCTGTACTCATTTTTACGGTCCCGTGTCATCCAGGCACACTCTCGCGACGCGTTTCGAACTTTCCAAAGGTTCTCATCAGGCGAATTGGGATGACAACTGTCTCTGTTCCCTCTCCAACTCCGTATGGTAGAGGGCGGGGTGCCCCTCCCACTGCTAAATACCTTTCAACACTGTATGGTGCTTCATAAATCGTTTTTTCAACCTCAATACATTTATTTTTAAATACCTATCAACACTGTATGGTGCTTCATAAATCGTTTTTTCACTATCAACACATTTGTTTTTAATTTTAAAATTTAATAACCATATATAAACACAGCCCCATCCATCACCATCTGAAGCTCAGAGTTGGAGGACCTGGCGTGTTAGGGGAAATCGATCCAAGATCCGATCCCCGAAGGAATCGGAAATGGTTATGCACTCTCCACCCAACCGCTGACCACTAAAGACGGCTACTGGACGAGACCAGATATACATCATTATTAAAAAATAAAATAGAGGGCTAAAATTGCCAGGGTTCAAATCAAGAGGGCTATATTAACAAGGGTTTAATTTTACAAAAAAACGAAGGTTAGGTTTTAGGCAGATGTGGTGAGGGGCATATAACTCCCGTCTATTTGGACATATATAACTCCCGTCTATTTGGACATAAGGAGACACTCGACGTCACAGGGGACGGAGAAAAAATTATGCGGCTCTTCAACATCACTCACACCAATGATGGAGGCCATTTTGACCAACTCGACGCCTATTTGGGCATGAAGAGAAAATTTTCCAAGGCTCTGCTACATCACCCACCTTTCAAATGATGGCAGCTGTACTCATTTTTACGGTCCCGTGTCATCCAGGCACACTCTCGCGACGCGTTTCGAACTTTCCAAAGGTTCTCATCAGGCGAATTGGGATGACAACTGTCTCTGTTCCCTCTCCAACTCCGTATGGTAGAGGGCGGGGTGCCCCTCCCACTGCTAAATACCTTTCAACACTGTATGGTGCTTCATAAATCGTTTTTTCAACCTCAATACATTTATTTTTAAATACCTATCAACACTGTATGGTGCTTCATAAATCGTTTTTTCACTATCAACACATTTGTTTTTAATTTTAAAATTTAATAACCATATATAAACACAGCCCCATCCATCACCATCTGAAGCTCAGAGTTGGAGGACCTGGCGTGTTAGGGGAAATCGATCCAAGATCCGATCCCCGAAGGAATCGGAAATGGTTATGCACTCTCCACCCAACCGCTGACCACTAAAGACGGCTACTGGACGAGACCAGATATACATCATTATTAAAAAATAAAATAGAGGGCTAAAATTGCCAGGGTTCAAATCAAGAGGGCTATATTAACAAGGGTTTAATTTTACAAAAAAACGAAGGTTAGGTTTTAGGCAGATGTGGTGAGGGGCATATAACTCCCGTCTATTTGGACATATATAACTCCCGTCTATTTGGACATAAGGAGACACTCGACGTCACAGGGGACGGAGAAAAAATTATGCGGCTCTTCAACATCACTCACACCAATGATGGAGGCCATTTTGACCAACTCGACGCCTATTTGGGCATGAAGAGAAAATTTTCCAAGGCTCTGCTACATCACCCACCTTTCAAATGATGGCAGCTGTACTCATTTTTACGGTCCCGTGTCATCCAGGCACACTCTCGCGACGCGTTTCGAACTTTCCAAAGGTTCTCATCAGGCGAATTGGGATGACAACTGTCTCTGTTCCCTCTCCAACTCCGTATGGTAGAGGGCGGGGTGCCCCTCCCACTGCTAAATACCTTTCAACACTGTATGGTGCTTCATAAATCGTTTTTTCAACCTCAATACATTTATTTTTAAATACCTATCAACACTGTATGGTGCTTCATAAATCGTTTTTTCACTATCAACACATTTGTTTTTAATTTTAAAATTTAATAACCATATATAAACACAGCCCCATCCATCACCATCTGAAGCTCAGAGTTGGAGGACCTGGCGTGTTAGGGGAAATCGATCCAAGATCCGATCCCCGAAGGAATCGGAAATGGTTATGCACTCTCCACCCAACCGCTGACCACTAAAGACGGCTACTGGACGAGACCAGATATACATCATTATTAAAAAATAAAATAGAGGGCTAAAATTGCCAGGGTTCAAATCAAGAGGGCTATATTAACAAGGGTTTAATTTTACAAAAAAACGAAGGTTAGGTTTTAGGCAGATGTGGTGAGGGGCATATAACTCCCGTCTATTTGGACATATATAACTCCCGTCTATTTGGACATAAGGAGACACTCGACGTCACAGGGGACGGAGAAAAAATTATGCGGCTCTTCAACATCACTCACACCAATGATGGAGGCCATTTTGACCAACTCGACGCCTATTTGGGCATGAAGAGAAAATTTTCCAAGGCTCTGCTACATCACCCACCTTTCAAATGATGGCAGCTGTACTCATTTTTACGGTCCCGTGTCATCCAGGCACACTCTCGCGACGCGTTTCGAACTTTCCAAAGGTTCTCATCAGGCGAATTGGGATGACAACTGTCTCTGTTCCCTCTCCAACTCCGTATGGTAGAGGGCGGGGTGCCCCTCCCACTGCTAAATACCTTTCAACACTGTATGGTGCTTCATAAATCGTTTTTTCAACCTCAATACATTTATTTTTAAATACCTATCAACACTGTATGGTGCTTCATAAATCGTTTTTTCACTATCAACACATTTGTTTTTAATTTTAAAATTTAATAACCATATATAAACACAGCCCCATCCATCACCATCTGAAGCTCAGAGTTGGAGGACCTGGCGTGTTAGGGGAAATCGATCCAAGATCCGATCCCCGAAGGAATCGGAAATGGTTATGCACTCTCCACCCAACCGCTGACCACTAAAGACGGCTACTGGACGAGACCAGATATACATCATTATTAAAAAATAAAATAGAGGGCTAAAATTGCCAGGGTTCAAATCAAGAGGGCTATATTAACAAGGGTTTAATTTTACAAAAAAACGAAGGTTAGGTTTTAGGCAGATGTGGTGAGGGGCATATAACTCCCGTCTATTTGGACATATATAACTCCCGTCTATTTGGACATAAGGAGACACTCGACGTCACAGGGGACGGAGAAAAAATTATGCGGCTCTTCAACATCACTCACACCAATGATGGAGGCCATTTTGACCAACTCGACGCCTATTTGGGCATGAAGAGAAAATTTTCCAAGGCTCTGCTACATCACCCACCTTTCAAATGATGGCAGCTGTACTCATTTTTACGGTCCCGTGTCATCCAGGCACACTCTCGCGACGCGTTTCGAACTTTCCAAAGGTTCTCATCAGGCGAATTGGGATGACAACTGTCTCTGTTCCCTCTCCAACTCCGTATGGTAGAGGGCGGGGTGCCCCTCCCACTGCTAAATACCTTTCAACACTGTATGGTGCTTCATAAATCGTTTTTTCAACCTCAATACATTTATTTTTAAATACCTATCAACACTGTATGGTGCTTCATAAATCGTTTTTTCACTATCAACACATTTGTTTTTAATTTTAAAATTTAATAACCATATATAAACACAGCCCCATCCATCACCATCTGAAGCTCAGAGTTGGAGGACCTGGCGTGTTAGGGGAAATCGATCCAAGATCCGATCCCCGAAGGAATCGGAAATGGTTATGCACTCTCCACCCAACCGCTGACCACTAAAGACGGCTACTGGACGAGACCAGATATACATCATTATTAAAAAATAAAATAGAGGGCTAAAATTGCCAGGGTTCAAATCAAGAGGGCTATATTAACAAGGGTTTAATTTTACAAAAAAACGAAGGTTAGGTTTTAGGCAGATGTGGTGAGGGGCATATAACTCCCGTCTATTTGGACATATATAACTCCCGTCTATTTGGACATAAGGAGACACTCGACGTCACAGGGGACGGAGAAAAAATTATGCGGCTCTTCAACATCACTCACACCAATGATGGAGGCCATTTTGACCAACTCGACGCCTATTTGGGCATGAAGAGAAAATTTTCCAAGGCTCTGCTACATCACCCACCTTTCAAATGATGGCAGCTGTACTCATTTTTACGGTCCCGTGTCATCCAGGCACACTCTCGCGACGCGTTTCGAACTTTCCAAAGGTTCTCATCAGGCGAATTGGGATGACAACTGTCTCTGTTCCCTCTCCAACTCCGTATGGTAGAGGGCGGGGTGCCCCTCCCACTGCTAAATACCTTTCAACACTGTATGGTGCTTCATAAATCGTTTTTTCAACCTCAATACATTTATTTTTAAATACCTATCAACACTGTATGGTGCTTCATAAATCGTTTTTTCACTATCAACACATTTGTTTTTAATTTTAAAATTTAATAACCATATATAAACACAGCCCCATCCATCACCATCTGAAGCTCAGAGTTGGAGGACCTGGCGTGTTAGGGGAAATCGATCCAAGATCCGATCCCCGAAGGAATCGGAAATGGTTATGCACTCTCCACCCAACCGCTGACCACTAAAGACGGCTACTGGACGAGACCAGATATACATCATTATTAAAAAATAAAATAGAGGGCTAAAATTGCCAGGGTTCAAATCAAGAGGGCTATATTAACAAGGGTTTAATTTTACAAAAAAACGAAGGTTAGGTTTTAGGCAGATGTGGTGAGGGGCATATAACTCCCGTCTATTTGGACATATATAACTCCCGTCTATTTGGACATAAGGAGACACTCGACGTCACAGGGGACGGAGAAAAAATTATGCGGCTCTTCAACATCACTCACACCAATGATGGAGGCCATTTTGACCAACTCGACGCCTATTTGGGCATGAAGAGAAAATTTTCCAAGGCTCTGCTACATCACCCACCTTTCAAATGATGGCAGCTGTACTCATTTTTACGGTCCCGTGTCATCCAGGCACACTCTCGCGACGCGTTTCGAACTTTCCAAAGGTTCTCATCAGGCGAATTGGGATGACAACTGTCTCTGTTCCCTCTCCAACTCCGTATGGTAGAGGGCGGGGTGCCCCTCCCACTGCTAAATACCTTTCAACACTGTATGGTGCTTCATAAATCGTTTTTTCAACCTCAATACATTTATTTTTAAATACCTATCAACACTGTATGGTGCTTCATAAATCGTTTTTTCACTATCAACACATTTGTTTTTAATTTTAAAATTTAATAACCATATATAAACACAGCCCCATCCATCACCATCTGAAGCTCAGAGTTGGAGGACCTGGCGTGTTAGGGGAAATCGATCCAAGATCCGATCCCCGAAGGAATCGGAAATGGTTATGCACTCTCCACCCAACCGCTGACCACTAAAGACGGCTACTGGACGAGACCAGATATACATCATTATTAAAAAATAAAATAGAGGGCTAAAATTGCCAGGGTTCAAATCAAGAGGGCTATATTAACAAGGGTTTAATTTTACAAAAAAACGAAGGTTAGGTTTTAGGCAGATGTGGTGAGGGGCATATAACTCCCGTCTATTTGGACATATATAACTCCCGTCTATTTGGACATAAGGAGACACTCGACGTCACAGGGGACGGAGAAAAAATTATGCGGCTCTTCAACATCACTCACACCAATGATGGAGGCCATTTTGACCAACTCGACGCCTATTTGGGCATGAAGAGAAAATTTTCCAAGGCTCTGCTACATCACCCACCTTTCAAATGATGGCAGCTGTACTCATTTTTACGGTCCCGTGTCATCCAGGCACACTCTCGCGACGCGTTTCGAACTTTCCAAAGGTTCTCATCAGGCGAATTGGGATGACAACTGTCTCTGTTCCCTCTCCAACTCCGTATGGTAGAGGGCGGGGTGCCCCTCCCACTGCTAAATACCTTTCAACACTGTATGGTGCTTCATAAATCGTTTTTTCAACCTCAATACATTTATTTTTAAATACCTATCAACACTGTATGGTGCTTCATAAATCGTTTTTTCACTATCAACACATTTGTTTTTAATTTTAAAATTTAATAACCATATATAAACACAGCCCCATCCATCACCATCTGAAGCTCAGAGTTGGAGGACCTGGCGTGTTAGGGGAAATCGATCCAAGATCCGATCCCCGAAGGAATCGGAAATGGTTATGCACTCTCCACCCAACCGCTGACCACTAAAGACGGCTACTGGACGAGACCAGATATACATCATTATTAAAAAATAAAATAGAGGGCTAAAATTGCCAGGGTTCAAATCAAGAGGGCTATATTAACAAGGGTTTAATTTTACAAAAAAACGAAGGTTAGGTTTTAGGCAGATGTGGTGAGGGGCATATAACTCCCGTCTATTTGGACATATATAACTCCCGTCTATTTGGACATAAGGAGACACTCGACGTCACAGGGGACGGAGAAAAAATTATGCGGCTCTTCAACATCACTCACACCAATGATGGAGGCCATTTTGACCAACTCGACGCCTATTTGGGCATGAAGAGAAAATTTTCCAAGGCTCTGCTACATCACCCACCTTTCAAATGATGGCAGCTGTACTCATTTTTACGGTCCCGTGTCATCCAGGCACACTCTCGCGACGCGTTTCGAACTTTCCAAAGGTTCTCATCAGGCGAATTGGGATGACAACTGTCTCTGTTCCCTCTCCAACTCCGTATGGTAGAGGGCGGGGTGCCCCTCCCACTGCTAAATACCTTTCAACACTGTATGGTGCTTCATAAATCGTTTTTTCAACCTCAATACATTTATTTTTAAATACCTATCAACACTGTATGGTGCTTCATAAATCGTTTTTTCACTATCAACACATTTGTTTTTAATTTTAAAATTTAATAACCATATATAAACACAGCCCCATCCATCACCATCTGAAGCTCAGAGTTGGAGGACCTGGCGTGTTAGGGGAAATCGATCCAAGATCCGATCCCGAAGGAATCGGAAATGGTTATGCACTCTCACCCAACCGCTGACCACTAAAGACGGCTACTGGACGAGACCAGATATACATCATTATTAAAAAATAAAATAGAGGGCTAAAATTGCCAGGGTTCAAATCAAGAGGGCTATATTAACAAGGGTTTATTTTACAAAAAAACGAAGGTTAGGTTTTAGGCAGATGTGGTGAGGGGCATATAACTCCCGTCTATTTGGACATATATAACTCCCGTCTATTTGGACATAAGGAGACACTCGACGTCACAGGGGACGGAGAAAAAATTATGCGGCTCTTCAACATCACTCACACCAATGATGGAGGCCATTTTGACCAACTCGACGCCTATTTGGGCATGAAGAGAAAATTTTCCAAGGCTCTGCTACATCACCCACCTTTCAAATGATAGCTGTACACATTTTTACGGTCCCGTGTCATCCAGGCACACTCTCGCGACGCGTTTCGAACTTTCCAAAGGTTCTCATCAGGCGAATTGGGATGACAACTGTCTCTGTTCCCTCTCCAACTCCGTATGGTAGAGGGGCGGGGTGCCCCTCCCACTGCTAAATACCTTTCAACACTGTATGGTGCTTCATAAATCGTTTTTTCAACCTCAATACATTTATTTTAAATACCTATCAACACTGTATGGTGCTTCATAAATCGTTTTTTCACTATCAACACATTTGTTTTTAATTTTAAAATTTTAATAACCATATATAAACACAGCCCCATCCATCACCATCTGAAGCTCAGAGTTGGAGGACCTGGCGTGTTAGGGGAAATCGATCCAAGATCCGATCCCCGAAGGAATCGGAAATGGTTATGCACTCTCCACCCAACCGCTGACCACTAAAGACGGCTACTGGACGAGACCAGATATACATCATTATTAAAAAATAAAATAGAGGGCTAAAATTGCCAGGGTTCAAATCAAGAGGGCTATATTAACAATGGTTTAATTTTACAAAAAAACGAAGGTTAGGTTTTAGGCAGATGTGGTGAGGGGCATATAACTCCCGTCTATTTGGACATATATAACATCCCGTCTATTTGGACATAAGGAGACACTCGACGTCACAGGGGACGGAGAAAAAATTATGCGGCTCTTCAACATCACTCACACCAATGATGGAGGCCATTTTGACCAACCTCGACGCCTATTTGGGCATGAAGAGAAATTTTCCAAGGCTCTGCTACATCACCCACCTTTCAAATGATGGCAGCTGTACTCTTTTTTACGGTCCCGTGTCATCCAGGCACACTCTCGCGACGCGTTTCGAACTTTCCAAAGGTTCTCATCAGGCGAATTGGGATGACAACTGTCTCTGTTCCCTCTCCAACTCCGTATGGTAGAGGGCGGGTGCCCCTCCCACTGCTAAATACCTTTCAACACTGTATGGTGCTTCATAAATCGTTTTTTCAACCTCAATACATTTATTTTTAAATACCTATCAACACTGTATGGAGCTTCATAAATCGTTTTTTCACTATCAACACATTTGTTTTTAATTTTAAAATTTAATAACCATATATAAACACAGCCCCATCCATCACCATCTGAAGCTCAGAGTTGGAGGACTGGCGTGTTAGGGGAAATCGATCACAAGATCCGATCCTCCGAAGGAATCGGAAATGGTTATGCACTCTCACCCAACGCTGACCCACTAAAGACGGCTACTGGACGAGACCAGATATACATCATTATTAAAAAATAAAATAAGAGGGCTAAAATTGCCAGGGTTCAAATCAAGAGGGCTATATTAACAAGGGTTTAATTTTACAAAAAAACGAAGGTTAGGTTTTAGGGCAGATGTGGTGAGGGGCATATAACTCCCGTCTATTTGGACATATATAACTCCCGTCTATTTGGACATAAGGAGACACTCGACGTCACAGGGGACGGAGAAAAAAATTATGCGGCTCTTCAACATCACTCACACCAATGATGGAGGCCATTTTGACCAACTCGACGCCTATTTGGGCATGAAGAGAAAATTTTCCAAGGCTCTGCTACATCACCCACCTTTCAAATGATGGCAGCTGTACTCATTTTTACGGTTCCCCGTGTCATCCAGGCACACTCTCGCGACGCGTTTCGAACTTTCCAAAGGTTCTCATCAGGCGAATTGGGATGACAACTGTCTCTGTTCCCTCTCCAACCTCCGTATGGTAGAGGGCGGGGTGCCCCTCCCACTGCTAAATACCTTTCAACACTGTATGGTGCTTCATAAATCGTTTTTTCAACCTCAATACATTTATTTTTAAATACCTTTTCAACACTGTATGGTGCTTCATAAATCGTTTTTTCACTATCAACACATTTGTTTTTAATTTTAAAATTTAATAACCATATATAAACACAGCCCCTTCCATCACCATCTGAAGCTCAGAGTTGGAGGATTACCTGGCGTGTTAGGGGAAATCGATCCAAGATCCGATCCCCGAAGGAATCGGAAATGGTTATGCACTCTCCACCCAACCGCTGACCACTAAAGACGGCTACTGGACGAGACCAGATATACATCATTATTAAAAAATAAAATAGAGGGCTAAAATTGCCAGGGTTCAAATCAAGAGGGCTATATTAACAAGGGTTTTAATTTTACAAAAAAAACGAAGGTTAGGTTTTAGGCAGATGTGGTGAGGGGCATATAACTCCCGTCTATTTGGACATATATAACTCCCGTCTATTGTGGACATAAGGAGACACTCGACGTCACAGGGGACGGAGAAAAAATTATGCGGCTCTTCAACATCACTCACACCAAATGATGGAGGCCATTTTGACCAACTCGACGCCTATTTGGGCAGGAAGAGAAAATTTTCCAAGGCTCTGCTACATCACCCACCTTTCAAATGATGGCAGCTGTACTCATTTTTACGGTCCCGTGTCATCCAGGCACACTCTCGCGACGCGTTTCGAACTTTCCAAAGGTTCTCATCAGGCGAATTGGATGACAACTGTCTCTGTTCCCTCTCCAACTCCGTATGGTAGAGGGCGGGGTGCCCCTCCCACTGCTAAATACCTTTCAACACTGTATGGTGCTTCATAAATCGTTTTTTGCAACCTCAATACATTTATTTTTAAATACCTATCAACACTGTATGGTGCTTCATAAATCGTTTTTTCACTATCAACACATTTGTTTTTAATTTTAAAATTTAATAACCATATATAAACACAGCCCCATCCATCACCATCTGAAGCTCAGAGTTGGAGGACCTGGCGTGTTAGGGGAAATCGATCCAAGATCCGATCCCCGAAGGAATCGGAAATGGTTATGCACTCTCCACCCAACCGCTGACCACTAAAGACGGCTACTGGACGAGACCAGATATACATCATTATTAAAAAAATAAAATAGAGGGCTAAAATTGCCAGGGTTCAAATCAAGAGGGCTATATTAACAAGGGTTTAATTTTACAAAAAAACGAAGGTTAGGTTTTAGGCAGATGTGGTGAGGGGCATATAACTCCCGTCTATTTGGACATATATAACTCCGTCTATTTTGGACATAAGGAGACACTCGACGTCACAGGGGACGGAGAAAAAATTATGCGGCTCTTCAACATCACTCACACCAATGATGGAGGCCATTGTTGACCAACTCGACGCCTATTTGGGCATGAAGAGAAAATTTTCCAAGGCTCTGCTACATCACCCACCTTTCAAATGATGGCAGCCTGTACTCATTTTTACGGTCCCGTGTCATCCAGGCACACTCTCGCGACGCGTTTCGAACTTTCCCAAAGGTTCTCATCAGGCGAATTGGGATGACAACTGTCTCTGTTCCCTCTCCAACTCCGTTATGGTAGAGGGCGGGTGTGCCCCTCCCACTGCTAAATACCTTTCAACACTGTATGGTGCTTCATAAATCGTTTTTTCAACCTCAATACATTTATTTTTAAATACCTATCAACACTGTATGGTGCTTCATAAATCGTTTTTTTCACTATCAACACATTTGTTTTTAATTTTAAAATTTAATAACCATATATAAACACAGCCCCATCCATCACCATCTGAAGCTCAGAGTTGGAGGACCTGGCGTGTTAGGGGAAATCGATCCAAGATCCGATCCCCGAAGGAATCGGAAATGGTTATGCACTCTCCACCCAACCGCTGACCACTAAAGACGGCTACTGGACGAGACCAGATATACATCATTATTAAAAAATAAAATAGAGGGCTAAAATTGCCAGGGTTCAAATCAAGAGGGCTATATTAACAAGGGTTTAATTTTACAAAAAAACGAAGGTTAGTTTTAGGCAGATGTGGTGAGGGGCATATAACTCCCGTCTATTTGGACATATATAACTCCCCGTCTATTTGGACATAAGGAGACCACTCGACGTCACAGGGGACGGAGAAAAAAATTATGCGGCTCTTCAACATCACTCACACCAATGATGGAGGCCATTTTGACCAACTCGACGCCTATTTGGGCATGAAGAGAAAATTTTCCAAGGCTCTGCTACATCACCCACCTTTCAAATGATGGCAGCTGTACTCATTTTTACGGTCCCGTGTCATCCAGGCACACTCTCGCGACGCGTTTCGAACTTTCCAAAGGTTCTCATCAGGCGAATTGGGATGACAACTGTCTCTGTTCCCTCTCCAACTCCGTATGGTAGAGGGCGGGGTGCCCCTCCCACTGCTAAATACCTTTCAACACTGTATGGTGCTTCATAAATCGTTTTTTCAACCTCAATACATTTATTTTTAAATACCTATCAACACTGTATGGTGCTTCATAAATCGTTTTTTCACTATCAACACATTGTTTTTAATTTTAAAATTTAATAACCATATATAAACACAGCCCATCCATCACCATCTGAAGCTCAGAGTTGGAGGACCTGGCGTGTTAGGGGAAATCGATCCAAGATCCGATCCCCGAAGGAATCGGAAATGGTTATGCACTCTCCACCCAACCGCTGACCACTAAAGGACGGCTACTGGACGAGACCAGATATACATCATTATTAAAAAATAAAATAGAGGGCTAAAATTGCCAGGGTTCAAATCAAGAGGGCTATATTAACAAGGGTTTAATTTTACAAAAAAACGAAGGTTAGGTTTTAGGCAGATGTGGGTGAGGGGCATATAACTCCCGTCTATTTGGACATATATAACTCCCGTCTATTTGGACTAAGGAGACACTCGACGTCACAGGGGACGGAGAAAAAATTATGCGGCTCTTCAACATCACTCACACCAATGATGGAGGCCATTTTGACCAACTCGACGCCTATTTGGGCATGAAGAGAAAATTTTCCAAGGCTCTGCTACATCACCCACCTTTCAAATGATGGCAGCTGTACTCATTTTTTACGGTCCCGTGTCATCCAGGCACACTCTCGCGACGCGTTTCGAACTTTCCAAGGTTCTCATCAGGCGAATTGGGATGACAACTGTCTCTGTTCCCTCTCCAACTCCGTATGGTAGAGGGCGGGGTGCCCCCTCCCACTGCTAAATACCTTTCAACACTGTATGGTGCTTCATAAATCGTTTTTTCAACCTCAATACATTTATTTTTAAATACCTATCAACACTGTATGGTGCTTCATAAATCGTTTTTTCACTATCAACACATTTGTTTTTAATTTTAAAATTTAATAACCATATATAAACACTGCCCCATCCATCACCATCTGAAGCTCAGAGTTGGAGGACCTGGCGTGTTAGGGGAAATCGATCCAAGATCCGATCCCCGAAGGAATCGGAAATGGTTATGCACTCTCCACCCAAACCGCTGACCACTAAAGACGGCTACTGGACGAGACCAGATATACATCATTATTAAAAAATAAAATAGAGGGCTAAAATTGCCAGGGTTCAAATCAAGAGGGCTATATTAACAAGGGTTTAATTTTACAAAAAAACGAAGGTTAGGTTTTAGGCAGATGTGGTGAGGGGCATATAACTCCCGTCTATTTGGACATATATAACTCCCGTCTATTTGGACATAAGGAGACTCTCGACGTCACAGGGGACGGAGAAAAAAATTATGCGGCTCTTCAACATCACTCACACCAATGATGGAGGCCATTTTGACCAACTCGACGCCTATTTGGGCATGAAGAGAAAATTTTCCAAGGCTCTGCTACATCACCCACCTTTCAAATGATGGCAGCTGTACTCATTTTTACGGTCCCGTGTCATCCAGGCACACTCTCGCGACGCGTTTCGAACTTTCCAAAGGTTCTCATCAGGCGAATTGGGATGACAACTGTCTCTGTTCCCTCTCCAACTCCGTATGGTAGAGGGCGGGGTGCCCCTCCCACTGCTAAATACCTTTCAACACTGTATGGTGCTTCATAAATCGTTTTTTCAACCTCAATACATTTATTTTTTAAATACCTATCAACACTGTATGGTGCTTCATAAATCGTTTTTTCACTATCAACACATTTGTTTTTAATTTTAAATTTAATAACCATATATAAACAAAGCCCCATCCATCACCATCTGAAGCTCAGAGTTGGAGGACCTGGCGTGTTAGGGGAAATCGATCCAAGATCCGATCCCCGAAGGAATCGGAAATGGTTATGCACTCTCCACCCAACCGCTGACCACTAAAGACGGCTACTGGACGAGACCAGATATATATCATTATTAAAAAATAAAATAGAGGGCTAAAATTGCCAGGGTTCAAATCAAGAGGGCTATATTAACAAGGGTTTTAATTTTACAAAAAAACGAAGGTTAGGTTTTAGGCAGATGTGGTGAGGGGGCATATAACTCCCGTCTATTTGGACATATATAACTCCCGTCTATTTGGACATAAGGAGACTCTCGACGTCACAGGGGACGGAGAAAAAATTATGCGGCTCTTCAACATCACTCACACCAATGATGGAGGCCATTTTGACCAACTCGACGCCTATTTGGGCATGAAGAGAAAATTTTCCAAGGCTCTGCTACATCACCCACCTTTCAAATGATGGCAGCTGTACTCATTTTTACGGTCCCGTGTCATCCAGGCACACTCTCGCGACGCGTTTCGAACTTTCCAAAGGTTCTCATCAGGCGAATTGGGATGACAACTGTCTCTGGTTCCCTCTCCAACTCCGTATGGTAGAGGGCGGGGTGCCCCTCCCACTGCTAAATACCTTTCAACACTGTATGGTGCTTCATAAATCGTTTTTTCAACCTCAATACATTTTATTTTTAAATACCTATCAACACTGTATGGTGCTTCATAAATCGTTTTTTCACTATCAACACATTTGTTTTTAATTTTAAAATTTAATAACCATATATAAACAAAGCCCCATCCATCACCATCTGAAGCTCAGAGTTGGAGGACCTGGCGTGTTAGGGGAAATCGATCCAAGATCCGATCCCCGAAGGAATCGGAAATGGTTATGCACTCTCCACCCAACCGCTGACCACTAAAGACGGCTACTGGACGAGACCAGATATATATCATTATTAAAAAATAAAATAGAGGGCTAAAATTGCCAGGGTTCAAATCAAGAGGGCTATATTAACAAGGGTTTAATTTTACAAAAAAACGAAGGTTAGGTTTTAGGCAGATGTGGTGAGGGGCATATAACTCCCGTCTATTTGGACATATATAACTCCCGTCTATTTGGACATAAGGAGACTCTCGACGTCACAGGGGACGGAGAAAAAATTATGCGGCTCTTCAACATCACTCACACCAATGATGGAGGCCATTTTTGACCAACTCGACGCCTATTTGGGCATGAAGAGAAAATTTTCCAAGGCTCTGCTACATCACCCACCTTTCAAATGATGGCAGCTGTACTCATTTTTACGGTCCCGTGTCATCCAGGCACACTCTCGCGACGCGTTTTCGAACTTTCCAAAGGTTCTCATCAGGCGAATTGGGATGACAACTGTCTCTGTTCCCTCTCCAACTCCGTATGGTAGAGGGCGGGGTGCCCCTCCCACTGCTAAATACCTTTCAACACTGTATGGTGCTTCATAAATCGTTTTTTTCAACCTCAATACATTTATTTTTAAATACCTATCAACACTGTATGGTGCTTCATAAATCGTTTTTTCACTATCAACACATTTGTTTTTAATTTTAAAAATTAATAACCATATATAAACAAAGCCCCATCCATCACCATCTGAAGCTCAGAGTTGGAGGACCTGGCGTGTTAGGGAAATCGATCCAAGATCCGATCCCCGAAGGAATCGGAAATGGTTATGCACTCTCCACCCAAACCGCTGACCACTAAGACGGCTACTGGACGAGACCAGATATATATCATTATTAAAAAATAAAATAGAGGGCTAAAATTGCCAGGGTTCAAATCAAGAGGGCTATATTAACAATGGGTTTAATTTACAAAAAAACGAAGGTTAGGTTTTAGGCAGATGTGGTGAGGGGCATATAACTCCCGTCTATTTGGACATATATAACTCCCGTCTATTTGGACATAAGGAGACCTCTCGACGTCACAGGGGACGGAGAAAAAATTATGCGGCTCTTCAACATCACTCACACCAATGATGGAGGCCATTTTGACCAACTCGACGCCTATTTGGGCATGAAGAGAAAATTTTCCAAGGCTCTGCTACATCACCCACCTTTCAAATGATGGCAGCTGTACTCATTTTTACGGTCCCGTGTCATCCAGGCACACTCTCGCGACGCGTTTCGAACTTTCCCAAAGGTTCTCATCAGGCGAATTGGGATGACAACAGTCTCTGTTCCCTCTCCAACTCCGTATGGTAGAGGGCGGGGTGCCCCTCCCACTGCTAAATACCTTTCAACACTGTATGGTGCTTCATAAATCGTTTTTTCAACCTCAATACATTTATTTTTAAATACCTATCAACACTGTATGGTGCTTCATAAATCGTTTTTTCACTATCAACACATTTGTTTTTAATTTTAAAATTTAATAAACCATATATAAACAAAGCCCCATCCATCACCATCTGAAGCTCAGAGTTGGAGGACCTGGCGTGTTAGGGGAAATCGATCCAAGATCCGATCCCCGAAGGAATCGGAAATGGTTATGCACTCTCCACCCAACCGCTGACCACTAAAGACGGGCTACTGACGAGACCAGATATATATCATTATTAAAAAATAAAATAGAGGGCTAAAATTGCCAGGGTTCAAATCAAGAGGGCTATATTAACAAGGGTTTAATTTTACAAAAAAACGAAGGTTAGGTTTTAGGCAGATGTGGTGAGGGGCATATAACTCCCGTCTATTTGGACATATATAACTCCCGTCTATTTGGACATAAGGAGACTCTCGACGTCACAGGGGACGGAGAAAAAAATTATGCGGCTCTTCAACATCACTCACACCAATGATGGAGGCCATTTAGACCAACTCGACGCCTATTTGGGCATGAAGAGAAAATTTTCCAAGGCTCTGCTACATCACCCACCTTTCAAATGATGGCAGCTGTACTCATTTTTACGGTCCCGTGTCATCCAGGCACACTCTCGCGACGCGTTTCGAACTTTCCAAAGGTTCTCATCAGGCGAATTGGGATGACAACTGTCTCTGTTCCCTCTCCAACTCCGTATGGTAGAGGGCGGGGTGCCCCCTCCCACTGCTAAATACCTTTCAACACTGTATGGTGCTTCATAAATCGTTTTTTCAACCTCAATACATTTATTTTTAAATACCTATCAACACTGTATGGTGCTTCATAAATCGTTTTTTTCACTATCAACACATTTGTTTTTAATTTTAAAATTTAATAACCATATATAAACAAAGCCCCATCCATCACCATCTGAAGCACAGAGTTGGAGGACCTGGCGTGTTAGGGGAAATCGATCCAAGATCCGATCCCCGAAGGAATCGGAAATGGTTATGCACTCTCCACCCACCGCTGACCACTAAAGACGGCTACTGGACGAGACCAGATATATATCATTATTAAAAAATAAAATAGAGGGCTAAAATTGCCAGGGTTCAAATCAAGAGGGCTATATTAACAAGGGTTTAATTTTACAAAAAAACGAAGGTTAGGTTTTAGGCAGATGTGGTGAGGGGCATATAACTCCCGTCTATTTGGACATATATAACTCCCGTCTATTTGGACATAAGGAGACTCTCGACGTCACAGGGGACGGAGAAAAAATTATGCGGCTCTTCAACATCACTCACACCAATGATGGAGGCCATTTTGACCAACTCGACGCCTATTTGGGCATGAAGAGAAAATTTTCCAAGGCTCTGCTACATCACCCACCTTTCAAATGATGGCAGCTGTACTCATTTTTACGGGTCCCGTGTCATCCAGGCACACTCACGCGACGCGTTTCGAACTTTCCAAAGGTTCTCATCAGGCGAATTGGGATGACAACTGTCTCTGTTCCCTCTCCAACTCCGTATGGTAGAGGGCGGGGTGCCCCTCCCACTGCTAAATACCTTTCAACACTGTATGGTGCTTCATAAATCGTTTTTTTCAACCTCAATACATTTATTTTTAAATACCTATCAACACTGTATGGTGCTTCATAAATCGTTTTTTCACTATCAACACATTTGTTTTTAATTTTAAAATTTAATAACCATATATAAACAAAGCCCCATCCATCACCATCTGAAGCTCAGAGTTGGAGGACCTGGCGTGTTAGGGGAAATCGATCCAAGATCCGATCCCCCGAAGGAATCGGAAATGGTTATGCACTCTCCACCCAACCGCTGACCACTAAAGACGGCTACTGGACGAGACCAGATATATATCATTATTAAAAAATAAAATAGAGGGCTAAAATTGCCAGGGTTCAAATCAAGAGGGCTATATTAACAAGGTTTAATTTTACAAAAAAACGAAGGTTAGGTTTTTAGGCAGATGTGGTGAGGGGCATATAACTCCCGTCTATTTGGACATATATAACTCCCGTCTATTTGGACATAAGGAGACTCTCGACGTCACAGGGGACGGAGAAAAAATTATGCGGCCTCTTCAACATCACTCACACCAATGATGGAGGCCATTTTGACCAACTCGACGCCTATTTGGGCATGAAGAGAAAATTTTCCAAGGCTTCTGCTACCATCACCCACCTTTCAAATGATGGCAGCTGTACTCATTTTTACGGTCCCGTGTCATCCAGGCACACTCTCGCGACGCGTTTCGAACTTTCCAAAGGTTCTCATCAGGCGAATTGTGGATGACAACTGTCTCTGTTCCCTCTCCAACTCCGTATGGTAGAGGGCGGGGTGCCCCTCCCACTGCTAAATACCTTTCAACACTGTATGGTGCTTCATAAATCGTTTTTTCAACCTCA
>NC_137103.1:0-127500 GCF_949357685.1 Gobio gobio
TGATCGCAATAAATATAATATAATAGGATAAAAAAGATCAGTGATAATAGAAATGGATTCATTAACATCAAAATGAGAATCATTCAGAATAAATACAAAAAAACATGGAATAAAGATGACACACACATTAAAAAAATACACATATTTTATTACCATGCACAGGATTGAAATAAATAAATATAATTCATAGACAGGAATTTTCTGTACAGATTGCTTCATTTTTAGCAGCTTTGGGAGCTATTTTGATAAGATTCTGAATGATTCAGGACAATTCTAATACATGATCACAATAAATATAATATAATAGAATAGAATAAAAAAGATCAGTGATAATAGAAATGGATTTATTAACATCATAATCAGAATCATTCAGAATAAATATAAAAACATGGTAATAAAGATGACACACACAAATAAAAAAATACATATCATATCTTATTACCATGCACAGGATTGAAATAAATAAATATAGTTCATAGAAAGGATTTTTCTGTACAGATTACTGCATTTTCAGCAACTTTGGGAGCTATTTTGATAAGATCAAACATTTAAAATGTCTTTTTTCAATGTTATTGTATTGTTTACATCGTTTCACAAACCTTCCTGTCATTTGTACAGTTCCATGGATGGATTTTCATCGTGTTTTCACACTTAAAACTGTTGGTTCATATATTTTACTCTCTGAGGAGGACTCATTTGCATACAGCTGCATTTTACACACACACAAACACGTGCAGCTAAGGAGAGAGACACATGATAATGTGAAAACTCGTTATATCTTCTTAATCTTCCTTTCTTTATTCTTAACCTCTTCATAAACCTTTTCTATAGGATATTTCACTATTTTTCGCTGTTTCAAACTCAAGTTTCATGTTGTTTTAGACTCATTGTAGTACTTTTTAGTTTCTCAGGATGACGTCATCCGATCCCTATATAAGGGGGCGCGCTTTGCGCGAGCTCTCATATGCAGCATAGCAGAGCTAGAGTACACACGTCGAGCAAATCCTCCGTGTTCTAAAACGAATTTTGACTTTAAAAACCTTTCTTTTGATTAACATTTTCTACTTTTACAACAAGCCCTTCCTGAAGAAGGTACAAATCAGTACCGAAACGTCGACAGGGCTTGAACAACTTTAATTACACCTTTTATTTATATCTTTTTTGATTTTTGATTTCTCATCCCATTTTTCTTTATTTTCGATTTTTTATTTTTATTTTCTTGTTCAAAACAAAAAACAAAAAGACCAAAAAAATCAAAAAAAATTCAGAAAGACCAAAAAAAGTGTTCTCTTTTTTTTTTTTTTTTTTTTTTTTTTTTTTTTTTTTATTTTCTCTGTACATAGTTAGTTTGAGATAGTGTAAAAAGACAGGATTAGTTAAATAAACATGTACAGAGGGAGACAGAGACAGATAGAGTCTCCTGGGCCCAGATACAGGCCTGATTACAGCTATGATGGCTCATATGATGTGAGAGCACGCCCCTATTTTCGTGGACCGGCCGGTCCTAGGGAAAGAGGGAGAGAAACTTTTAGAAGAGGTGACCCAAGAGGTTATGAGCAGAACAGGAGAGATTTTCAGAGCTTTTACGGACCCAGTTACGGCAGGCGGAGTTGGTCAGCAGATCCTAGACTGACCAGGAATGAAGCGTCCAGGCCTGGACGCTCATATGTTCCCACCGCTTCACACGACGAACGGTTTTACACTAGGGCTGATCCAGACAGATCTCCTGATCACCGTTTTCGCCATACAGAGGCAGCTGACACATACAGGCCTCAAAAAAATAATCAAAATAGAAACCGTAACAAAAAGGGCAAAAAGAACAAAAAGAGGGACACAAGAAATAATACACAGAGGTTTAATGAGGGTGCATATTTTGAAACTCGAGCTGAGGACAGACATCCTCGATCATATGAGAGTTCTTATAGAGCACCACCTTACCAGAACCGTCCAAACAGAAGCCCCTCTTACGCAGCCACCTCCTATGCTCCCACACGTTTCAGAAATAAAAGAGTCTCCTTTCTCGGTCACGATGTAAGATCCCGTGATTTTTCAGTCCCTTCACACACAAGGACACAACAAAGTGTCGGTAAAAAACAGAGAGACGGTAATTACCGTCATTCTCCACAAGAGAGAGCCAGAGGCTCAGGTGGCTTCTCAAAAGAAGGAGGTAGATTAACGGGAGGTTTAAATAAAGCACAAAACACTGCGTCCACACCGGCGCCACCTCTACTCAAAAACACCATGAAACTGTTCTATGACGTGATCAGGCTGGTGCATCACCTGAGTAACATAACCACTAAGGTGCCTAACAATCAGCCAGTTACGTTCACAAGGCTCACGGAACTGCTTACAGACACAATTAAGCCTGCCTCGCCTAACGATCGTGTTAAGGAAATGCTGGGGGGTAATGCAAAAAATTGGTCTTTTACCACCCAGCTCATTTTAGAACAACACTATGAGGCACTGATAGAGGAGGCTATGTCTAATATTAGACAACAGAACAACCAAGCAGATTGGCCGCAAGCCTTCGAGACAGCGAGTAACTGGGCTGAGAGAAGGTTCGGAAAAAGAATCACCAGCCAAACCATCGAACAGGCTGAAGCCTTGATCGCGGCAGAAAGAACAGAGGAAGCCACTATTGCAGTGGCTCCCTCAGAAAGAGCTGTAGTAGAGGTGGCGCCGGCGGCACCACCACCACCACCACAAAAAAGACGCACCTATGCGGAAATAGTGGCACAAGTGTCCACTTCACAGCAGGCGGGTCCCAGTCGGGTCTCTATGCCAGTGGTGCGACCCAGAAAGGGGGTTCAACATATAGAGGTGCAGACATCGCCCACGCTATTAGGGTCCCCTTTAAACAGGAGGGACTGGTCTTTCGAGGAGGAAGTTCCTCCAGCAGACCTCCGGGAGGTGCTCCAGCCCATACAGGCTGGTGAGTTCCCTCCATTGGAACAAAGGGCCCAAAAAAGAGCACAAAAACTCCGGCACTGCACTCGCCACCCTGACACCCCCGAGGCTCGCCCACCTCATGCAGCAGAAGTCTCTCCTGCCATAGCAGGGGAGCTGCTGTCATTTGAAGATGAGCAGCCACCACAGAGCCCACCTCATGCGGCAGAAGCCTCTGCTACAATTGTAGCGGAGCTGCTAGCATTGGAGGCCGAACCTCCTGTGGAGAATCCTCCTTCTCCTTCTCCTCCTCCTCCCGCAGCAGAAGCCTCTGCTACCATAGTAGCGGAGCTGCTGGCTCTGGAGGAGGACGCTCCTTTAAACTCATTCCAAGTTCCGACCAGTCAGAATGACCCTGACCCCTTGTTGGACGCTCAGTCACCACAGTCTAGCGTCATACTTTTCTCCTCATATCATTCGGAGGATCCGGCCCAATCACCGTCTCCACTCACTAAACTCCTGAGACAGCTCTCACCAAATCTTAGTCCCATCACGGCTGTAGATAAAGAGAAAGGTCAGGAAAGTGAGACAGCGGAAAGGGTACAACAGGTCAAAATAAACCAACCCGTTTTCACTGACATAACAAAAAGCAAAACAGTGCAGTTTGAGAGATTCCCGTTAAGACCACTCTATGCCCCGACACACAAAGCACCAGAGAAGTCCACACTTGTGTCGTTGCGGCCGCTGGCAGATAACAGAGAGGCTCAGGTTCCCTCACTTCTTCCAGTTAGTCCGATAGGCAGAACGGTCAGGCACGCAAACACGTACAAGAAGCTGTCAGATTGGAGTCTAACCATTGAGAAAAAATATGTCATCATCGGGGACTCTAATCTGTCCAGATTTCCTGATTTTGACTGCCCGGAGCTCCAGGTAGAAAGCTACCCGGGCGCCAAATTGCATCATGCTGGCCATTTAATAGAAAAGGCCACTATAACAACGGAACCAGAGAAAGTTATCTTAGCCTTCGGACTAAACAATAGAAGTCAGAGAAACAAACTCACAGCGGTCACTGAGCTGGTCCGAACTAACAGAGCGGCCATCAAAAGACTGCCCAGAACGGAGATCCTGTACCCTATCATTAACTTCTCCAGATCTCTTCCTATCTTTGAACAGGAAGTACTAGAGCATATTAATTCACATATAAAAAAGCACTTGAATTTTGTACCGGCCCTGCCCTCCACCAGTTTCCATGTTGACACGGACGGTTTTCATTGGAGGCCTGTTACTGCGAAAGCCATGCTGGAACATTGGATGCAGGCTTTAAACTGCCAGCTGTCCATAACCGAGTAGGGGGACAGAACAAGCTGATAGTTAACCTTTCCAAAACAGTAACACTCAGCCCAGTACAAAATGCGGTGCTCTCTCGTGGTCTCTCTTTCATTCCCACTCCGCTAGATTTTAAAACGCAAAGAATAGAGCTACTTAAAGACCTTCAAGACTATCACCGTAGACTTAAATTAGAGGCTTTCTTTGAAGGGAAGAAAAACAGTAAGGAAAGGGTCCCTTTTACCCACAACTCAGACTGGTCTCCAGCACTGTCCAGTCTCCCCAAGGAAATTATAAATATTATTAAAGCGGATAATTATGCATACAAACACTTAAATTGGGGACATAAAGATATTTTAAATTTAACGTCTACGGAAAGAAAGGCTTTGAAAGAATTAAAAAATAATAATAACATTATAATAAAACCCGCGGATAAAGGGAATGCGACTGTGATTTTAGATAGAGAGCAATATGTTCTAGAGGGACAGAGACAGTTAGGAGTGGAAGAACACTATCGTCCATTGGAAAAACCTATTTATACAGATACAATACAGGAAGTGAGAGAGATTTTAGAGGAAATGTGTATAAAGAAAATAATTAGCGGTTCACAAAAGGAGTATCTGATGGGTGAGACATCCCCTAGGCCGAGGAGATTTTACCTCCTGCCGAAGATCCACAAAGAGCCAGAGAAGTGGAGCGTCCCCCATGAGGTCCCTCCAGGCAGGCCCATCGTCTCGGACTGCAACAGCGAGACGTATCGCACGGCGGAATATATTGAACATTTCCTGAATCCTCTCTCCACCAGGCACCCCAGTTATCTGAAAGATACTTATGATTTTATTAATAAAATAGGGCCACTAAAAATTCCTCCAAACTCATTATTATTTACTATAGATATTGACAGTTTATATACCAACATAGAGACGGAAGTGGGATTAGAAGCAGTAAAAAAGATGATGATTAAATATCCAGATTATAACAGACCAGATAAATATATACTCCAACTATTAAATATAAACCTCACTAAAAATGATTTCGAGTTTAACAATAAATATTATTTACAAACCAAAGGAACTGCCATGGGCAAAAAGTTCGCCCCTTCCTATGCCAATATTTTTATGGCAGATTGGGAGGAATCTGCTTTAAACACGGCCCCTATCAAACCATATCTATATTATAGATTTTTAGATGACATCTGGGGCGTCTGGACCCATTCTATGGACGATTTTGTTGCTTTCACTAATCACTTAAATAGTCACCAATCATCAATAACAATTAAATATACGGTACATCCAGAAAAAGTAAATTTCCTAGATGTTGTGTCTTACAAAGGTCTCAATTTTCCTGCCACCGGTCAGCTGGACTTCAAGGTCTATTTTAAGGAGACCGATACGCATTCACTACTGCACAAAGACAGTTACCACCCTAGCCACACTTTTGGAGGTATAGTAAAATCACAGTTGTTAAGGTTTAAGAGAATTTGCACACAAAACACATCTTTCCTTGAAGCATGCAAGACCTTGTTCACAGCACTGAGAAAACGAGGATATACCCGTACTTTTCTCAAAAATGTATTCAGAACTTTTGATCGGCCGGCAGAGAAACCTTTAGAGGACGTGAGACAGAGAGACAAAATCATACCTCTGGTGACACATTATTCTAGTTTTAGTACACAGTTAAACGCAGCAGTTAAAAGTAATTTTGAAAAATTCATAACACCCTCTAAATACTTGCAACGTCATAAACCCATTGCAGCCTATAGGAGAAATAAAAACTTCCTGGACATACTGGTCCAAAGTAAACTTGTTAAACCAAAAAACAAAGGCCGAATTGGCAGTTGCAAATATTATGTTTCTCACAGATTCATTAAAAGCAGGGTAAATAAATGCGTTATAAAACTGTCTACGTCTCTGTCACATCTCAGCAAGAACTGCATATATCTCATTTACTGCCACAAATGTCGACGACAGTATGTAGGCCAAACCAAAAATGAATTAAGGGAAAGAGTGTACCAACATGCACATAATGTGACGCACAAAATAATGAAAAGACAACATTTGGTACAGCATTTCCTGGTTCATGGCCTACAGTCGTTGAGGGTCACGTGTCTTCAAGCTAACCCACGATGGTCCTTACAGGAGCGACTCAGGGCCGAGAGTCGCTGGATCAAACGCTTGGACACTGTGCACCCCAGGGGACTAAATGAGATGTAAAAACTTATATGTATCTATCCTCTTTTATCTTTCTATCCTTTTCTCCACTTTCCAAAGCCTATGTTTTTTCCTTCTTTGAGCCACGTGTTTTTTATTAAGGTGACACACCACTCTAACCCTAAACCTAACCATTTGACACCTGGCTCATAACCCTGATGGGCACACACCACTCTAACCCTAAACCTAACCATTTGACACCTGGCTCATAACCCTGATGGGCACACACCACTCTAACCCTAACCCTAACCAGCACAGCCCTCTGGCACACAACCCTGAGGCGCTCACCCCTCGCTCTTCTAACCCTACCCAATTCTAGCCCGCGGGTTTTGAACCCGGGTAATAATAGCCCTCTCCAAAATTACCCCTCTGAACCGTACCCCGGGCTTGGTGTGACCCCCGGAAAAAACAAGTGGCTTTCTTTCTCCTTTTTGTTCTTTTTCTTAAATTATCAATACATTATTAATATATACCCCCTCTGTTCCTATAAAAACAGAAGTAATGGATAAATGGTTATATAAATAAATAAATAAATGAGTACATGAACACACTACAACACATCACACACAAGGAAACATACAACTGTGGGGCAGAGTGCTGTGGGGTTTGGACCCTGGCCCCGTCCAGTAGCCGTCTTTAGTGGTCAGCGGTTGGGTGGAGAGTGCATAACCATTTCCGATTCCTTCGGGGATCGGATCTTGGATCGATTTCCCCTAACCCTAACCCTAACCTAACCCTAACCCTAACCCTAACCCTAACCCTAACCCTAACCCTAACCCTAACCCTAACCCTAACCCTAACCCTAACCCTAACCCTAACCCTAACCCTAACCCTAACCCTAACCCTAACCCTAACCCTAACCCTAACCCTAAACCTTTGGAAAGTTCGAAACGCGTCGCGAGAGTGTGCCTGGATGACACGGGACCGTAAAAATGAGTACAGCTGCCATCATTTGAAAGGTGGGTGATGTAGCAGAGCCTTGGAAAATTTTCTCTTCATGCCCAAATAGGCGTTGAGTTGGTCAAAATGGCCTCCATCATTGTTGTGGGTGATGTTGAAGAGCCGCATAATTTTTTCTCCGTCCCCTGTGACGTCGAGTGTCTCCTTATGTCCAAATAGACGGGAGTTATATATGTCCAAATAGACGGGAGTTATATGCCCCTCACCACATCTGCCTAAAACCTAACCTTCGTTTTTTTATAAAATTAAACCCTTGTTAATATAGCCCTCTTGATTTGAACCCTGGCAATTTTAGCCCTCTATTTTATTTTTTAATAATGATATATATCTGGTCTCGTCCAGTAGCCGTCTTTAGTGGTCAGCGGTTGGGTGGAGAGTGCATAACCATTTCCGATTCCTTCGGGGATCGGATCTTGGATCGATTTCCCCTAACACGCCAGGTCCTCCAACTCTGAGCTTCAGATGGTGATGGATGGGGCTTTGTTTATGTATGGTTATTAAATTTTAAAATTAAAAACAAATGTGTTGATAGTGAAAAAACGATTTATGAAGCACCATACAGTGTTGATTGGTATTAAAAAATAAATGTATTGAGGTTGAAAAAACGATTTATGAAGCACCATACAGTGTTGAAAGGTATTTAGCAGTGGGAGGGGCACCCCGCCCTCTACCATACGGAGTTGGAGAGGGAACAGAGACAGTTGTCATCCCAATTCGCCTGATGAGAACCTTTGGAAAGTTCGAAACGCGTCGCGAGAGTGTGCCTGGATGACACGGGACCGTAAAAATGAGTACAGCTGCCATCATTTGAAAGGTGGGTGATGTAGCAGAGCCTTGGAAAATTTTCTCTTCATGCCCAAATAGGCGTTGAGTTGGTCAAAATGGCCTCCATCATTGTTGTGGGTGATGTTGAAGAGCCGCATAATTTTTTCTCCGTCCCCTGTGACGTCGAGTGTCTCCTTATGTCCAAATAGACGGGAGTTATATATGTCCAAATAGACGGGAGTTATATGCCCCTCACCACATCTGCCTAAAACCTAACCTTCGTTTTTTTATAAAATTAAACCCTTGTTAATATAGCCCTCTTGATTTGAACCCTGGCAATTTTAGCCCTCTATTTTATTTTTTAATAATGATATATATCTGGTCTCGTCCAGTAGCCGTCTTTAGTGGTCAGCGGTTGGGTGGAGAGTGCATAACCATTTCCGATTCCTTCGGGGATCGGATCTTGGATCGATTTCCCCTAACACGCCAGGTCCTCCAACTCTGAGCTTCAGATGGTGATGGATGGGGCTTTGTTTATGTATGGTTATTAAATTTTAAAATTAAAAACAAATGTGTTGATAGTGAAAAAACGATTTATGAAGCACCATACAGTGTTGATTGGTATTAAAAAATAAATGTATTGAGGTTGAAAAAACGATTTATGAAGCACCATACAGTGTTGAAAGGTATTTAGCAGTGGGAGGGGCACCCCGCCCTCTACCATACGGAGTTGGAGAGGGAACAGAGACAGTTGTCATCCCAATTCGCCTGATGAGAACCTTTGGAAAGTTCGAAACGCGTCGCGAGAGTGTGCCTGGATGACACGGGACCGTAAAAATGAGTACAGCTGCCATCATTTGAAAGGTGGGTGATGTAGCAGAGCCTTGGAAAATTTTCTCTTCATGCCCAAATAGGCGTTGAGTTGGTCAAAATGGCCTCCATCATTGTTGTGGGTGATGTTGAAGAGCCGCATAATTTTTTCTCCGTCCCCTGTGACGTCGAGTGTCTCCTTATGTCCAAATAGACGGGAGTTATATATGTCCAAATAGACGGGAGTTATATGCCCCTCACCACATCTGCCTAAAACCTAACCTTCGTTTTTTTATAAAATTAAACCCTTGTTAATATAGCCCTCTTGATTTGAACCCTGGCAATTTTAGCCCTCTATTTTATTTTTTAATAATGATATATATCTGGTCTCGTCCAGTAGCCGTCTTTAGTGGTCAGCGGTTGGGTGGAGAGTGCATAACCATTTCCGATTCCTTCGGGGATCGGATCTTGGATCGATTTCCCCTAACACGCCAGGTCCTCCAACTCTGAGCTTCAGATGGTGATGGATGGGGCTTTGTTTATGTATGGTTATTAAATTTTAAAATTAAAAACAAATGTGTTGATAGTGAAAAAACGATTTATGAAGCACCATACAGTGTTGATTGGTATTAAAAAATAAATGTATTGAGGTTGAAAAAACGATTTATGAAGCACCATACAGTGTTGAAAGGTATTTAGCAGTGGGAGGGGCACCCCGCCCTCTACCATACGGAGTTGGAGAGGGAACAGAGACAGTTGTCATCCCAATTCGCCTGATGAGAACCTTTGGAAAGTTCGAAACGCGTCGCGAGAGTGTGCCTGGATGACACGGGACCGTAAAAATGAGTACAGCTGCCATCATTTGAAAGGTGGGTGATGTAGCAGAGCCTTGGAAAATTTTCTCTTCATGCCCAAATAGGCGTTGAGTTGGTCAAAATGGCCTCCATCATTGTTGTGGGTGATGTTGAAGAGCCGCATAATTTTTTCTCCGTCCCCTGTGACGTCGAGTGTCTCCTTATGTCCAAATAGACGGGAGTTATATATGTCCAAATAGACGGGAGTTATATGCCCCTCACCACATCTGCCTAAAACCTAACCTTCGTTTTTTTATAAAATTAAACCCTTGTTAATATAGCCCTCTTGATTTGAACCCTGGCAATTTTAGCCCTCTATTTTATTTTTTAATAATGATATATATCTGGTCTCGTCCAGTAGCCGTCTTTAGTGGTCAGCGGTTGGGTGGAGAGTGCATAACCATTTCCGATTCCTTCGGGGATCGGATCTTGGATCGATTTCCCCTAACACGCCAGGTCCTCCAACTCTGAGCTTCAGATGGTGATGGATGGGGCTTTGTTTATGTATGGTTATTAAATTTTAAAATTAAAAACAAATGTGTTGATAGTGAAAAAACGATTTATGAAGCACCATACAGTGTTGATTGGTATTAAAAAATAAATGTATTGAGGTTGAAAAAACGATTTATGAAGCACCATACAGTGTTGAAAGGTATTTAGCAGTGGGAGGGGCACCCCGCCCTCTACCATACGGAGTTGGAGAGGGAACAGAGACAGTTGTCATCCCAATTCGCCTGATGAGAACCTTTGGAAAGTTCGAAACGCGTCGCGAGAGTGTGCCTGGATGACACGGGACCGTAAAAATGAGTACAGCTGCCATCATTTGAAAGGTGGGTGATGTAGCAGAGCCTTGGAAAATTTTCTCTTCATGCCCAAATAGGCGTTGAGTTGGTCAAAATGGCCTCCATCATTGTTGTGGGTGATGTTGAAGAGCCGCATAATTTTTTCTCCGTCCCCTGTGACGTCGAGTGTCTCCTTATGTCCAAATAGACGGGAGTTATATATGTCCAAATAGACGGGAGTTATATGCCCCTCACCACATCTGCCTAAAACCTAACCTTCGTTTTTTTATAAAATTAAACCCTTGTTAATATAGCCCTCTTGATTTGAACCCTGGCAATTTTAGCCCTCTATTTTATTTTTTAATAATGATATATATCTGGTCTCGTCCAGTAGCCGTCTTTAGTGGTCAGCGGTTGGGTGGAGAGTGCATAACCATTTCCGATTCCTTCGGGGATCGGATCTTGGATCGATTTCCCCTAACACGCCAGGTCCTCCAACTCTGAGCTTCAGATGGTGATGGATGGGGCTTTGTTTATGTATGGTTATTAAATTTTAAAATTAAAAACAAATGTGTTGATAGTGAAAAAACGATTTATGAAGCACCATACAGTGTTGATTGGTATTAAAAAATAAATGTATTGAGGTTGAAAAAACGATTTATGAAGCACCATACAGTGTTGAAAGGTATTTAGCAGTGGGAGGGGCACCCCGCCCTCTACCATACGGAGTTGGAGAGGGAACAGAGACAGTTGTCATCCCAATTCGCCTGATGAGAACCTTTGGAAAGTTCGAAACGCGTCGCGAGAGTGTGCCTGGATGACACGGGACCGTAAAAATGAGTACAGCTGCCATCATTTGAAAGGTGGGTGATGTAGCAGAGCCTTGGAAAATTTTCTCTTCATGCCCAAATAGGCGTTGAGTTGGTCAAAATGGCCTCCATCATTGTTGTGGGTGATGTTGAAGAGCCGCATAATTTTTTCTCCGTCCCCTGTGACGTCGAGTGTCTCCTTATGTCCAAATAGACGGGAGTTATATATGTCCAAATAGACGGGAGTTATATGCCCCTCACCACATCTGCCTAAAACCTAACCTTCGTTTTTTTATAAAATTAAACCCTTGTTAATATAGCCCTCTTGATTTGAACCCTGGCAATTTTAGCCCTCTATTTTATTTTTTAATAATGATATATATCTGGTCTCGTCCAGTAGCCGTCTTTAGTGGTCAGCGGTTGGGTGGAGAGTGCATAACCATTTCCGATTCCTTCGGGGATCGGATCTTGGATCGATTTCCCCTAACACGCCAGGTCCTCCAACTCTGAGCTTCAGATGGTGATGGATGGGGCTTTGTTTATGTATGGTTATTAAATTTTAAAATTAAAAACAAATGTGTTGATAGTGAAAAAACGATTTATGAAGCACCATACAGTGTTGATTGGTATTAAAAAATAAATGTATTGAGGTTGAAAAAACGATTTATGAAGCACCATACAGTGTTGAAAGGTATTTAGCAGTGGGAGGGGCACCCCGCCCTCTACCATACGGAGTTGGAGAGGGAACAGAGACAGTTGTCATCCCAATTCGCCTGATGAGAACCTTTGGAAAGTTCGAAACGCGTCGCGAGAGTGTGCCTGGATGACACGGGACCGTAAAAATGAGTACAGCTGCCATCATTTGAAAGGTGGGTGATGTAGCAGAGCCTTGGAAAATTTTCTCTTCATGCCCAAATAGGCGTTGAGTTGGTCAAAATGGCCTCCATCATTGTTGTGGGTGATGTTGAAGAGCCGCATAATTTTTTCTCCGTCCCCTGTGACGTCGAGTGTCTCCTTATGTCCAAATAGACGGGAGTTATATATGTCCAAATAGACGGGAGTTATATGCCCCTCACCACATCTGCCTAAAACCTAACCTTCGTTTTTTTATAAAATTAAACCCTTGTTAATATAGCCCTCTTGATTTGAACCCTGGCAATTTTAGCCCTCTATTTTATTTTTTAATAATGATATATATCTGGTCTCGTCCAGTAGCCGTCTTTAGTGGTCAGCGGTTGGGTGGAGAGTGCATAACCATTTCCGATTCCTTCGGGGATCGGATCTTGGATCGATTTCCCCTAACACGCCAGGTCCTCCAACTCTGAGCTTCAGATGGTGATGGATGGGGCTTTGTTTATGTATGGTTATTAAATTTTAAAATTAAAAACAAATGTGTTGATAGTGAAAAAACGATTTATGAAGCACCATACAGTGTTGATTGGTATTAAAAAATAAATGTATTGAGGTTGAAAAAACGATTTATGAAGCACCATACAGTGTTGAAAGGTATTTAGCAGTGGGAGGGGCACCCCGCCCTCTACCATACGGAGTTGGAGAGGGAACAGAGACAGTTGTCATCCCAATTCGCCTGATGAGAACCTTTGGAAAGTTCGAAACGCGTCGCGAGAGTGTGCCTGGATGACACGGGACCGTAAAAATGAGTACAGCTGCCATCATTTGAAAGGTGGGTGATGTAGCAGAGCCTTGGAAAATTTTCTCTTCATGCCCAAATAGGCGTTGAGTTGGTCAAAATGGCCTCCATCATTGTTGTGGGTGATGTTGAAGAGCCGCATAATTTTTTCTCCGTCCCCTGTGACGTCGAGTGTCTCCTTATGTCCAAATAGACGGGAGTTATATATGTCCAAATAGACGGGAGTTATATGCCCCTCACCACATCTGCCTAAAACCTAACCTTCGTTTTTTTATAAAATTAAACCCTTGTTAATATAGCCCTCTTGATTTGAACCCTGGCAATTTTAGCCCTCTATTTTATTTTTTAATAATGATATATATCTGGTCTCGTCCAGTAGCCGTCTTTAGTGGTCAGCGGTTGGGTGGAGAGTGCATAACCATTTCCGATTCCTTCGGGGATCGGATCTTGGATCGATTTCCCCTAACACGCCAGGTCCTCCAACTCTGAGCTTCAGATGGTGATGGATGGGGCTTTGTTTATGTATGGTTATTAAATTTTAAAATTAAAAACAAATGTGTTGATAGTGAAAAAACGATTTATGAAGCACCATACAGTGTTGATTGGTATTAAAAAATAAATGTATTGAGGTTGAAAAAACGATTTATGAAGCACCATACAGTGTTGAAAGGTATTTAGCAGTGGGAGGGGCACCCCGCCCTCTACCATACGGAGTTGGAGAGGGAACAGAGACAGTTGTCATCCCAATTCGCCTGATGAGAACCTTTGGAAAGTTCGAAACGCGTCGCGAGAGTGTGCCTGGATGACACGGGACCGTAAAAATGAGTACAGCTGCCATCATTTGAAAGGTGGGTGATGTAGCAGAGCCTTGGAAAATTTTCTCTTCATGCCCAAATAGGCGTTGAGTTGGTCAAAATGGCCTCCATCATTGTTGTGGGTGATGTTGAAGAGCCGCATAATTTTTTCTCCGTCCCCTGTGACGTCGAGTGTCTCCTTATGTCCAAATAGACGGGAGTTATATATGTCCAAATAGACGGGAGTTATATGCCCCTCACCACATCTGCCTAAAACCTAACCTTCGTTTTTTTATAAAATTAAACCCTTGTTAATATAGCCCTCTTGATTTGAACCCTGGCAATTTTAGCCCTCTATTTTATTTTTTAATAATGATATATATCTGGTCTCGTCCAGTAGCCGTCTTTAGTGGTCAGCGGTTGGGTGGAGAGTGCATAACCATTTCCGATTCCTTCGGGGATCGGATCTTGGATCGATTTCCCCTAACACGCCAGGTCCTCCAACTCTGAGCTTCAGATGGTGATGGATGGGGCTTTGTTTATGTATGGTTATTAAATTTTAAAATTAAAAACAAATGTGTTGATAGTGAAAAAACGATTTATGAAGCACCATACAGTGTTGATTGGTATTAAAAAATAAATGTATTGAGGTTGAAAAAACGATTTATGAAGCACCATACAGTGTTGAAAGGTATTTAGCAGTGGGAGGGGCACCCCGCCCTCTACCATACGGAGTTGGAGAGGGAACAGAGACAGTTGTCATCCCAATTCGCCTGATGAGAACCTTTGGAAAGTTCGAAACGCGTCGCGAGAGTGTGCCTGGATGACACGGGACCGTAAAAATGAGTACAGCTGCCATCATTTGAAAGGTGGGTGATGTAGCAGAGCCTTGGAAAATTTTCTCTTCATGCCCAAATAGGCGTTGAGTTGGTCAAAATGGCCTCCATCATTGTTGTGGGTGATGTTGAAGAGCCGCATAATTTTTTCTCCGTCCCCTGTGACGTCGAGTGTCTCCTTATGTCCAAATAGACGGGAGTTATATATGTCCAAATAGACGGGAGTTATATGCCCCTCACCACATCTGCCTAAAACCTAACCTTCGTTTTTTTATAAAATTAAACCCTTGTTAATATAGCCCTCTTGATTTGAACCCTGGCAATTTTAGCCCTCTATTTTATTTTTTAATAATGATATATATCTGGTCTCGTCCAGTAGCCGTCTTTAGTGGTCAGCGGTTGGGTGGAGAGTGCATAACCATTTCCGATTCCTTCGGGGATCGGATCTTGGATCGATTTCCCCTAACACGCCAGGTCCTCCAACTCTGATCTTCAGATGGTGATGGATGGGGCTTTGTTTATGTATGGTTATTAAATTTTAAAATTAAAAACAAATGTGTTGATAGTGAAAAAACGATTTATGAAGCACCATACAGTGTTGATTGGTATTAAAAAATAAATGTATTGAGGTTGAAAAAACGATTTATGAAGCACCATACAGTGTTGAAAGGTATTTAGCAGTGGGAGGGGCACCCCGCCCTCTACCATACGGAGTTGGAGAGGGAACAGAGACAGTTGTCATCCCAATTCGCCTGATGAGAACCTTTGGAAAGTTCGAAACGCGTCGCGAGAGTGTGCCTGGATGACACGGGACCGTAAAAATGAGTACAGCTGCCATCATTTGAAAGGTGGGTGATGTAGCAGAGCCTTGGAAAATTTTCTCTTCATGCCCAAATAGGCGTTGAGTTGGTCAAAATGGCCTCCATCATTGTTGTGGGTGATGTTGAAGAGCCGCATAATTTTTTCTCCGTCCCCTGTGACGTCGAGTGTCTCCTTATGTCCAAATAGACGGGAGTTATATATGTCCAAATAGACGGGAGTTATATGCCCCTCACCACATCTGCCTAAAACCTAACCTTCGTTTTTTTATAAAATTAAACCCTTGTTAATATAGCCCTCTTGATTTGAACCCTGGCAATTTTAGCCCTCTATTTTATTTTTTAATAATGATATATATCTGGTCTCGTCCAGTAGCCGTCTTTAGTGGTCAGCGGTTGGGTGGAGAGTGCATAACCATTTCCGATTCCTTCGGGGATCGGATCTTGGATCGATTTCCCCTAACCCTAACCCTAACCCTAACCCTAACCCTAACCCTAACCCTAACCCTAACCCTAACCCTAACCATTTGAGACCTGGCTCATAACCCTGATGGGCACACACCACTCTAACCCTAACCCTAACCAGCACAGCCCTCTGGCACACAACCCTGAGGCGCTCACCCCTCGCTCTTCTAACCCTACCCAATTCTAGCCCGCGGGTTTTGAACCCGGGTAATAATAGCCCTCTCCAAAATTACCCCTCTGAACCGTACCCCGGGCTTGGTGTGACCCCCGGAAAAAACAAGTGGCTTTCTTTCTCCTTTTTGTTCTTTTTCTTAAATTATCAATACATTATTAATATATACCCCCTCTGTTCCTATAAAAACAGAAGTAATGGATAAATGGTTATATAAATAAATAAATAAATGAGTACATGAACACACTACAACACATCACACACAAGGAAACATACAACTGTGGGGCAGAGTACTGTGGGGTTTGGACCCTGGCCCCGTCCAGTAGCCGTCTTTAGTGGTCAGCGGTTGGGTGGAGAGTGCATAACCATTTCCGATTCCTTCGGGGATCGGATCTTGGATCGATTTCCCCTAACCCTAACCCTAACCCTAACCCTAACCAGCACAGCCCTCTGGCACACAACCCTGAGGCGCTCACCCCTCGCTCTTCTAACCCTACCCAATTCTAGCCCGCGGGTTTTGAACCCGGGTAATAATAGCCCGCTCCAAAATTACCCCTCTGAACCGTACCCCGGGCTTGGTGTGACCCCCGGAAAAAACAAGTGGCTTTCTTTCTCCTTTTTGTTCTTTTTCTTAAATTATCAATACATTATTAATATATACCCCCTCTGTTCCTATAAAAACAGAAGTAATGGATAAATGGTTATATAAATAAATAAATAAATGAGTACATGAACACACTACAACACATCACACACAAGGAAACATACAACTGTGGGGCAGAGTACTGTGGGGTTTGGACCCTGGCCCCGTCCAGTAGCCGTCTTTAGTGGTCAGCGGTTGGGTGGAGAGTGCATAACCATTTCCGATTCCTTCGGGGATCGGATCTTGGATCGATTTCCCCTAACCCTAACCCTAACCCTAACCCTAACCAGCACAGCCCTCTGGCACACAACCCTGAGGCGCTCACCCCTCGCTCTTCTAACCCTACCCAATTCTAGCCCGCGGGTTTTGAACCCGGGTAATAATAGCCCGCTCCAAAATTACCCCTCTGAACCGTACCCCGGGCTTGGTGTGACCCCCGGAAAAAACAAGTGGCTTTCTTTCTCCTTTTTGTTCTTTTTCTTAAATTATCAATACATTATTAATATATACCCCCTCTGTTCCTATAAAAACAGAAGTAATGGATAAATGGTTATATAAATAAATAAATAAATGAGTACATGAACACACTACAACACCCCACACACAAGGAAACATACAACTGTGGGGCAGAGTACTGTGGGGTTTGGACCCTGGCCCCGTCCAGTAGCCGTCTTTAGTGGTCAGCGGTTGGGTGGAGAGTGCATAACCATTTCCGATTCCTTCGGGGATCGGATCTTGGATCGATTTCCCCTAACCCTAACCCTAACCCTAACCCTACCCACCCTAACCCTGATGGGCACACACCACTCTAACCCTAACCATTTGAGACCTGGCTCATAACCCTGATGGGCACACACCACTCTAACCCTAACCCTAACCAGCACAGCCCTCTGGCACACAACCCTGAGGCGCTCACCCCTCGCTCTTCTAACCCTACCCAATTCTAGCCCGCGGGTTTTGAACCCGGGTAATAATAGCCCTCTCCAAAATTACCCCTCTGAACCGTACCCCGGGCTTGGTGTGACCCCCGGAAAAAACAAGTGGCTTTCTTTCTCCTTTTTGTTCTTTTTCTTAAATTATCAATACATTATTAATATATACCCCCTCTGTTCCTATAAAAACAGAAGTAATGGATAAATGGTTATATAAATAAATAAATAAATGAGTACATAAACATACAACTGTGGGGCAGAGTGCTGTGGGGTTTGGACCCTGGCCCCGTCCAGTAGCCGTCTTTAGTGGTCAGTGGTTGGGTGGAGAGTGCATAACCATTTCCGATTCCTTCGGGGATCGGATCTTGGATCGATTTCCCCTAACCCTAACCCTAACCCCTAACCCTAACCCCTAACCCTAACCCCTAACCCTAACCCTAACCCTAACCCTAACCCTAACCGTCACAGTCCTGATGGATCAGTGGCTTATACCTAAACTTAACCGTCACAGTCCTGATGGATCAGTGGTTTATACCTAACCCTAACCGTCACAGCCCTGATGGATCAGTGGCTTATACTTAACCCTAACCGTCACAGCCCTGATGGATCAGTGGTTTATACCTAAACCTAACCGTCACAGTCCTGATGGATTTGTGAAATACACGGGGATCTGTCCCTGCACTTATCCTTCCCTTAATCCTACCCCTCACGACCACTGAGGGATTTGTGAGATGTATTCGGGGCGCTCGGTGCTCATCCTTTTCCTAAAAACTATCCTCACAACCCGGAGGGATTTGAGATGCATGGGTATTTGTTCCTGCGTTTATTCTTCACTGGCATTTGGCCATGGTGGCTGGGGAGAGGAGTGGAATTTACCCCTGCGTCCCCTAATTCTAAAGGTCATAGCCCGGTGGGAATGGTGACATGGGGGAGATCGGTCCTTATGTGGATCCTAGCCTTGCTCTAACTATCATAGGCATGATGGATCATTGGCTCGGGTTTATCTGCTGTTTCCTTTCCGGCCTGGCGGAACGTTGGGTTTGGTGGGATAGGAACGGAAGTAATGGTTTAACAACCTCCTGTATTGGAGGTATCGTAGCTCTCCTCATCTGGATCTAACCATCGAACCCTGATATCGATGATATGGGTCAGATCGGTCCTTACGTTGATCCTAGCCTTATTCTAACTATCACAGCCATGATGGATCAGGGGCTCGGGTTTGTCTGTTTCCTTTCCGGCCTAGCGGAACGTTTGGTTTGGTGGGATAGGAACGGGAGTAATGGTTTAACAACCGACTACAGGGATTTAACCATCGAACACTGGTATCAATGACATGGGTCTGGGTCGACCCTCGCACCCTTTATTGCCTAATCTTAGCCATCACAGCCCTGATGGACCAGGGGTGCAGATTTATCTCCTTGGTCTGCCTCCCGGCCTGAACGACGGCTGGAGCCGGGAGCTGGCTTCCAGCTCCATTTCGGCCTGGCCGAGCGTTGGCTTTGGTGGGGAGGGAGCCATAGTAAGGATTCTGAACTTACCCGTCAGGTGGACTTGCTGATTTCCATGCCTACGGGCTAAAGCTCTGGTTCATCGAGATTGTGTGGGTGTATATACCAAGTCCGGGTCAGTTCTGCTCGTCACAGTGATAGAGGCTCTTCACCCACCAATGTTTTTTGCTAAGGTCGGTCTGGAGGAGGACATGATGGGTTTTATTTTCATGGGGTAGGGTGCGGACGTGTGGGGGTTTAGTTCTAGAGTTTGGGGAAGTGTTGGGCCAGGCCCGGTCTAGCATTTCCCCCGGGGGGGAGGGTTTTTTGTTTGAGGGGCCCGGAACCTAGTAATGGTAGTCCCGAGAGGGGACGACGGTTGGGTCAAAAGAGCACGAGCCCGTGCCTTTCCTCAGACTCCCCTTGGACCCGGACCAGTTCTAGGCCAGGGGAGCTGTTGTAATTCTTACAAAAACCTAACCCTAACCCTAACCCTAACCCTAACCCAAGTCAAACACAAGTCCCACCCAAGTCAAACACAAGTCCCACCCACCTAAGTCCCACCCAAGTCAAACACAAGTCCCACCCAAGTCAAACACAAGTCCCACCCACCCAAGTCCCACCCAACGTCCTATATATATATATGTGGGGCTCAACTCCATAACTCAAAAAGGGGAGGAGATAGAGGGATGGGACCACGCCCAATCGACTGGGCATGGCCAAATTAGTATATATACCAAATCTCCTCCCTCTAGGACCAAGGGAAGCAAAGTGCACCAGGGGGTGTAATAGCATATCTCGGCACCTGGTGGCGCTAGAGCCACGGAACCAAGTGCAATCGACTGGGCATACTCTAATTAGTATACTCACAAAATTTCAGATCTGTAGCTGCAAAAAAAATGGGGGTGCAATACCATATCTCGGCCCCTGGTGGCGCTAGAGCTCCCAAACCAAGTGCAAACGATCGGGCGCCCTCTAAATAGTATATATACCAAATTTCAGCCTCCTAGGACCTATAGAAACGAAGTGCACCCCCCCTATAGGGGGGTGCACTTTCGCATTTTACCCTGTTACCTAACCCTAACCCTAACCCAAGTCAAACACAAGTCCCACCCAAGTCAAACACAAGTCCCACCCACCTAAGTCCCACCCAAGTCAAACACAAGTCCCACCCAAGTCAAACACAAGTCCCACCCACCCAAGTCCCACCCAACGTCCTATATATATATATGTGGGGCTCAACTCCATAACTCAAAAAGGCGAGGAGATAGAGGGATGGGTTCACGCCCAATCGACTGGGCGTGACCAAATTAGTATACAGGCGAAGTCTCCGCCCTGTAAGACCAAAGGGGGCGGAGTTAGAGGGGGGGCTCAACTGGGGGCTCAACTCCATAACTCAAAAAGGGGAGGAGCTAAAGGGATGGGACCACGCCCAATCGACTGGGCGTGGCCAAATTAGTATACAGGCGAAGTTTCATCCCCCTAGGACCAAAGGGGGCGGAGTTACTGGGGGGGGCTCAACTCAGGGGGGCTCAACTTCGCAAAAGTGCCTATTACCCTAACCCTAACCCTAACCCTAACCCTAACCTAGGAAAAATACTATAATACTATATATAATAATTATATATACTAAAAAAAATTACACTTTCCCATTCATTTTCAATGTGGGGTCAATCTGACCCCGAGGGACTTAAACGGTAAAACATTTTTTACACACCTTTAGAACAACCAAATCAAGCCCAGATTTTTTTGTGCATGTTAAGATGGATTATTTAGGAAAAGTCACAGAGTCTCATGGCCCTGAGATGAAGGGAACACTTTTTAAAAATGGAGGAAAAGTCCAGTGGGGTCAGCTGGACCCCAAGGGCCGATTAAGGGTTAATAGCAAACAATGCAAGATAAATGAATCACCCTTGTTGCTGAATTATCTACAGTAACACAGGCTACAGTTGCCACATTAGAAAATACACTTACATTACCTAACTTACATAACATAAACCCGTACAGTTTCTAATGGTATCTATTCAGTGTACCATATGACTGAATCTATACTGTAGTTGACCTTTTATACAGTTCCCTTTCAGTCGGTCACGTTCGACGTACGTCAGAAGTGAACAGATGAATTGGGATATCGCATGAGAGTCATGTCGCCTTCGAGTGTGTACTAAACGAGCCAATGAACATTGGCGTGCAAGATTTACATGTCGCTCTCCGCCCCGCAGCGCAGGGATAAATACGGAAGTGCATGCAAGCGCACCTTAGCACTAAAATCACAAAAGATCATCAAAAGTGAAATTTTTTTCAAACTTTCAGCATAATTTCAATTGTGTTAGAACAATACACAATCACAAAGTATCCTTTTCACTACACAAAATAAGTGTTTCATCTATATAAATGTTTCATTCACAGCAACTGCCTTTCATAAAGCTTATTCAACTTGTTTCAATTAACATCTTTAATAATTTCTACTCTGTAGATGATTGTGGATAAATGATTGTGTACTGCCAGAACGCATTTCAAGGTCAAAGGGGCATTGACCCCCCCCCAATCTTTCACAACATTTCCCAACATCGCATGTTTTCATGAGGCATTTCTTCAGTAGCAGGACTATAGATATCACTACAGATTTCTGATCAGCTTCAGACTTACCATATCAAGAACAGAGACTCCAGGTAAGATGTGATTTTAGAACAATATGAACAGGGAGTGTCAGTGTTATTGTGTTGGAGTAAATAAAGGTGACTTGGCTTAAGGGTTGAGCAAAGCTTCACAGCAAACCAATCTACATGTTCACTGAAAGGAAAAGTTACGTTTTTCAGAGGATAGGTGTAAGAAGTTGTGGAACCATGAAGTTGAAACTGGAGAGACTAGAAAGTGCAAGGTTATATTTAACTATTATATTATATTTTAACCATTAAATTAGTGTGTGTGACCCGGGCTGGCAGAATGAGTTGTAATGCTAATTATGAGCTACTGGCAAAACAAGTGGAACATTTCCAATTTTGGTCGAATTTGAGGTTTTCACTAAAATTAATTAATTAAACTCTTGTCCAGTGATCTCAATAATCCAAATAGTAATTAAAGTCTCTGTATTTGTGTGTTTTCTGAGAGGTCTACCTTCCTAAATCTTTCCTTTGTTTTAATAATCCATGAAACATTGCAGTTTTTCTCTGATAGTTTCTCAATGACTGCCTAAGCTTCCCCTCAGCACAAGTTTGGTATCGTTATAAAGAGCAGTATTCCAAGCAGGGCCTGAAATGAACTTTTTTGACCAGCAGACACTGTGGCAGGTGGTGTCAGGGTTCTGTCACTTCGGTCTAGTTCACTCTTGGTTTGTGACAGAGCCCTGACACTCCTGTATTGTTTGTCTTGCCTCGTGTGAGCGCGCAGCTTTGAGCATGCTCAAGCTGCGTGCTCTTCTGTCCTTGTGTTTTGTGTGCGGGGCGTGGTGTTCGGATCCCAGCACTTCGGTCTAGTTTGGGTTTCAGTTTTGTGTTGGGATTCGGACATTCATGCTCCGCGTGTTTGTTTTGTCCTGTGAGCGTTTGCTCTTCTGTCTGTGTGTTCTGTGTAGCACACGGTTCATGTTTTCATCGGCCGTGTGCTTTCATGTTTTGTTTTGTCTTATGTTGTGTAGCACGTGGTTGGTGTTTTTTCACTGGCTACGTGCTACGTCATGTTGTCATGTTTTGTGTGAACATGCAGCTGATGAGTTCTCATTGGCTGCATGTTCATGTCATGTTTGGTGTGAGCACATGTCTTGTTAAGTGTTTCTTTGTGCCATGTGCTCGTGTCCATTGTCTAACCCCGCCCACCTTGTTTCCTGATTATTGGTTCATTTGCCCCACCTGTCTTCCCTCGTTACCCTCTTTTGTTTGTTCCCTATTTAATCTCCTAGTGTTTGCAGTCCAGTGCTGAATCGTCGTCGTATGTACCTCCTGTTTCCTTGCTCCCTTCAAGTCAAGCCAAGCCTAGTCAAGTCTGTTTTTCCCCCTCGGGGTAGTTTGTTTTGTTTTGTCTTGTTTTTTGTTTTATTTTTATCATTAAAAGCCCATATTTTCTCTGCATCTGAGTCCTCGCCTCATCCCTTCAACAAACCTTGACAGGTGGATTTAAAAACCCTGACCCTAACCCTAACGATTAACATCTCTGCTTTCAAACGGATTACATAAACAGAATATTTGTATTTGTTTTTGATTTGGTTTACAGTGTTTAAAACCTGACATTTCAGCGTTTCTTTAGACATATGTCTCATGTTTGTAAGACAAGAATTCACTAAGCTAGAGGTCATTTTCTGAAGACTATCTGAATGAACATCTTTGACAGAGAGGCTGCAGATCACGGAACATGTTTGATTTCTTTATTTTGCAAAAAGCACAACAATTTGTTTTTATTGTGACTGTACTAAAAATAGAAACTTAACAGATTATAATGATGTATAACACTTGCCTGAATGATAAAAAACGACAGAGTTATTTGAGTCTCTTTGGCACTGATAAGAAATCATTGTGTCGATTCATTCAAACGGCTGATTCATTCAAGAATGAGGCAGTCGTTTATGAATAGGTCATTGAATCTTTGATACAAACGATTCATTCAAAGCGCTGAATCATTCAGTAAAACATTGATTTCTCCTCGAGAGGCTGCACGAGCGTCAACAGCGCAACATTGTTACTGTCAGTTTATCATAGGCCTACATTAGGCTATTATTATTCACTATCGATCGCCACTTACGCTAAATTAATGCTGAATAATTCTTGCATTTTGTTGATTCCCAAGTTTTTTGTTATTGATGTTTTAATCTGTCTGGTAAAATTGTCTTTCACTTGCCCCTTCAAAAATCCACTTGTCCCACAAACATTGTTCTTTAACTTGTAAGAATACACATTTAAGTGCTGTCAAGTTATTAACGAACAATATACATAATTAAAAAACGTTTTATTCATTGATGTCCCATGTCACAGACAATCATACTGACAGCTGGTAATCTGAGTCCAGAGATAGACCTACCGCAGCTCGTATATGAACACATCACACGCGGCTGTGGTGATGGCTGATTTAGTCACGTTCGGGAATGGTAAAACAGAACTAAATGTATATTATTATTACTGGTAAAGTTACCGCATACCGGACATTTTCTCACTGCTTCCCAAAAGCTAACATGCACACCCACACGACGCACACACATCTGTGCAACTGTCATTGTACTGTAGACTACTTCAGCGTTGCATTATTATCTCGTCCCATCTCACCAACAGTTTAATACTCGCACATCCTAACGTAGTCAGAGAAGGGCCTCATCTTTCCGATCGCATGAACGTTCCGAAACAGAAGTCGCATCCTCTCAAACTGCCCAATGAATCACTCAATTCTCATTGGCTATCTACCAATGTGGCAGGTAGATTGACAGTGTTACCCGCCAATTGCAAAATTCACCTGGATTTGGCACGTGGTCTGTGTTAATTTCAGGCACTGATTCCAAGATTTGTGAATATTCATAGCAAATTCTGATGACATGAGTCTGAACCTTTCTTTGTTTAAATTTGTCACAGTCAATTAAGAATGGATCCAAGGTTGACAGGATAACAACAGTCTTTAATGAGAATATAAACAAGGCAGTCTGTCGTTAAGGCACACAGAACTGGTGAAGCAAACTCAGAAGGCAGCTGAGATGATCCTGTCTTGTAGAGGTGAGAGATCGGGACACCCGTAGAGGTGGAGGCAGTTCTTGAGATTTAATCACAGTCTGGTACAGAGGACTAGGGCTGGGCGATATGGCCAAAATTTCATATCCCGATATAGCTCATTTGATATCCCGATAACGATATACATAACGATTTATGAATTTTTCTGTTAATTCAGTTTATGAATAGTCTATACAAAATTGCAATGTGGAAATGCAGTTTGAAATGATATACAAAACAAATAAAGGTAGTATGGACAACATTTTTATTTTATTTAGAACCTTTTTTTCAAGCAAGACTGTTGGTAAAGTTAACACCTGCCACTAAAATATTTCAACATATAGCAGCAGCCAACTTTTAACAGTAACACCACCCAGACTTCTCTTGCAGCATCATGTAGGTGTAAAGATGTTTCCAAGTAGTGTTCTTATAGAGCATAAAAGCCTGTTGCAGCGTTTGTGTCTGGAGTTTGTTTTGAGCGCTTATGCCACCACTCAACGCTACTTTTGCAGTTTTTGCTCGCTAACTCTCTCTGTATTCTTTTTCGTGGTTCTTGCGCAGGTGATAAAATAAATTAGTAGTGTTCAGTGTTTCCCACAGATTAGAAACCAATTTGTGGTGGTGGGCGGGGAATTTGGGGTAGGTGATTGGCACAAATATAGATTTATTTGGATCTTGATTCAGTATCAATTCATATGTATATAGCCTACAGTACATATAAGGAAAATAAGTTTGCCTTTTTAGCACTATTTCAAACTATTTTAAATGATATTTGCTCACATTCATTAATATTCACTTGTGTGTGCTTGTATAAGTATCATTATAAATATTATGATGCAAGTTATTAATGTTTTAAAATTTCACATTTAAAGAAATCTAGTGTTTGATCATGTGTAAATGTATTCAAATGCAAAACCTAAAAATAAGTAAGCAGTTATGATCTGCAATACTTTTTTTGAGCAACTAGACTAGACACGTGTACTGTATATTGATTAAAGAGCCACACAGACACCTATAGTGGGTAAACCATGGCATTACAAATGAAATTAATTATTTTTTCAGACACATAATGACTCTAATTTGCATTGGATTTCTCCATGTTAACATTAATTATTACACTAATTGTAATATAAATAAGAAAAAATATATTAGAAGTATTTATTTTTATTTAATTAATTAAATGGTCATTAATGGGACATAATTATTGCACAAATAATAGGCCTATTTAGTACCAAAAGATCTCCTCAAAATATTTAATAAATATAATTAAACTAAAATATAGAACATTTGTTTAATTGAAAAATAGTAAAGGTGTATGGTCACATTTGACCACCAATGAGTACAAGTGTAACCAATAAGTGAGGAATACCTGAGGGCTAAAAACAAGAAAAACATTAACATTAATGTCAAGATGTTGCATCTCCTTCACTCTCCATAATAAAATGATACTGTAAATGTGGTTGACGTAATAAGCAATGCACACTATGCTGTACTGTTTACCAAAACCTGCTGCAAATACCTGAATAGTGAAACTGTCGTCTATCCATTCAAATGTATTGATCCAGCGCTATAAGTATAGAGAACCACGTGACCGTGCGCGCCCCCGCGAGATCAGAGAGCACGTCGCCTCTGGCTTTAACTGTTATGCCACATTAGCGCCAAAACGCTATTTATTGTTTGAATTCCGTATTAAAACTTTTAAAAATGTTAAAGCTTAGACTTTGTTTTATAACGCACTAAGCAGGTTTGGCGTTTGAGAGCGAGAGACGCGCGTGAGTGACAGAGAGATGCGCGTGAGGGAGAGCAGGGAAAGAAAGTGCAGCTGAATGCGCTGCGTGTTTTAAACAGGGTAAAAAAAAAAGAAAAAGAATAACGACGCGCAATATGTGGTGCACCGCCACGGATTAATCTATGTGTGGGAAACACTGAGTGATGGAATCCGTTGTTGGCACTGGGAGCCGGCAAACTTTACAAACAACTATTGTCTGGTGTAAGTCGGTCATCTTATATCCAAACCACGTCCATGCAACAGAAGTCGCCCCTCTTTTAGGTACAAGCTCCTCGGTTTGGGTTGGCTGGTCATCTTGTTGAGAATTACCCTGGTCTAAACCGCGTCTACTACCGGCTTCCTCCATGTTTGTTTATGTATTGCAGCGTGCATGCCGTGGCGTGAGGTGCATCTTGACGTAAAATTCTGCCGTAAACGCCTTATCGTGGCGTAAACGATAGAGCCTTATATAAAACGATAGACATTTTCTATCGGCCAGACGATATATTTCGTCATATCGCCCAGCCCTACAGAGGACCGCGAAGGTACCCTTGCAGCAAATGCAGAACTCAGACAAAACTTAGGCGCAAGGCTGTATCAGACAAACAAGACAAGGTGAGCACTTCCAAAGCTAATCAGACATGAAGAAAGCAGCAGTCGTAACGCATGACATGAAACAAGGATCCAACAAGAGGCAGTAAGAACAAACACTAGATAAAGGGTAAGCACTCAAACAAAAGTGGGAACAGGTGTCATCGCAAGGCAGCGAGCCGCTGATTGCGATGACTAACAGGTGCATGTAGACAGAGAGAAGATGAGCGTAACGAGCGAGTGAGTAAGTGTAAAGCTTGGAACATACTCTGCAAGAACAAAGAAATTTGTTCGTTTTCTCGAGGTGGCAAGAACAAGAACAAAGTTCGTTCTGGGCAGGACATTCCTTACTTCACGAGAAAAGCAGGTGCCGAACATCTCCGTTTCTCCGCATTAACCCTGCTCACTTTAAAATTCTGACCCATCACACAATAGTTCTCGGACACCCACAAGAAAAAAGTTCTGCTCAGACGATGTGTCGAGAACGAGCTGCGAGAACTCTCAAACCAGGGCTCCGAGAACAAAATGACGTAATTTTGTCCTCCCAGCCCTGGGAGCGAGAACTTTTTTCTCTGTTCTTGCGGAGTATGTTGCAGCCTTAAGTGTGTGTGTGTGTGTGTGTGTGTGTGTGTGTGTGTGTGTGTGTGTGTGTGTGTGTGTGTGTGTCTGAAACAATCAGGAAGGAGAGTGAGTGAAGAAAAGGATAGTGAGAAGCAAAGAGAAAGAACCTGATACATGACAAAATTAGCTCAAAATTACAGTGAGATGTAAGTAATTACCTTGACAAACTATAAATCATTAAAAAGATCTAAGACTCAAGCTTCCGTTTTTTAACTCTGTTTTATTCTCAAAGGGTTATAGTGACCATAATTTGTTAATATGTGTCAGGAGTTATGAATATGAAAACAGCATCAGTATTTTTTTATTGTAATATAAGTGTCAGCTGATCTCATTCATAAAACACTCCTCTATTCTCGTCCTGAATGAACAAAACAACATCCCTCAGGGCTTTCAGTTCAAAAGTGTGCAGATGAGGAGAAATATTGATAGATTCTCATATGTCTGTGTCAAATTTCTATACATATATTTCTATATCTGTGTCAATATTATTATTCAATCTTTACCCAAAATACGCAGATGTAATCATAATGAGCGCTGGATACTCTGATGTGTTGTGTTTTCAGTTCATACTAACAGCCAGAGGGCGCTCCGTACACATGACGAAACTTACCAATTCACAAGATTAACGGAATGCATAGCTGATATAAAACATTGCATGACCAGTAATTTCCAGCAACTCAATTCAGAAAAAAAATATATTTTTGATTATTGGACAAAAAAGCTCCACAAGTGGTAACCTAGAATACTGTCTAACACTTGATGGCTGCTCTGTCCAGTCCTCGTGGTCAGTGAGGAACCTGGGTGTGCTCTTTGATACCAATCTTTCGTTTGAAAGCCACGTTTCTATCATCTGTAAAATTGCATTCTACCATCTTAAAAATATACCTAAATTACGGCACATGCTCTCAAGGCAAAATGCTGAACAGTGAGTTGATGCGTTCATGACCTCAAGGTTAGATTATTGTAATGCTCTACTGGGTGGTTGCCCTGCTCGCTTAATAAACAAACTCCAGCTATTCCAAAACGCAGCAGCTCCAGTTCTTACTAGAACCAGGAAGTATGACCATATTAGCCGGTTCTGTCAACACTGCACTGGCTCCCTATTAAACATCGCATACGTTTTAAAATCTTGCTTATTACTTACAAAGCACTAAATGGTTTAGCTCCAGTACTTGAGCGAGCTCTTAACACATTATACTCTATCACATCTACTGCGGTCTCAAAACTCTGGCCAGCTGATAATACAGAGAATATCGAAATCAACTGCAGCCGGTCGATCCTTTTCCTATTTAGCACCTAAACTCTGGAAAAGTCTTCCTACTTCAAGTCTTCCTAGCATTGTTCGGGAAGCAGACACACTCTGTCAGTTTAAATCTAGACTAAAAACACATCTCTTTACTGTGGCATACACATAAAACACTTTTTCAATTAAATTATTGTTAGGCTGCATTAAATAGGTCAGCCTGAACCAGGAACACTTCCCATAACACCTGATGTACTCGTGACATCATCAGAAGAATGGCATCTACGCTAATGTTAGTCTCTCTGTTTATCCCGAGGTTTACTGCAGTCAGCCGGATCCAGGCCGTATCCAGATCAAATTGTTTAATCAAATTGTTTAATCATCCTCAATAAACCCATCTCCGGCGTGTTGCCTCCGATCTTTTGAATATTTCGATCTAATATGACCTATTAATCAAATATGAATCGATCAATCGATCATCCGATCTAATATGACCCGTCCTGTACAGTTGCTATAATAATAATCATACGCTGTTTGTTAATTGGCCAGAGGAGAACTGCACCCCCCCCCCCCCCTCCCCGACTGAGCCTGGTTTCTCCCAAGGTTTATTTTTCTCCATTATGTCACCTGATGGGGTTTTGGTTTCCTTGCCACTGTCGCCTCTGGCTTGGCTTGCTCAGTTGGGCACACTCAATTTTTCAACTAAATATCCATATAAAACTAATTAGTAAACTAAATTTACCATATAAACTAAATTACTGATCTAATTACTGATCTAATGCCCACATTGTCACTGTATGATAATTGAAATGAGCTGATGACATTACCATTTCTCCGGAGCGGCTGTATGGCTGAATCAAATTCTGTTGCATTATTTTCCTGTTTAACACTGTGAAGCTGCTTTGAAACAATCTGCATTGTGAAAAGCGCAATATAAATAAAGTTGACTTGACTTGACATGTAGTCCATATATGATACAGACGAAGGAGATATATACCATGTGATATTCCAGGAACTCTGACATAAACAAAGCTTCCAGAGATCGCTATAACATGCAGATAGACACGTTTGAAGACAATAAACACACAATCGCAACGATGTATGGTTTATATGTGTTCTTTATACCATGTTGGGTGTATTCATAATAGATTATATTTATAATGCAATGCTATTCGACATAGCTTTTATTATTATGCAGAATATTGCAAAATTATATATTTTCTGTCAGATTTTTGGTCCGAAGCCAAATGAGATGACAGAAGGTTATTTAAAACATTCGACTTGTGATATAAAGTAAGTTTGGAGAAAAAACATGGTTTTAATCTCATAAATTGTTGTGTTTTAATCAATTGGTTTAATAAATCATAAATTATTGTTTAATAAATCATAAATTGTTGTGGCAGATCATTTAGCTTGTTTTAAGCAAAAACTCACTTCAATTAGTTTTTTTCCCCAAGAAAATTTTACTTATCTAGTAAATTAATCTTGATTTAAGAATTTTAAATATTTGGACTGAAAACAAGAAAAAATACTAAATAAGAAGAGCATTTTTAGCAGTGTCGAATATTCCTATTTAATAATTGTTTATTCGACACGTCATCCTCAATAAACCCGTCTCCGGCGTGATGACTCTGATCTTTTGAATATTTCTATTTAATAATTGCCTCATCGACACGTCATCCTCAATAAACCCGTCTCCGGCGTGATGACTCTGATCTTTTGAATATTCCTATTTAATAATTGCCTCATCGACACGTCATCCTCAATAAACCCGTCTCCGGCGTGATGACTCCGATCTTTCGAATATTCCTATTTAATAATTGTTTAATCAACACGTCATCCTCAATCAGACTCATCACGCCGGAGATGGTTTTTTTTTAGGATGCCGTGTCGATGAGGCGATTTCAGGGGAGTCTAATTGAAACGGTCTCTGCAGACACTTCAGGGTCATGTGTTGGGCATATCAGGACGCAGGTCCACCATCTGATCTGGATACGGCCCGGATCCGGCTGACTGCAGTAAACCCCGGGATAAAACAGAGAGACTAACATTAGCATAGATGTCATTCTTCTGATGATGTAACGAGTACATCAGGTGTTATGGGAAGTGTTCCCGGGTTCCGGCTGACCTAACAAACATTTGATTGAAAAAAAAAGTGTTTTATGAGTATGTCATAGTAAAGAGATGTGTTTTTAGTCTAGATTTAAAATGACAGAGTGTGTCTGCTTCCCAAACAATGCTAGGAAGACTGTTCCAGAGTTTACCAGCTAAATAGGAAAAGGATTGACCACCTGCAGTTGATTTGTAAGTCGCTTTGGATAAAAGCGTCTGCTAAATGACTAAATGTAAATGTAAATGTAATTTTGATATTATAGGTATTATCAACTGGCAAGAATTTTGAGCAATAGACATGATGGAGTATGTTTTAACAATGCAGAACCTTGAACTGAGGAAAACTGAGTGCTTAAATACACATGGAATGATAATCAACCGCACAGGTGTGCACAATCAGAAACAACAAACAATGAGAACTGAGGCAAATGGTCACAGAGAAAACAAAGCAGAATATGACAAGGAAACTAAACAAGACAAGGTTGTGGTATGCATCTCCTTCACTGACCTTCTCTGATATTCACACAGGTCTCCTTGTTGACGATTCCAAGATGGCGGCACGTATGATGTCCCTGAAGCAGCCGAGCTGGATCTACTGTACATGTTTATGGTTGACAGCCCTAGCAGTGGTGAATGAACAGGTAATTGCCCTCCCTCAGACAAAATGTGAAAGTGTAAACAGATATATTTCATGAGATGGATAAAAAATATTTGTATATGATTTTATGAACCATTCTTCCAAAATTAGGAAGTTTTAAATGAAGACACCAAAGGAAGCACAAAATACCCAGGTAAGATTGAAATGTTACAAAATGTGAATGTGCTATGAACAATATCACAGGGACAGATTCAAAATCATTAGAAGGACAAATTCTTTCAGGTTACGCATGTAACCCGGTTCCCTAAGAGGGGAGTGAGACACTGCATCATGGTATTGATGCTATGGGAATGCCTGCTGTGGAACTGGTGTCTGAAGCATGTGTGCCAAAAAACACACCAATTCTGACCTGATTTCAATGATTTGGAGGGGTGTCCACGACCACGAGGACTGGACAGAGCAGTGTTAGACAGTATTCTAGGTTACTACTTGTGGAGCTTTTTTGACCAAAAATTCCAAATTATTTTTTTTCTGATTTGAGTTGCTGGAAATTAATGGTCATCCAATGTTTTATATCAGCTATGCATTCCGTTAATCTTGTGAATTGGTAAGTTTCTTCAGGGCGTGAAGAAATATAGAGCTGAGTATCGTCAGCATAACAATGAAAACTATTGCCATGCTTCCTAATAATATCTCCCAGTGGTAGCATGTATAGGGTGAAGAGCAGTGGTCCTAGCACTGAGCCTTGTGGTACTCCATACTGAACTTGTAATCGGTGTGACATCTCTTCATTTACTGCTACAAACTGATAACGGTCAGATAGGTATGATTTAAACCATGCCAATGCAATTCCACTAATGCCTACATAATTTCTGAGTCTATTCAAAAGAATGTTGTGGTTGATAGTATCAAATGCAGCGCTAAGATCGAGTAACACTAATAGAGAGATACAGCCACGATCGGATGATAAGAGTAAATCATATGTAACTCTGATGAGAGCAGTCTCAGTACTATGATACGGTCTAAATCCTGACTGGAAATCCTCACAGATACCATTTATTTCTAAAAAAGGAGCATCATTGTGAGGACACTGCCTTTTCTAGTATTTTTGACAGAAAGGGTAGATTTGAGATTGGCCTGTAATTGACTAATTCTGTAGGATCAAGTTGCGTTTTCTTAATAAGTGGTTTAATAATAGCCAACTTAAAAGGATGAATTAATGATATTAAGAAGAGGATCTATGACCTCTGGTAGCATCTCTTTTAATAGCCTAGTCGGTATAGGGTCGAGCATACATGTTGTTGATTTTGATGATTTAACGAGTTTAGCCAATTCTTCTTCTCCTATAGCAGTGAATGAGTGTGTGTGTGTGTGTGTGTGTGTGTGTGTGTGTGTGTGTGTCTTCTCCTATAGCAGTGAATGAGTGTAATTTTTCCTCATTGACACTACAATGCTCTGTCTGATGTGATACTGTAGTGGACGGCTGCATGGTTATAATTTTCTACCAAATATTATCAATCTTACACGTAAAGAAATTCATAAATCAGAATCAGAATCAGAAAGAGCTTTATTGCCAAGTGTGCTTGCACACACAAGGAATTTTTCTTGGTGCTGAAGCTTCCAGTGCACATAAACAATACAAACACAACAAGAACATAGTAATACAAATTCTAAGAATAAAAATATGAAAATAGCATTAAAAAAATAAGGTCACAGTTATGTTTAGTCAGAATAAACATTTACAGATTATAAACATATTTACAGTATGTGAGTAGTATGAATAAATATAAATATAAATATCTCCTGAGTTTAGAAGATATTGCACTAAACAGTGGGAGTATTGCACTTACAGGCATATGCTTTGGGGGGGGTGGGGGTGGGGTGGGGGTGTATTTTAACTGTTCAAAAGGGAAATGGCCTGTGGGAAGAAACTGTTCCTGTGCCTAGATGTTCTAGTGCCCAGTGATCGGAGTCACCGTCCTGATGGTAACAGTTCAAACAGGAGGTGTCCAGGGTGAGCGGAGTCTGTGATTATTTTCCCTGCTCTCTTCCTCACTCTGGAAGAGTACCGGTCCTGGAGGGTTGGCAGGGAGGCACCAATAATCCTTTCTGCAGTCTGGATTGTGTGTTGTAGTCTCCTGATGTCAGATTTGGTAGCTGAACCAAACCAGACAGTGATGGAAGTGCATTACTGCTGTGCTGTTTACAAACATCAGAAGTTGAAGCTGTAAAGTCATTACTGCTGTGCTGTTTACAAATATCAGAAGTTGAAGCTTTATTTTTGGTTAATTTAGCTACTGTATCGAATAAATACCTAGGGTTGTGTTTGTTTTCTTCCAAGAGAGTCAAGAAAGCAGATCTAGAAGTTTTTACGGCTTTTCTGTATGCGATCATGCTCTCTTTCCACGAATTACGAAAGACCTCTAGTTTTGTTTTCTTCCAGCTGCGCTCCATTTTTCTGGCTGCTGTTTTAAGGGCCCGAGTGTGCTCATTGTACCACGTGTTGGACTATTTTCTTTAATCTTCTTTAAGCGCAGGGGAGCAACTGTGTCTAAAGTACTGGAAAAGAGAAAGTCAATAGTTTCTGTTGCAACATCGAGTTCTTCTAAGCTATCTGGGATGCTGAGGAGATGATACTGATGTGGAAGAGTATTTAAATAGCAATCTTTAGTAGCGGCCGTGATTATCCTGCCATATTTGAAGCGAGGGGACGGCTTTGCAGCCTTACCTAAATTAAGTATACATGATACTATGTAATGATCTGAGATGTCATCGCTCTGCTGCAGAATTTAAACGATATCAACATTAATTCTATGTGACAATATTAGGTCTACAGTATGATTATGGCGATGAGTGGGTCCTGTCACATGTTGCCTAACTCCAATAGAGTTTAGAATGTCTTTAAATGCTATTTCCAATGCATCTTTTTCAAAGGAATTATATTTGAAACTAGACTTCTGAGTAATACTGAAGATATTATTATAAATTACAGCAACCCCTCCCCCTTTACCTTTCAGACGCGGCTCGTGTTTATAACAATAATCTTGGGGGGTGGACTCATTTAAATTAATGTGGTCATCAGGTTTTAGTCAGGTTTCTGTCAAACACAGCACATCTAGATTATTATCTGTAATGATGGCATTAACCATAAGCGCTTTTTGGGAAAGGGATTGAATATTCAGCAGCCCGAGCTTTATCAATTGTTCATCTGTATTATATCTGTTGTTTATTTGTTGGGCATCAATTACATTTTTACTGTTGAATGGTTTTGATGTTTTTTTGTATTTACTAATTCAGGGAACAATTCAGTTTGAGGTGCTGTTGATCTTGTTTTGGAAATAAGACGATTTAGCTGCATGTACTTCATCTGAGAAGGATGAGGGCAGGGACTGATACTTACCTAGATCAGATTGGTGGTTAGATTTACGCCATTTTCTCTCTGCTGCCCTGAGTATCGTCCAGTGTTCACAAATAACATCAGATAACAAAGGCTTAGAGGGAGTAGCTCGTGCTGGCCTAAAAGAAAGAGGGCAAATACTGTCTAGACAAGAAGTTAAAGTGGAGCATAAAGTGTCAGTTGCAGTGTTGACATCCATAGAGGAGAATTGTGTGGATGAGGGAAGGGAGGATGAGATAGCAGAGGAGAGATGAGATGGAGAAAGTCAGCGCAGGTTTCACCTGAAAGTAACTGGTGGAGGAACTGGTGGTGCATGAGTAGTGAGTTGAAGATTGAATGTGAAGAAATTATCTGAGATGTGTAGAGGTTTGACCAAAATGTTGTCTGTAGAGCAGTTGCGTGTTTATATGAGGTCCAGATGGTTAACAGATTTGTGGGTATGTGAAGTGATGAGGCGTTTGAGATCGAATGATGCTAGGAGGGAGTAGAAATGTGAAGTATAAGATTTGTCCAGGTGAATGTTGAAGTCACCAAGGACTATGAGTGGGCTGCCATCCTCTGGAAATGAGGACAGCAGAACATCTAGCTCATCAACAAAGGTGGTAAATGGACCAGGGGGGCGGTAAATGACTACAATATGGATTTTAAAGGGAGGTGTAAGCGTAATAGCGTGGTATTCAAATGTGTTGTTATTGCAAAGAGCTGTGTGAGTTGAGTATTTCCAGTTGTTATAAATGAGAAGACCCGTGCCTCCACCCCTCCCAGTCTGGCTAGGGGTGTGGGAGAAAGAGAAGTTATTAGAAAGAGCAGAAGGTGTTGCTGAGTCTTCTGGGCGGACCCAAGTCTCAGTCAGGGCAAAGATTTTGAGAGCGGATTGAGTGGCAAAGGCTGGAATGAAGTCAGCTTTATTGACAGCTGACTGACAATTCCATAGCCCCACAGAAAAAGAGCGAGGGGCATTAGCGGAGGAGGGAACAGGACGTAGATTAGCAGTGTTACGGTGTCATGCAGGCCTACGTGTAATAGTGGGGCGTGGTTGAGAGATAACGGGAATGGACTGGACACACATGGTTAGAGAGGAAAGGAAAGTGAAAGAGGACAAGAAACAGAGATAACTCAGTGCCTTACCAGAGTCCTTGGATCGGAGGAGTCGCGCAGAGGAAGAGTCGAATACAGATGTCTTTACCCACGGCACGACTTCCGCGCCAGCTATGGAATGCTCGTTAAATAGATACTATTCACTGCTTGAGTGAGCTCAGCTGGGAGCTCGGCAGGCTCTGATAATTATACTTAAACGCCCGTGAATGGCTTCAAATCAATACCAATCTCTGCCTGAATAGGGCAACTTACTTAAGTGCAAAAGGCTCGTTCAGTTATAACAAACTTGAATATTATTCAAATGCAATTCACTATGACAGGATAAATTACAGACAGACAGAATAAAATGCAATACCAGCAGGAGAATCAACACTGTTCTAGCAAATACTACTTTAAGCCGTGCAACAGAACTGCAGAATAAGTTCAAACACTTACATGCGCTCTCCCGAACTGCTCCACGCGCCGTTCGCTTCCCGAATTAAAAAAGATCTGACTTCTATATATATAATGTTCTTCGTTCACCTGGCAGGCTCTGATAATTATACTTAAACGCCCGTGAATGGCTTCAAATCAATACCAATTTTGGTAAACTCTTGCAAACTCCCTCGTATCAGTCCACTCTTGCCGCATAGTGCTCAGGGAGCTAAACTGGACTATGTGGTCCCAGAAGGGACAGGAGACAATAGAGGGAGGTGATTGCAGTAACCTCTTTCTCCACTGAGTCCTCATAGTGGTCGGATCATTGTCACGTACAATAAATAAAAACTGAGGTGAGGACTCATTAGCAGGAGAAGTGAATTTATTTACAAAAATAAACATAAACACAAAACAAAACCCACGAGGGGGAAAACATATAAACAATAAATACAACAACTCGAAAGCACTTTTTTAAGCATTGGGTCTGTTCTTTCTTTGGATATATTGCATGTTCAAGTCATACAACAAATATGGGGGGGTCAGAAACCTTTGTGTAAATGATAAAAAATGCTGGTGGTGACTGGCAACTTTAAAAAATGTCTGGCAGGGAAAGAGTTTAACATTATTCATTATCACCAGATGTAATTTTGTTCATATATATCATAAATATATATAAATATGACCTTTGTTATTTACTGCAGCCTTGGCATCAGAGCCCATTGAAGTGGCAGCTCTAGGAAGACCTCTGTCTCCTGGTATGCTGTATGACCTCCGCAAGGATACCTTCATTCCAGGTGCTTTACCAACCTAAAATAAATAAATAAAAGTTTATTTTCCCCTCTTCACCAAATGGTGCATCACTAGTACTTGTGTAACAACATGATAAAACCTGCATAATTCTTCAACAGTGCATTGCGTCCTCATACGTGACTGTTAGAGCCATTTCTCATTTCAGGTGTTAATCTGTGGGATAAGAGGTCACTGAGAGATGATTTAGACACCCGTCCACAGCTCATGTCAGATTTGAAGTTCAGTAGCTACGACTCTCTCTCTAGTAAGTCCAGTCTCCTGGATGTAAGTGCTTCCCTGAAGGCCAGCTTCTTAGCAGGGCTAATGGAGGTGGGAGGATCTGCCAAGTATCTGCATGACACCAAATCCTCAAACCAACAGTCCAGAGTAACAATGTATTACAGTGAAACCTCAAGATTTGATCAGCTCACTATGAGCCATCTGGGCCAGATCGCCTACCCTCAGGTGTTTGAGCAGAAAACTGCAACTCATGTGGTCACGGCTGTACTCTACGGAGCTCAGGCCTTCATGGTGTTTGATCAGAGATTTTCAGAAGAGGAAGAAAAGCAGGAGATTGAGGGAGAACTGAATATCATGGTCAAGAAGATCCCTGGATTTTCTATTGAAGGAGAAGGAGCTTTAGAAATGACAGATGGTGATAAGCAAAAGGCTGAGAGCATTGCTTGCAGTTTTCATGGTGACTTCCATCTTGAACAGAACCCCACCACTTACATGGAGGCCGTAGAGGTGTACAAGAAGCTCCCCACTATCCTGAAGGAGAATCCAAAGAATGCAGTTCCAATCAAAGTCTGGCTCTATCCTCTTTCTCTACTGGATCCAACAGCAGCTCGGCTGGAGAGAGAAATCACCACACGTCTGGTTTCCAACACTGAAGATATAATGGAAGAGCTGGGAGAAGTAGAGAGGACATTCAACGACCTCTCCAGAAAAACACTGGTGAATGCTTTCAGTGATATCAAAGAGAGGCTGCATTCATTTCAGAGCTCATTTAGCATTTACAAGACAATGCTCATGAAAGCAGTCAGCAGGGTATTGCCTGCTATACGAGGAGGAGAGATGGAGGAGAAGTCACTGGAAGACGTCCTGAAGATCCACTACAGCTCCCCTTTTAAAGCTGACAAGCTTAACCAGTGGTTAGATGGTGCAAAGTCTGAACTTAACCTCTTGAGTTCTCACACCAAGATACTGGAGGGAATCGCAACTGAAGACTCAGACCGTCTCAACTCCATTCTCTTTGATCCTGATATAGATGTTGTGGTGTGCTTGACCTTCACATCTCTGAAGTATGAAGACCCGTATATTTCAACCCTGAAGGAGTTTCTGAAATCTGACAAGTTTAAAGAGCTAGATGGGGAACAGAATATGGTTTCTGTGGCATCTGTCAGAAAGTGGTTCAATGATCATGCTGTCAACTCAAAGATGAGAGAGACCTTGTCTCTTTTCAGAAGTTTTTCAGAGGCTAATAAAGATGAAAAGAGATTCCGATTCATTATCTCTGCCATCTCCGATCCATCCAATCCAGGCTCCTCCATCCGTCTGTATGAAAAAGGGCAGCTGACAGACACACAGTTCCAGCCCGTGTCAAAGCCTCCCCTTCCAGAAGTGAAGGATGTCCTGGAGCGCAGTGTGTCCATGAAACTGCAGAAGTTCCCGACTGGAGAAACTGTGCAGTACAGAGTGGAGTACCGGCAGGTGAACGGGGAACAGTGGCATGTCATAAACACACCTGATGAAGACTTTACTCTGACTGGATTGGAGTTTGGAAGGCAGTACTTGATCCGCTACAGGATAGTGGGTAAAGTGGGAGTGAGTGAAGCCAGTGACACTATCGGCCCCATACCCTCTTCAGGTGAGTGCCATATGTTCATTTCTTTGCATTAATATTTATCTTTAAAAAAATAATAATAATTTGCTTCACTCACTCAATGTTTGTATTGACAACCATTTTTCCTAACAGGTGTGGCTATTAATAATTATAGGGTACAATATTAATGTAACAGGTTGTAAAGCGTTTCCCAATTGACTGTATATGTGAACATATTATTTGCCTCGTTCATGTTGTCACAGAAAGTCCTTAAAGACACAGAGTATATTAAGTTTTTGATATCAGATGTATGCTACTGTACTACTGTGGAGATCATGGGTAGATGTAACAAACACACATTTCTCTGTATGAAAACCAAAAGGACAGTTAAAAATATAGCTAACATAAAAATAAATGGCTCATAACTAAAACAAAACACACAAACAAACAACAAATAATCAACTTAAAACACAAAAACTGTTAAGCTCACTGTATCATGGCATTTCTGCAGAAAGACCTCAGTCATCCCTGAAAACGAAATGATTGATTAATATAAATAATATCTTTAACAAATGCAAAACTCATCATTTATATTCTTTAATAATAATAATTATTCATTATTCATAATAAATTCAAAGCATACAGAAGTTCATTGTGAATCTATAAAATAAGGATTAACAAATTCAAGCTTCAATGATAAAAAGAGAAAGACGTGAACAGATTCAATAATTTTAAATCTACTGTATGAATTAGTTCAGCACATCATGACAGTAATATTACAGTCAACACAACTCTCTCACCATGTAGTGGAAGGAGTACAGTTCCAGGAGGTCCAGTTGTTACCACCAGGGGTGTATGCTCATGTTGTTGGGGAATGTACCTGGTATGGAGTCAAAATAATGCCTTAAAGTTTTGCACAAGAATAAAGTTTTGCAAAAGAAAAAAAAAGTATTGAGAGAAAAAAAAATGTTTTGCAGACAAAAAGAAAGATTTGCAAAAGAAAAAAAAGTATTGAGAGAAAAACGCTTTTAATACACCTTTAGTGGTAACAAAACAAAACCATGCCCGTTTTAATGCTAGTAAAAGTGTTAGTACAAGGAAACGATCCACCGCATGCCTCTCTGCCACTCATCTGTGCTGATCTGTGTCTCGGGTAGATGATGTCACTCGGAGGGAGGCGTGACCATGTCTGCTAAACACGCCCCAGTTTCTTGACTCCACCCCCACGTCAAAACAGTGCCATAAAGTGACACGCGCAGAAAAGTGAAGCGCAAAGGAGAAAACAGTATCGCACACACACTGACTGAAACGCAGAGTAGAAGGTGTTTTGAAAATGAAACCACTTTTGCAAATCTTTATTTTTTTTTGCAAAACTTATTTTTTTCTCTCAATATTTTTTTTTCTTTTGCAATTCTTTCTTTTTGTCTGCAAAACTTTTTTTTTTCTCTCAATACTTTATTTTTCTTTTGCAATTAGTTATTTTTGTTTGCAAAACTTTATTCTTGTGCAAAACTTTAAGGCATTATTTTGACTCCATATACCTGTGTCAGCAGATGTTCTGTCCTGTTGGATAGTCAGGTCATGCTTGTGCAATCCTGTAAACATAAGAGCAGTTCTCAGTAAAACCGACTCATTCCTCTCTCCACGTGTTTTTTTTGTATAGGGAAGCGCAGGCACTACCTAACACGGGGTTAGTTGTAACACGCATGGTTTAACCCTTTCCACACATGCCAGGATGTTGAAACTTAGTGTATTTACTATTTGCCATATCAACATTATTTAGAGAGAAAAAAAGCGGCAAAATTAAAAAAAATCTTTGGAAGATATTACTGAACATTTATTTAACCATAGCAAAAGTAAATTTCTTACTTCAGTTTATTTTTCATCTCTGTTTTTTGTGTTTGTTTAAAATAAGACAAATCTGATATTATATTAATCTTTTATCTGTTATTTAACATTTGAAATCGTTCTTTAATGATCTAACAGCAGAAGACACGGCTTGGGTTAAATCCCAGTTGTGCAGGTGGGGCATGTGGTCTCACTGAGCCCCTATTAGAACTACGCTATTACATTCTATACCTTTATGAAGAAACCATGAGAAAAGGGTGAATAATGAGTCAATGTTCAGAAATTATTAACTTTTTTCAGCTCTGTTAACTTTTACACTTGTTATTTCCAGAAAAGGTTTCCACAACTTTTTACAAACACTATAAAAGAAAAAGAAACGGAAGAACCAAGAATATATTTAACAAGTGTTTTATAAAAGGGTTAACAAAAACCAGTAAATAAATAAAGATCCGATAACAAACTTAGATGACCAAATCGTCAGGAGAGGGCAAGGCCAAAATAACAAACAAAACTATACCTTCCTAAAGAGTTTTAAACAAAATAAATTCCCTAACAAAAGAAACCAAAAGTAAAAACAGTTATCATACCTCTCTCCCTAACTAAAAAGAATACACAGGAGAAAAGGTTTAGGAGTGGGTAAACCCAAATAAATGTCTAATGGCAACGTCATTGTGATCACACCATAGATTCACAATATACAATTTGCTCAACAACAATTAAAGCCACGATGTGTCTGGGATAGCAGAAGAGGGACTCCTCACAAGCTTCGCCTCACTGCTGCTTTATATCCGTTACACTGAAGCCATGCTCCCGCTAATGAAGATCTGCTGCGGATGGTTTGGAGCGCTACATGACTGAGGATGCGTCTCAATCAGCTCTAGCTCAGTAGTCATGGCACTGATCAGGACATAAGTCAATGGGCTGATCCCTGATCAGTTCCCTGACTACTGAGCTATAGCTGATTGAGACGCACCCAGAGAGATAGCGATAGAGAAAAAGAGGGAGGGGAGAAAAACATCATTACAATATTCAATAGCAATTACATCACGGGACGTAACCAAGTTACTACACACCATATTCTCTGTTGTCAGTTTTGTCTTATTGGCTTAAAGCACGTTTCGACCGTTCAAGTCTTTGAGTATATACAAGTCTTTGAGTTAATCTAACCGCAGTGCACGTTTGTCGAAAACGTCACGCCTCTTACCTTTACCGGTAAACTGTGCTTTGGTCAGTATTAGAAACAATGGCGTCAATAAAACCATACCAATTTGAGCCCGAATCAGACCCAGACAATTTTAGTGAAGATGATCGAGCAGAACCTGTTCAGTCCTCAAGAGTAAAGTCTGCGGATCTATAGTGATCGCTACTGAATGTTACTTTAGTATTTTTAGAACGATATTTAGATACCCAAATATCTGTCACAAGAACTATTAACCCAAAACGAACACTAAACTTTGGCTTTGCTATAGTAGCCAAATCAAACACAGAACCATGTTTAGCATGCCTGTAGATAAACAATACATAAAAGCTCTAATCAAAGAATAATTTACACTAATGCCAAGTTCGCTGTTGAGATTTAAAAAAAAGTTTGTAACGTTAGGTGTTTGTCGGATAACGTTAAGTATGAATGAGCATTTAACAAACTGGTTTGCAGAACAGTGTTGTCATCTGTTTACTTCCTTGCTACAACGTACAATTAACAATACAAACTATTACAGGAAAACATATCGACTAAAAATAAATCATACTTACAGGTTGTGGCCCGTAAACAGCTTCTGTTTTTTAAATCGATCTTTCAGGACAAGCCGATGTGGGAATCCTGCATTGAACTCGCAAAGATTGTGGAAGCTTTCCTCCATGAAATGTGCAGCGGGAGCCACGCGCCCGTCGTGCATCCACACACTGGCAGTGTTTGTCTCGCGCAGCTGAACCGCGGCGCGTGAATTGCAAATACAGACGAATATTGTCCATTATGTCACATTTTTCGTTCTTCTCCTCCGACCCCTGTCTGTCTCGTGCTTTGATTTATAATGGGCAGCATATATCTGCTGCAAATGCGACCTGTTCCCCTCTGTCTCATACACACATGCATATAACATGCTGTACGCTCCCCCGTCCCTGAAGGCTGAACAAAGTGGACCTGCAGTCCGGATGAAAATAACAGCGTGTCGTCGACATTGCGGCAACAACACTCCAGCCTACTAACTATACCACAACAAAGCATCCCCGCGACGATACAAAATGGCCTCGCCCCCCTCCTTATTTAATATTCTCGGAGGAGGGGTTTATGTAAATATTGGGGCTGGTGATGTCAGCAGCCCTGGAGGAATGTCTGTAGTCGCCTACCGGCCGTTTGCTGTAGTCCTTAGAAATTGATTTCTTTAAAAGCAAATATCTCCCTTTGCTTTAAACTTTGAACGTTGTAACTTTGCAGATGTTGTTTATGCTCAAGCAGCAACATTACACGCTAGCTAAAGTTAGAAAAGTGAAATCGCGTTTTACCACCCCTTTAAAGCCATCATTATAATGACATACTGTATCACTGTTTACACATGAAGTAATCTCTAGTGGTTTGATCCGAGTCTCATGAAGCGATGCGATTACTTTATGATGAAAGTGAAATCTGAGTCGTATTCCCTCTCCAGTCCAATCTGTGATCAGTTGATGTCTACAGAAGCCAAATCAAATATGGTGACATGTCAATAGTGTCAAACCCTCAGTAGTGCTCGTGTCAGGGTTAGGGCTCTGGAAACAGCAGGAACATTTCTCTAAATATCTTCTGTGTTGGAGGATTTCTGATGTGTTAGCAATGGATGCAGGATCATTTTCTCTAGTCATGATAATCACACTCTTCATGTCTGTTGATTTCCACAGTCCCTGATCCTAAGACCAGGAGCAACTTCCTATACTGTAAGTGACTGAGAACACAAGCAGTGTTCTCATGAGTGTGTTCATGTTCTTCCTGGAGAAGAGGAAAGAAAACATGACAGAAGAGTTGTAGAGTTGATCATGTGAATGATGATTAAACTGAACTGAGACACTGATGATATGTTGATCATAAAGAGTTCAGCTACATTACAAGATCTGATTCATAATGTCTCATTCTGATGTGTTTCTCTCCACCAGACTCACTTCGGCTGTCTCCAGACCTGAACACAGTGAATAAATACATCTGTATGTCTGATGGGAACAGAGAGATTACTGTCACTCACACAGAGCTCCCCTATCCTGATCATCCTGACAGATTTAAGTATGAGTGGCAGGTGTTGTGTAGAGAGAGTGTGAGTGGACGCTCTTACTGGGAGATTGAGTGGAGTGGTGTGCTTGGTGTGTCTATATCAGTGTCATATCAGAGCATCTGCAGGAAGGGAGAGGGTCGTGAGTGTGAGTTTGGAGCTAATGATCAGTCCTGGAGTTTGATCTGCTCTCCTGACAGTTACTCATTCAGACACAATGACATAGAGACTAAAGTCCCTGTAAAGCCCATCAGCCGCTCTGGCTATAATAGAGTAGGAGTGTTTGTGGATCACAGTGCAGGAACTCTGTCCTTCTACAGCGTCTCTGGAGACACAATGAGCCTCATCCACACAGAACAGACCACATTCACTCAGCCGCTCTATCCTGGGTTTACTGTTGGTTTTGCATCATCAGTGAAACTGTTGTGATGAATCAGGATAGACTGATGAAAGATTCTACCCATAATGCTTTGAGCTCATGATAAATCAATGTCAGTGAGTGTTATAGAGTCTCTTCATTACATTAATACTACAACTGAACTTCTGTCACTGAAACAACATTTGTGTGTGTGTGTAATAAACCCTCATACAGACAACAAGATCAGTGTGTGTGTGTGTGTGTGTGTGTGTGTGTGTGTGTGTGTTAAATCTTCATAAAGACAATAATAACGGTGTGTGAGTGTGTGTGTGTGTGTGTGTGTGTGTGTGTGTGTGTGTGTAATAAACCCTCATACAGACAACAAGATCAGTGTGTGTGTGTGTGTGTGTGTGTGTGTGTGTAGTAAACCCTCATACAGACAATAATAACGGTGTGTGTGTGTGTAATAAACCCTCAAACAGACAATAATCACGGTGTCAGATCAGGACACGGACTCAGTCTGCAGGCACCAAACAACAGTTTATTGAAAACAAAAAATGCAACCCCAAAAGGTTGTCAATAGTCCAGACAGGATGAGAGGAACATATTGTATAAAAAACAAAAGCTGTCAGCAATCCGGACAGGAACAGAAAAGAATCCAAAAAGGCAACAAAAAATAAGTCAGAGATTGAGCTTTCTGTCAGATCACAATGACTGACGAGCCTGAACCAGGCAGAGTAGGGCAGCAGGAGGCGCAGTTGAGGTGGAGGCGCTCAGTCGGCACATGATGCAGGGCTGAGAAGGAGATCCATGATCCACGAATCTCCAAAGGGTGGGGACACTAAATTTTTCAACTAAACATCGAAATAAATCTAATTAATAAACGAAATTAACCATTTAAACTAAATTACTGATCGAATTATTGATCTAAAGCCCACACTGTCACTGTATGATAATTGAAATGAACTGATGACATCAGCGTTTTCTCCAGAATGGCTATACAGCTGAATAAAATTATGCTGCATTATTTTCCTGTTTAACACTGTAAAGCTGCTTTGAAACAATCTACATTGTTAAAAGCGCTAGATAAATAAAGTTGACTTGACTTGACTTGACGAACAGCGATAGAGGGCGAGGCCAGGGCTGAATGCAGAGGGAAACTGCCTGGAGAAAACAGGCAGGGGAAAAGAGAAAACTAAAAACTAAAAGATGGAAAAACAAATAGGCAAAATAGTCCAAGACAACTGATCAGGCAGAAATTCAACACGACACAACAAGGCTAGATCAACTGCTTGCACAGAGAACAAACAACGAACTGGCACAGGACAGCGCACAAGAGACGATTAAATAGGGTGATCTAAATTGATACAGAAAAGGAGGAAAGAGTGAAACACTAACGAGGTAATGAATGGAATAACAAGGGGCCGAGACAAGACACTACAATGACAGCAAGCACATGGTGAACTGTCAAATAGAACCCATGTGCTCCCAAAACACAAACACACAACAGAGACAGGAAAAGAACAGGCAGATCAGCCCAGGGTCATGACAAACGGTGTGTGTGTGTGTGTGTGTGTGTGTGTAACAATGACAGGCTCTGGATGCAAGTGCAAAACGCTCTTTATTAAATGACAAGGTACACGGTCAAAACCGGCAGTCCACACACACACAGGTGGGTCAGACAGACACAAGCTGGATGGTAGGTGACGCAGGGACCTCGGTGGACAGACGGTGATTGTGCTCAATCCAGGTGTGGTGAATCCTCGTGAAGGTGCCCGTGATCCCAGTGCTGAGTGGAGAATCCAGTGAACGAACACGACGAAGAACAGGGAATCCAGGAACCAGACGACAGCGCGGGACAACCAGGGCAGGAACACACACCGGGGGAAACCACAACGATCTGACAACATGAGACACCAGTCACTGCACATATACAGACACAAACAAATGGAACCAGCTGGCGCTGCTGATCAGCAATGATCAGTGACCACGCCCACATACACAACACGAGACGAGAGAGAGACAGCAGATTCATGAACCGTGACAGTGTGTGTGTGTGTAATAAACCCTCAAACAGACAATAATAACGGTGTGTGTGTGTGTGTGTTTGTGTAATAAACCCTTATACAGACAATAATAACAACAGTGTGTGTGTAATAAATCTTCATACAGACAACAAGATCAGTGTGTGTGTGTGTGTGTGTGTGTGTGTGTGTGTATGTGTGTGTTTGTGTAATAAACCCTCATACAGACAATAATAACGGTGTGTGTGTGTAATAAATCTTCATACAGACAACAAGATCAGTGTGTGTGTGTGTTGTGTGTGTGTGTGCGTCTGCGTGTGCGTGTGCGTATGCGTGTGTGTGTGTGTGTGTGTGTGTGTGTGTGTGCGTGTACGTGCGTGTGTTACGTCCGTGATGTATGTTGGTTGTTTTCTTTTTTCCTTTCTCTATTATTCTCAGCTCTCATTCATTCTTAGGTTCAAGATTGGTTGTTTTTTTTCTTCACGTCAATCATCATTTGCTCATGAGTGACATCAAAGAACCAATCTTAATTCGATGTATTAGAATAACTAGGATGTTTACTGTATGTAAATCAAACTCTGTATGCCAGTAACTGTGGTAATCCTGTAATGCTGTACGCTCAAGTCGCAGACTGACAGTTCTTGGTATCGCTGTTATCGCAGAGACCCGACTGTACCGAATCTCGTTCACAAATTACAACAAGATGCATTATTACAAAAGTACCAGCTTTCTAAGAATAGAGGCTTAAAATGATCACCCAATTGATTAGCCAAGAGGAAGGGGAGTATCCAGGAACAAAGGAAACTCACGCCTTCTGTCAAAGGACATGATTGGATCCTTCCAAAAATGAGGCGTCGGCCATCCCATCTATAAGAACGGGAACTGACCATTAACTCTTTGCATTCCGCCACAACGAGGAAGACCACCCCTGGCCTTCGCCACCCTGAGAGAAGGCATCCCCGCCACGGAGAGAGAAACCAGCAGACTTCTTGAGCGACTTTCCTAAATTTCAGAGAAATTCTCCTGGGACCCGCAGATCCTTAGCGAACTCCTCTGACGATTCGAACTCAGACACTTACACACGAGAAGCCATAGTAATGCAAGTATTCTATTTCACAATCAAACTGCGTGTAAAAGGTTGTCTGAATTATTCCTGTTCACGGGATTGTTAATTTCTTGAGGGCTCTTGTGAAAGGGCTGTGAAGCTGTCTCTCTCTCTGTCTCTCTCTCTCTCGCTCTCTCTCTCTCTCTCCCTCGTTAATTCTCTCTTTCCATCATTCTTTTTCCCTTTATATTATTCGTTAAGTTTGATTTTTCCTTGTTTGTACCCTATTGTTTGTTTTCTCCTACATATATATGCATATTGTACCCCATGTGACTCGTAGCTTTGTATACTGTAGTTGTTTTATTAAAACCCAATAATTGCATTGAATTGAATCCGTATTGTTTTGCTCACAAATATCGAAGTCAATGAGACGTAAGATTTTAGCTACCCATTTAAGCTTGATATTCTTGTATTACTACTTCAGTAATACAAATTGTACAAACATAAGAAATATTATTTGTCCTGATCAAGCAGATTAATGTTTCTTAAAGTTTGTAAGATTGATAATTGATGAAGAAATCAATTTGGATAAAGGTTACTTTTACATGATTAAAGGTTCCGTTATAAGTTAATATTGTCTGTATAACAAGGAAATCATATTCATAGACTCATGAATATTTACACCATTTGAATTAATTATTCCCCGAAACTCATTGTTGTTACATTATTCATTATGATTAATTATGAATATTTGAATCAATTGAATAGATTAACTTGATGTAGCTACATTAACATTACAATCATTCAATCAGTTCGTCCTAAGGACGTTCAGTATTGATTATTAATTTAATTCTTAGAAAAGGATATTTTTCATGGCCACAGAAAAATAATTATTTCTTTGAATTTACCTAAGCGCTTAGAGCGAATAGCAAGATCGATCATTTAAGGGACAATATGTTTGCAGGCACGGAGTCAGGACCAAACATATATTGTGCACAAACTTTAATAACTAAATCACGGAACAAGACTAAAACTAACAGTAGACATACATGACATACACAATATATATACATGACAAGAGGTAAGATTAAAGTGATTGGAGGGGAAAGGGTCAGAACAGATGGATGAAGTAATGCAGAAAGTCTAGAACCTTTGTGAAGAAACACCCTTGATAAACTTCTTTGTCTAAACAAAGAGTTTACAGTTTTACTAACCACACAGCGATTTCTGTTTCGTACATTACTTGCATTTAGCCTGAGCTGTAGAAGACTGTCCGAGGTGAAACTGCAGGAGAAGGTTTGTGGGTTCCGTCCGATGACTTTGACGTGGCGATCAAGTTCTTCTGCATTGATTGAAGAAGAAATTATGAGCTTGCGTGGTTGCTTTGAATCCGTTGAGGATGAGAACATTGCACATGGCGTGCAGAGTCTGGGCCTTCTGCTCCATGGCCTTGTGAGGCCTTTGGCTCGGTGTTTGTGGAGGCCTGCCATGTGGACGGCCTGCGGGGCGGGAGCCCACAGACACAGCGCGTCGTGTCCGCGAAGCAGAAGAAAGAGAGAGAAGGAGGGACGAGTGCCTTGCTCCTTAAGAAGTCTGCAGGAGGTCACCACCTCCTGAAGTAGACTTGACCAATGAGATTGTTGGGATTTCCAAGCGGGAAGTTCCTTTGGAGCTTTTATGGCTCTTTCTTTCAAACATGTAATCAAAGGGTCTGTGCCCATTTATACTTTAATTAATGCAACAAACACATATGTGACCCTGTCTGTGAAACCCCGGCTAAAGTCGCATAATCTAATTATGAAATATAGAGCGTCAAAGTAGTCATAGCCATAAAAATGACCAAAACAGGTAATTTGTGTTTATTGCTGTAAATGATAGATTATACCAAGGGCTTTGAGATGCAGTACTCCATTTTTCATTTATAATATTATAAATACTGAAATTAATGAATTTATTGATGCAACGTTTTATTATTTTGCACCAAAAAATACCGGACGTGGGCTTCTTAAATATTGATTCTTGAATATCATTCTTATACTCTTAGATTCTTATATCATTCGGTTTAGAAATGTATTTTTTACATTTACAAAGTGCAAACAGATCATAATATCAATCCGCACGACCAACGATCAGGTCAGTGTCGGGAAAGGCAAGAAAACGGCGACTTAAGCCGGGTTCCGATTTCTGTGTGGATTTCTTCATGTCATCACCGAAATTTCAGGAACAGCTTATTTGTTTCCTAACTACACCTTCTGCTCATATATCCATCTTATTTTAAAGATATTTAATGGCTGCTATGTGTCAAAATTGTTTGGTTTTTGAATGCTGATGCGCTGATGTGCTGGGTTTACTGTTTTTTGTAGGCTAAATAAAGAACTCATATTATATATTGATATAAAAAAGTTGCGTATGTCCTTCGAAGCAAAGCTCTTGCGTCTGATGTTTTGTTTTCGATTTGTAAGCCTATAGAACATGCATGAATGAGAAAATAAAGTGCAGGACGTGCTTTATGTAAAAGAGTTATTAAGCGCAATGAGCCATGAAAAAATTATAATGAATCATAATGTAATCAAATTGACCTATCGTTAAGCCCCTCCCCTCGAACGCCGATAAGCCAATAGCAGTTGAGTATCAGTTGCGCTGGGACCAGAACTTGGACATCTTTAGGTGTCAGCGCCATAGAGAAACATTGGAAAAACCGAAGCTCTCATCGGTTTGATGGTGTTTATGCTTCAAAAATGCTAAAATGTCGTGCCTGAGGTACTGTAACACTGATTCCAGGGATCCTGAGAGGATTTTCTGGTTGTCATACTCTCGTTAAGTTACGATTAAAGTCCCTGCTAACATACAAACCGTAATAACTAACTGTTCTCACGTCATGTAACACTGTAGGTCAAAAACACGAAGGTCTACATTTCAGTGCCTCTCCATATTAAACTGGTAATATGTAAATTTATTTAATTTTAGATATGTTTAAGGTCTACATTATCTCCTATTTTTATGGGTATTATAGTCTACGGGTAGTGAAAGGAAGAGCTCACACGCAGTTTTTCATAGTTGTTTTGCAGATACAAAGTTTACCAGTTATTAACTGCACCCTCGAAAAGGCATACGGTATGTGTATATGTTTGTTTACTGTAAGTTGTATGAGTGTTTTTGTGTAATTTGCTGTGTATGTTAATGGTAATGCAACGGAGAGAGAGAGAGTTTGTGAATGAGATGTTAATGCGCACTTCTTATGCTTTGTTTCTTCAGCTCTTACGATGATTTTTTGGAGTGAAAAAGGACATAATAAACTTGATAAACCATCAGTAAAGTTTGGCCATCATTCAGACGGGATATACGCTACATTCTGTGACCAAAAACATCTTGGGATAAGGTTTTCACACTGACAACTGTGATTGTAAGATGTAGCAACTCCGTTTGTTTGTCCGAGTTAGCAACAGTAACTAAGGGTGGCAGGGCATACCGATAGGTCAATTGTGAGACAAGTGAAGATTCATAGTTATGACTAACTGTCTGTACAAAGTTTGAGACTGACCTGTTAACTTGGTAGGGCATTAGTCCTGATTTTACTCCAAATGTCAGTGAGATTTTCTATGGATGTTTTATATATTAATGGATATATATATATATATATATATATATATATATATATATATATATATATATATATATATATATATATATATATATATATATATATATATATATATATATATATATATATATATATATATATATATATATATATATATATATATATTCATGACATTTTCTACTGATATTTCATCTTACTAATAAAGTTATAGTCTACAAATCATTAGAGTTAACTGACTTGGTAAATCAAGCTCTTGTGGTACCCCCATTCATTTCAATGTTTCACGCTTTTTGGACATGCACATCATCAAAGTCAAAGTCAACTTTATTGTCAATCAAAACCATGCAACAGTACATTACACAGCAGACTGAAATTGCGTTTCTTCCATACTCCAATGTGCAATATTAAAAATAGAGAAAGACTTGACACACACTAAGCACAGACTAACCATAGACTAAACATAGGACACCACTAGAAAAGTGCAAATAGATATTCCAGAAATATAGTTCGGTTGAGGTATTTTAGTGTAGTATAGTGCAATACAAGGTGCAATTTGGAAAAAGTGCAAGGTAGCAGCATGAAGATAAATAAATTTTGTAAACTTGTTACCTTCTTGTGCAAGGGGATATTGGCATATGTACATGGAGTAAAAAGAAAAATGTATTGTATTATGTAAATACATTATTTATGTATTTTAGTCTTTGTGTGTATGGGTTGTGGGGGTAGGGATTTATAATCCAATTTTCGTGAGTGAGTTGAGCAGTCTGATGGCTTGTGGAAAAAAGCTGTTGCTGAGTCTGGTAGTCCTGCAACGCATACTGCTGTAGCGCTTGCCAGATGGTAGGAGGGTGAACAGTTTGTATGTAGGGTGGGTGGGGTCTTTGATGATGTTTGTGGCTCTTTTGTGGCAGCGGGATGGGTATATGTCCTGGATGGATGGTTGGGCTGATCCGGTGATCTTCTCAGCTGACCTCACCACCCTCTGTAGAGCTTTCCGGTCAGCAACAGAACAGCTACCATACCAGACTGAGAGACTACTTGTGAGGATGCTCTCAATGGCACCCCTGTAGAAGGTGGTGAGTGCCAGTGGGGGGAGGTTGGCTCTTCTCATCCTGCGTAGGAAGTGGAGGCGTTGCTGAGTTTTCTTGACAAGGGAGGTGGTGTTGGTGGACCATGACAGGTCATCAGTGATATGCACCCCCAGAAACTTGGTGCTTTTCACTGATTCCACAGCGCTGCCATTGATGGTAAGGGGTGTGTGTGGTTTGCGATTTCTCCTAAAGTCCACAGTTAATTCCTTTGTTTTATTGACATTGAGATGTAAATTGTTGGTGTCACACCAGTTGATGAGTTGGTGTACCTCATCTCTGTAGGCTGAGTCGTCATTGTTACTGATGAGGCCCACCACCGTTGTGTCATCTGCAAACTTGATAATATGGTTTGAGTTGTATCTGGCACAACAGTCATGAGTCATCAGTGTGAACAGCAGAGGACTCAGCACGCATCCTTGAGGGACCCCAGTGTTTATGATGTTGGTCTGAGAATAGTTTTTGCCAACTCTTACTGTCTGTGGTCTGTTGGTGAGAAAGTCTAGTAGCCAGTTGCATAGTGGGGTGCTGATGCCTACAGCACTGAGTTTTTCCACCAGGTGTTGTGGGATGACTGTATTGAAGGCAGAGCTGAAGTCGATAAACAGCATTCGCACACAGCTGTTTTTGTTCTCCAGATGAGCCAGACTGAGGTGGAGTGCTGTTGCTATGGCATCATCAGTGGAACGCTTGGGACGGTATGCAAACTGGAAAGGATCGAATGTGGCAGGTAAGCTGGATGTTATGTGAGCCTTGACCAGCCTTTCAAAGCACTTCATCATGATGGGCGTGAGTGCTATAGGCCGGTAGTCGTTCAGTGTTGTGGCTGGTGATTTCTTTGGTATCGGTATGATAGTAGTGGCTTTGAAGCATTCTGGTATGATGGCTTTGCTCAGAGAGATGTTGAAGATATCTGTGAGAACATCTGTAAGTGAGTTAGCACAGTCTCTAAGCACACGCCCGGGTATATTATCAGGACCAGCAGCTTTCCTGGGGTTCACCTTTTGAAGAGTCCTCCGCACATCATCAGGGTCAAGTTGAAGTGTTGCATTGTCCAAACAGTGTAGAGCTTTTGTTGGAGTGGTGTTGTTGCTTTCCTCAAAACGGCTGAAGAATGAGTTGAGTGAGTTTAGGAAATCTGTGCTGTCCTCGCACGTTGGTGGTGTGGGCCTGTAGTCCGTTACTGACTTGATGCCTTGCCATAGGCGTCTGGGATCTTTTGTGTCAGTGAAGTGTGACTGGATTTTTTGTCCATAGGCACGCTTTGCTGCTCTCAGGCCCCGGTTTAAGTTGGCCCTGGCAGTTCTGAGGGCCCCTTTGTCTCCAGACCTGAAAGCCGCATTCCGTGCTTTTAGAAGCTCCCATACCTCCCTGGTGAACCATGGTTTGTCGTTTGCCCTTGTGGTGATGTGTTTTATGACGGTCACATCTTCCATGCATTTGGATATGTATCCCGTCACAGACTCAGTATATTCCGTTATATTGACATGCTGGTTGGAAGTGGCAGCCTCCCTAAAAACAGTCCAATCTGTGCATTCAAAACAGTCCTGGAGCGCTGAGGCAGCCCCCTCTGGCCAAGTTCTGATCTGCTTCACAGATCGTTTGTTCCTCACTAACAGTGGTCTGTAAGATGGCATTAGCATAACAGAAAGATGGTCCGAGTTTCCCAGGTGGGGGTGGGGAACGGCTCTGTATGCCTGTTTGATGTTTGAGTAGACCTGGTCCAGAATGTTCTCTCCCCTGGTCGCAAAGTCCACATATTTATGAAAGTGAGGGAGTACTGTCTTCAATTTGGCCTGATTGAAATCGCCCGCTATTATACATGCAGAGTCCGGGTTTGAGTCCTGCATTGAGCTCACAGATTGATACAATGTAGAAAGTGCGTCTTTTGTGTTTGCACTGGGCGGAATGTATACAGCTGTAAAAGTCACGGCTGAAAATTCTCTTGGCAAGTATACTGGACGGCATTTAACTGTTAGAAATTCTATGTCTACGGAACAATGACTTGAGATGACTTTAACATTAGTGCACCAGTTGTTGTTGATGAAGATTGCCACTCCACCACCTCGTAGCTTACCAGTGAGTGCGTGGCTTCTGTCCGCCCTGAATGCTGTTAGTCCGTCCACCTGAATGGCGTTGTCCGGAACGGTGTGATTAAGCCATGTCTCGGTGAGGACGATGGCGCTGCAATCTTTCACCTTTCTTTGTGTAATTAGATCCAATCTGAGGTAGTCCATTTTGTTTTCCAGCGAACGAACGTTGGAAAGCAGAATCGAAGGAAGTGCAGGTCTGTACGGTTTAGCTTTTAGCCTTGCGCTGATGCCCGCTCGACTGCCTCGCTTGCTAGGTCTAGCACACCGCTTGCGACGCTTCCAGCGCCGGCCAGTGTCAGGAGGAGAGTCCGCTGCTTTGCAGGCCTCTGGGTCTTGCTGGTGTAGGATGCCCAGCCCGTCGAGTGCTTTGTGTTCCAAAGCAAACATAACTCCGGAAAGATCGTTTGAGAAGTTTGAGTTTCGTAGTCCAAGTAGTAGGCTTCTGTTGTAGACTTTTCTCGTACACGATTCAGACGATTCAGACGACACATTTAACATAAAACGCACATCGTTAATGGGAGCTGGAGTAGCCGCTGCCGTACAGGGCGCCGCCATTTCATAATAAATAGACTTGTTTTACAAAACTCTAAGAATTTTCCCATAAATGTGTCCTACATCACTGAAAATGGGAGAATGTTAGCTTTAATGTGGTATATGGCACGTAGTCAGAATAATAATGGTTAAAATGTTTTGCAATTTTAAAGATAAGCTTGATTTTAAAATTGGAATTTCTCAAAATCATGATTTTCTGAGGCCGAAATTCAGCTAAGTTTTGACATGGTCTTACTCAGTCAATATTAAAGATATCAAGGTAATTTTTCACAGAATGTTCTTTACATTATGTAGGATGATTTAATGTATAAAACAGTGAATCACAAAAAAAATGACTTTAGCTGGGTTTTCACAGACAGGGTCACCTATTGCCTCCTACAAGAACGTGACATACATGAAAGTGTAAGTCGTGAAGCGAGCATTCATTTGATAGGAGACACGACATATATGAGGTTACCTGAAATAGTAAGTTGTTCATAAGACATTCATAAGCGACATACAATGCCACGGACCCTTTACAAGACAGTTATGTGTGTACATACAATGTCCTAGGGTGCTTGTTTATTTATAGACGGTTTGTCTATAACTTGAGGCAAAAGCGTGTGTTTTACAGGCTTTGTGTCTTTCCCCTGTGGACTTTTCATGTGGCCACATTCTTTTGGTGTCGTAAAACATCTTATCAGTTTTGTTTCCAGGGTAACCAAGGATCCTTCTCTGTTGTGTTGGGGGAAGGTCTGTTACTAAGCACAAAGTATTTAAAACATATTTGTTAAATGTAACAGGCAATTATGTGTCTGATTTGCCTCAGTCACTACAGTACCGTTGAATTGTTTGCAACATGACTCCACTATTCATTCGCAATCTCGGACTCCGAGCGATGGGATAGTAGCATGTCACGTGACCTACATAATACAACACGTTAGGATTTGAAACTGTTTATACACACCAGTTAAAGGAGCGGATGCTACACCGTGTATTTATGTTTGTTTGTTAGTTAGTGTAGCTTTGTGGTGGAGTGTGTTTATTTTTGTCTTTATTTCTTTGTTAGTTGGGAACTTTAAATGATAATTTAGTGGATGTTTTGTTTTGTTGATTTCTTTGCTTTAGCACCGCTCATTGTCCCTCGCTTTTGTGTTCTGTGTTTTTGTTTCACTATTTGTGTGTGTATATATATATATATATATATATATATATATATATATATATATATATATATATATATATATATATATATATATATATATATATATATATATATATATATATATATATATATATATATATATATATATATATATATATATATATATTAGTGGTGGGCCGTTATCGGCGTTAACGTGCTGCGTTGACGTGAGACTCTTATCGGGCGATAAAAAAATATCGCGTTAATCTATTCTCAAAGTTGGGTTGCAAGCTGGGTCTATAGTACGCAAGGTATGATGACTTTCACCTTGATATTTTAGCGCGGATGTATACCTAGCCGAATTGCATTGTAGGGGCGAGAGAACGAGTCTTTGAACCTGTGTGTGTGCCTACTAGTGTTGTCAAGAATATTCATATTTCGCTATGTATCGATACTGAAATATCTGAAACAATACAATAATCATTTTCTAGAGTATCGATATCAGCTGCGCTCTCCTCTCCTCTCCTCTCCGTCCGACAGCGAGTTGACACACACCCGCCTCCTCTCATTCAGTCCGTTTAATCCTCTGAACATGGCGAACGCGTATTCTACCAGAAAGACTCGGGAGAATTAATGCTGTAACAATAACATTTATTTAGGAGCTCAGCAAGCAATTAAGTTCTTTGGCGTAGGCCCCATTCGTAATTCGCGCTCCGAGGGTACGGAATCTGCGTATCCTGCCTGAAGACGAAGGCAGGGGCGCAGCCCACCCCCGCGAAGTAAGGAAGGGGGCCATCTGGTGGTGGTGTGGTAGATGGAGGAAAAGAACATCCTGAAGTCTTCGGGGTAGAGGGGAGAGCCCATCTGGTGGTGTTGAGGATGATAGGAGGGCCCGACTGGTGGTGTAGGGGGGATGGAGGAAAGGTCCCATCTTGGTGGTGGTGGGGAGGATGGTGGTGCTGAAGCGACAGTATCTGCGAACTCAGACATGAGTAATTACTACCTTTTTATGCTACAGAAAAGGATATGATTGGATAGATGAGCAGGTAATTAGTGACGTAACGATTGAGTTCCTGGCAGAACTTGCGCTGGCTTCATTTCTGCTGGACTTTTGTTAGTATGACTGGTCTGAATTTCGCGCGGGGTTGCACATAACGTTAATTCTACTAATTCCTGCAGATTTCGCGCTCGCATCTAAAGCGCACACACACATACCATAATAAAGCCGCCTCTGACTTACAAGTGCAAAAATTAGCTCCTTTTCCCAGCTTATTAATGGTCAAATAAACTCAAAAATGTCTCAATGCCCATCTTGGTGAGTTTTAACGTAAACACAGTCGTAACCAGCTCACAGGAACAGTGTTTGGGATCCATGCGTGCGTCAGTTCTTAAAGGGACAGAAGTTATTTATTATTCAAACTACAAAAAGACAAACGATCACTTACGAGCACACATATTCTGAATGCCTTCGGCAGAATTCAAATGAGCCATTTTAATCTAGATTAATCTAGATTAATCTAGGAATTAATCTAGATTAATCTTGGAATTAATCTAGATTAAAAAAATGTATCTATGCCCACCACTAATATATATATATATATATATTAGTGCTGGGAATCGATTAAAAAAAACTAATTTTTAATAACATGTTTTTAATATTTTGATATTGTAATCATTTCAGTTACTCTCCAAATTAATGTAGAAACTATTTAAAGACAGTATATTTTAAATATGTTTTGTATTGTCATGTTTTTATGAATGAAGGCCAGTATCAGATACTAATATCTCTATGAAACATTAATGATGTTACATTACAGTATAACTGAAATTGCTCCCAATTTCAACATTTATTAGGCTTTAAAAAAACAACTTTTAATTTAAGTGAACTTAAAACAATCTTTACATAAACCCATTATAATAAATGTTATTTTTACCTGTGGCCTTCCCTGTTAGACATATACAGAAATGTAATAGTTATCAAACACCTTTCTTAACTGCATAAATAATAAATGAAATATAGATTAATCATCATTAAAGCTACAATTTTCTCTGTTGCCGTTGTTCTGTGATAAACATTAATGACAGGCATCATCAGTGCTCCTGTCTCTTTAAGAACAGCCGCTGACGAACATGACGCGGATCTGGCGTGCTGTCTCGCGCATCTCATCTCCTCACAACTCTTTAAGTTCATTTAAGACGTTATTTAACTAATTTAAGACTCCTAATATGAGAATACTCAAAATTCTCTGTGTTGTTGTTATTGTTCAAGAGCAAAAGAGAACTCGATATGAGCAGGAGACTGATGCGAGTCTGTATGTGCGTTGAGTGTGTTTGTGTGTGTGTGTGTGTGTGTGTGTGTGTGTGTGTCAGAGTGTCCCTCGATTAGCTGACATGAGACGCAGCCACACAGACAGGACACTGACACACACACACACACACACACACAGACAGGACACTGACATACAGCACGTTCTCTTGTGTCTTGTCGCGCTTGGAAGCATTTGCATGAATAGGAGCGTGATCATGTAACGCTCGGCAAAAATGGATATAAAAACGGACACTGCGTTATTTGCGCTAAATATTTTTAATGCGTTAAGCTGAAAAAATGAATCGCCCGCGTTAACGCGTTATTTGCCCAGCCCTAATATATATATCATCAGTCGGGTGTTTTCTTATGATTTTGAATTACTAAAAGAATCATAAGTTCAAATATGTCTCTGCCTGATTCATCCCATCAAGTTTATCAGTAACTGAACCCATTCATTTATTTTATTTCAATTTATTTTTCTTTAACACACGTGTTACCGACTGTAATGGGTGTATGCCTTTAAGAGAACGTGATTACGTTGTGATTATGGAGGGAGAGCGTGATGCACGCTCTGTTCAGACAAGTGTGTTCAGTACAAATGATCACATGGTGTCAGAAGTACTTGACAACCACACTGCCTCGGAAGGATGGCTGAGTTCAATCCCCCAGAAAGTTTTCCATTTGATCGTCCAAATGAGTGGGCTGACTGGAAGCAACGTTTTCAGCGTTTTCGGAGCGCTACAAAAATTGGATAAAGAAGACGGGGAAGTCCAGGTCAGTTCATTAATATATGCCATGGGAAATGAGGCCGAACACATATTTAAATCATTCACCTTTAATGAGGAGGATGACCAGAAGAAATTTGACGTTGAGTTAAGAAAATACGACAAGCATTTCTTTCCTAAACGGAATGTGATTCACGATCGAGCCTGTTTCTATCAAAGAGTACAGCGCCCTGGTTAAAAGGCTGAAACCTTTATTAGATTAGATTAGATTCAACTTTATTGTCATTACACAAGTACAAGTACAAGGCAACGAAATGCAGTTTAGGTCTAACCAGAAGTGCAATAGCAGCAAGTGCAGGATATACAACGTTTGCATAAGTGCAGGACATGGATATGTACTGAGTATATATAAATATGTCTATAAATAGAGAGATGGTTATTACTATAAACAGAATTTACAGGTGAATATGTACAGTGAATAATATACAGATGGTTAATACTATAAACAGAATTTACAGGTGGATATGTACTATGAATATAATATAATATACAGATGGCTATTACTATAAACAGAATTTTACAGATAGAGGTATACAATGATATGTTAGGCTAAAATTAGGAATATGGCAGTGGATTAAGGTAGTGCAATAAATTATGGACAGAAGCTATCCGAAAAAAAGTGTAAAAGTGCAGTGGAAGTGATTGCATATTACAGTTAGAAGTACGGTGCAAAATACAAATGTAAACAGTAGGTACTGTAAATAACAGTCGGCAGTGCAAATGAGCATAATCCAGTTACGGTGTGGTAGTGCAAAATGAATAAGTAAACAGTTGTTACTGTAATAAAGAGTCGGTAGTGCAAATAACAAAGTGAAGGTGGATGTGAGGTAGGAGAGTTATCAGTATATGAGGGGAGTGGATCAGCGGGGGTTTGAGTTCAATAAAGAGACAGCTCTGGGGAAAAAACTGTTCTTAAGTCTGCTGGTCCTGGTCCGGTGGATCCTGAAACGCCTGCCGGAGGGCAGGAGAGAAAACAGTCTGTGGGCTGGGTGAGAGGAGTCCTTGAGGATGCTGCGAGCTCGATGCAGACAGCGTTTCCTCTGGATGTGCTCGATGGCAGGCAGTGGAGTCCCTGTGATGCGCTGGGCAGTTTTCACCACCCGCTGCAGTGCCTTGCGCTCCGCAACAGAGCAGCTCCCATACCATACTGCGACACAGTTGGTCAGGATGCTTTCTATTGCGCAGCGATAGAAGTTCACCAGGATAGCCGAGGAGAGCTGATTCTTCCTCAGTGTCCTCAGGAAGAAGAGGCGCTGGTGAGCCTTCTTGACCAGGCTGGAGGTGTTGGTCGTCCACGACATGTCCGCCGAGATGTGGATCCCCAGGAACTTGAAACTGGAGACACGCTCAACAGCCATTCCATTGATGTGGATGGTGTCGTGTGTGCCTCTTGACTCCTTCCTGAAGTCCACGATGAGCTCCTTCGTTTTGGTGGTGTTGAGGAGCAGGTTATTATCAGCGCACCATGTGGCCAGGTGCTGGATCTCCTCCCTGTAGGCAGTCTCATCGTTGTTGCTGATGAGCCCAATCACCGTTGTGTCGTCCGCAAACTTGACGATAGAATTAGATCCATACACAGGCTTGCAGTCGGAGGTGAAGAGGGAGTAGAGAAACGGACTTAGCACACAGCCCTGTGGTACACCAGTGTTGAGTGTGATGGATGTGGAGCAGGTGGATCCTGAACGAACATTCTGGGGTCTGTCAGTTAGGAAGTCCAGAATCCAGTTGCACATTGAGGTATTGATGCCCAGGTCTCCAAGTTTGGCTATTAACTTGGTTGGGATGACAGTGTTGAATGCTGAGCTGAAGTCAACAAACAGCATGCGTGCATAAGTGTTCTTATTGTCCAGATGGGTGAGCACAGAGTGCAGTGCCATGGAAACGGCATCCTCTGTGCTCCTATTGCTGCGGTAGGCAAACTGGTGTGAGTCCAATGTGGATGGTAGAGAGTCTTTTAGGTGTTCCAGGACCAGCCGCTCAAAGCACTTCATAACGATGGGTGTGAGTGCTACAGGGCGGTAGTCGTTAGGGCACCTCGGGTTAGAGTGTTTTGGCACTGGCACAATGGACGTGCGTTTGAAGCATGAAGGTACAGCTGCTTGGGCAAGAGACAGGTTGAAAATGTCTGTAAAAACCTCAGCGAGCTGCTCCGCACATGCCCTGAGAACACGACCAGGGATGTTGTCTGGTCCAGCAGCCTTGTGCGCGCTGATCCGGCTCAGTGACTTGCAGACATCTGTGGAGGAGAGTGTGATTGGTGGGTCAGCTGAGGGTTTGAGCTTGGTGGCAGTTTCTCTGTTGTCTCTTTCAAAGCGAGCATAAAAGTGATTTAGCTCGTTCAGGAAGTTGACATCAGTGGCTGCGGGGGTGGAGTGGGTGGGTTTGTAGTCACTGATGGCCTGGATGCCCTGCCACATGCGTCGAGGGTCAGAGTTGGAGAAGTGACCCTCTATCTTTAGCTTGTAGCAGTGCTTGGCCTTTTTGATGCCCCTCTTCAGGTTAGCTCTGGATGCGCTGTAGGCTTGTGCATCTCCTGATCTGAAGGCAGTATTGCGTGACTTCAGCAGGAGTCGCACTTCCCTGTTCATCCATGGCTTCTGATTTGGGTATGTGGTGATCTGTTTCTGGGTTGTAACACTGTCAATGGTGGTATTGATATGATCCAATACAGAGGAGGTGTAGGAGTCAATGTCCGTGTGAGCGCCACTGGTGGCTTGAGAAGCAAACACACTCCAGTCTGTGTGTAGAAACCTTTCCTGGAGTGTGGAATCAACCCCCGCAGGCCACACCTTGATGGTCTTTACTGATGGCTTCACACGGTTGATGAGGGGTGAATATTTGGGGATGAGGAACAAAGAGATGTGGTCTGACTGTCCCAGGTGGGGGAGGGGTGTCGCAACGTAAGCACCAGCCATGTTTGTGTAAACATGGTCTAAGGTTTTGTTTCCTCTGGTGTGGCAGGAAACATGCTGGTGAAACTTGGGTAGCACTGACTTTAAGTTTGAATGATTAAAGTCACCTGCAACAATAAAAGCAGCTTCCGGGTGATCAGTCTGTTGTTTACTGATGGCTGCATGAAGTTCTTTCATAGCAAGCTTGGCATCAGCATCCGGGGGAATATAGGCTGCAGTTATAATGGTGGAAGTGAACTCTCGCGGCAGATAAAACGGTCTACATTTAACCATGAGAAACTCGAGGTTAGCTGAACAATGACTCCCAACAATAGCAGAGTTTGTGCACCAGGCTTTGTTAATGTAAATGCACAATCCACCACCTCTGGTCTTACCGGAGCCATCTAATGTTCTATCCGCCCGGAGCGTGTGGCATCCCGCTAGCTCAATAGCGGTGTCCGGTATTCCGCCGTTTAGCCAGGTTTCCGTGAAGATTAGGACGTTACAGTTCAAAAGTTTCTTACTGTGTGTGATGCTGAGTCGAATCTCCTCCATTTTGTTCACTAGCGACCGTACATTGGCAAGGAAAATACTGGGTAAAGAGAGCCGATGTGGGGTAAGCTTTAGCTTTAGCCTTAGCTTAGCTCTCAGACCACCGCGTATTCCCCGCCTTTGTTTACGATCTCGGCGCCGCCTGCGAGCACTTCCGCCCGGCCGGGCAGAGTGCATAGCCTCGGGTGTTCTAGCGATCTCAGGAAGGAGTCGAAGATTGTCCATAAAACTGTCGGAAATTCGCAAACCAATATCCAAAATCTCACCACGGGTGTACGATGTTAAGGCACAACTATTCTGAACGAACAGACCCGAGATGAGCAGGAAAAATACCGCAAAATTGCAGAATCTGGAGAGACCCAGAGCCTCGCGAACTACTCGCGCCGCCATCTTGGATCAGAACTCTCTATGATTTGTCTGAACACTGTGACTTCGGTGAACACAGGGATGAACACATTCGGGATCGGATAGTCGTGGGCATACTTGATAAAGAACTGTCGCGCAGACTGCAGTTAATGTCCGATCTTACGTTGGCTAAAACTATTCAAAGCGTGCGCCAGTCTGAAGAGGTAGCACTTCAAGTTCACCAGCAGGGGGAGGCGTGCGCTGCAGTACAAGAGATCAAGAGAAAGCAGCGTACAGAGCACAACAGAAATGGAATCCTAAACGGAAAAATGATAAAGAGCAAGGAGAACCAAAATGTGGAAGGTGTGGAAAAATCAAACACAGACAACAGGAAAAATGCCCAGCAATAAAGACAACATGCAATAAATGTAACAAAGTGGGTCACTTGGAAAGAATGTGTCACAGCAAAGCAGTGAGAGAAATGACAGAGACTGTTGCACCATATTTCCTGGGTGCAGTTACAAATACACAAAGAAATGATGAGCAGTGGAGTGTGCAAATTTACATTGGAATGACACCAGTTAAATTTAACATTGATACCGGTGCGGATGCAAACATCATGTGTGAAGAAACATTCAGCTGGCTAAATCCCAGGAGAATGCTGGAGCCATCAAATGTTTCACTGTGTAGTCCTGGAGGTAAACTAGAGTGCTTGGGAAAGTTTCAAGCCAGAACCACATATAAAGGAAATGCATACACATTCCCAGTGTAGGTCATCCATGGACAAAACGAGAACAATTTGCTTAGCCAAGCCACTGCGTCCTCAATGGGACCGTTTAAACGCATTGAGGAAGTTCACAATGCATTTGGTGAGCATGGAACTCTTAAAACAAAACCTGTTAAAATCCAGCTTAAGGAAAATGCTAAGCCATATGCAGTGCACACAGCACGCAGAGTTCCACTGCCCATCATGCAAAAGGTAAAGGAGGAGCTACAACGCATGAAAGAGAACGGGGTCATTGAGCCAGTGACAGACCCCACAGACTGGTGTGCACCCATGGTGCCAGTACCAAAGCGGAATGACAAGGTACGCATCTGTGTAGATCTGAAAAAGTTGAACGAAGCTGTGAAACGAGAAAGATATGTTCTTCCAACAATAGAGGAGATAATGGCAAAGCTGAGTGGTCTTCTCATCTTTGGATGCTGCCTCAGGCTTTTGGCAGATACCATTACATCCAGAAAGCAGCAAACTGGCCACTTTCATAACACCATTCGGAAGGTACTCCTTTAAACGTCTTACTTTTGGCATCTCCAGTGCCCCGGAAATATTTCAAAGAAAGATGACAGAAACACTACAAGGGCTTGAAGGTGTATCAGTGTATATGGATGATATATTGGTGTATGGAGACACCATGGAACAGCACGACTAACGGCTTACCAAGGTGTTGGAGAAAATTTTGTCTGCTGGGTTGAAGTTAAATCGTGAAAAGTGTCTGCTGAGACAACAGCAACTTCACTTCCTCGGTCACTTGATCGATAAAACTGGCGTGAGGCCCGATCCTGAGAAGGTCAGAGCAGTCCGTGAGCTCTCACCTCCACGTAATGTTCAGGAGCTAAAACATGTACTTAGAATGTTCAATAACCTGGGCAAGTACATTCCTAATCTTTCAACTGAAGGCAAACCACTATATGACCTGCTGAGGTCAACAACAGTATGGACTTGGGCATATCCTCAGGAGGCGGTTTTCCAGCGCATTAAAGACATCCTTTCCACTTCTCCAGTTTTGAAATTCTACAATGTAGTTCTGCCTACCGCTGTTTTAGCTGACGCTAGCAGCTATGGCATAGGTGGAGTGTTACTGCAGCTGCATGATGGAGACTGGAAACCTGTGGCGTATTGCTCACGCAGTTTATCTGAGGCTGAGTCCAGATATGCCCAGATTGAGAAAGAATGTCTGGCGAGTGTCTGGGCTTGTGAAAAATTCGAAAAGTACTTCATTGGCCTTGAAAACTTCAAATTAGTGACAGATCACAAACCATTAGTTCCTCTTATGAATAAGAAGGACTTGGACGATATTCCGTAACGATGTCAGAGACTACTTATGAGGCTTATGAGATTCAAACTGACTGCAGAACATGCTCCATTAAAAACTTTGCTGGTGGCTGACACCTTATCACGAAGCCCACTAGCATGCAGGGAAAATTATCTCAACATACACTCTGATGTGGAGTGTTACATTGCTGCTGTTACTGGAAGCATGCCCATTAGCCCAACAAAACTTGAAGCCATTAGGGCTGCTACAAAGGCTGACAACAACCTGCAAACTGTACTGAAGTATATCCAGTCAGGATGGCCGAATTTTGCAGAAAAAATTCCAGTGGCAGTTCGACAGTGTAACGTTGGGGCAGGGATGAGAATCCAAATGCAGCTTTGAACATTTATTAAAGACTTACAAGAAGGCAAACAGGCAGGAGCACAACACCAGGAACACTTGCGGGAGCAACGACCGACCAACAACAACTGAAGCAGTGGGGTATAAATACACAGGGAAACAAGGTTAAGGAGATAACAAGAGGGAGTGGCTAAATGGGAAACACCTGGGAGAACTAATACAACATGAAAAACTACAAAGGACTACAACACATGGCACAGGATAGGAAATAACACAAAGTGTCCACAAGCACACAGGGAATATGTGTCAGAGCCCCCCACTTAAGAGCGGCTTCTAGGCGCTCACACGAAAGAATGCACACAAAGAGTTCAGGTGGGAGGTTAAACAGGAGAAGGGATGGTGGGCAAGGTCCGTGCAGGGGAATAGGACATTGAGCCAAGTTTGGCATAGATGGGCCTGGAAGCATATCTGGACCGTAGGGCATGGGCGACCATGGCGGATCAGGAGCCTCGGGTGACCATGGCGGATTAGGCAGTTCAAGGGGCCATGGCGGTAACTGTGTTTCAGGGGTCTCTGGCTGATCAGGCAGTTCAAGGGGCCATGGCGGTAACGGCGTTTCAGGGGTCTCTGGTTGATCAGGAGCCATGAGGAATGGAGTGGGCTCTTGGAGGACCGGAGCGGGCTCTTGGAGGACCCAACTGAAGCAGTGGGGTATAAATACACAGGGAAACAAGGTTAACGAGATAACAAGAGGGAGTGGCTAAAGGGCAAACACCTGGGAGAACTAATACAACATGAAAAACTACAAAGGAATACAACACATGGCACAGGACAGGAAATAACACAAAGTGTCCACAAACACACAGGGAATATGTGACAGACAGTTTTTCCCTTTCAAGAATGAGCTGTCTGAGCACACCGGAATACTGACAAGAGGAAGTCGTATGTTGATTCCAGATGTCTTGAGAGCAGATATTCTAAACAGAATACACGATGGACATCAAGGTCTGACAAAGTGTAGGAAGCACGCTCATTACTGTGTGGTGGCCAGGCATCTCATCTGAAATCAAACAAAAGGTTCAGTCCTGTAGAACATGCATTGAGATGAAGCAGACACAGCAAAAGGAGCCTCTCATCCCAACCTACTTCCAGACAGGCCAATAGTCTCGGAAATAGTCTCAGACAAGGGTCGTCACTTTGTGAGTTCTGAGCTCCAAAGATTTGCAAAAGAATTTGATTTTCTGCACATCACATCTAGTCCACACCACGCTCAAGGAAATGGACACGCAGAGAGAGGAGTGCAGAATGCTAAGAAAATTTTAAAACAGAAAGATCCTCTTCTGGCTCTGATGAGCTACAGGGCAACACCTTGCATCACTACTGGTGTAAGCCCGGCTGAACTCCTTATGGGCAGAAAGATTAAAACAACACTTGCTTGAAACAAATCTTCAGCCGGAATGGCCAAATCTGGACGATGTACGGAGAAAAGATTCCATGGAAAAGCAAAAGCAAGCCTTCTACTTTAATCGCCACCATGGGGCTAGACCCTTACCATCATTGAGGTCTGGTGATGCCGCGCTCACAAAGTTGGACTATCAAAGACCTGGGGAACAGCTGCTGTGGTCACAGGCGAGAGCACGACTCCTCGATCTTTTGTTATTGAGACACATCAAGGGGCAACTCTGCACCGCAACTGCCATCATTTGCAGTTTATCCCTGCATCCGCTGGAGTAAGCCAGTCTCAGGATCAAAAAGAACAATCACATGAGCAGCAGCCTGAGTCTACAGTGAATACTGGGACAACTTTTTCTCAGCCTCCAAAGACACAAACAGAACTGGTGATGACTAGATTTAGTAGAATAAGCAAACCAGTGGACAGATTATATTTGTGGAAAAAAAGGTGGTGAAAAGGAAAGGAAGAAAGAAGAAGGGGAATATACTGTTCATATGTGTTTAATGTAGATTAGTAACAATGCCATTCAATGTGTTTGGACTAAGCAGTGAGCTGAAATAGGTTGAAAGTTGATCAACGCTAAAAAAAAAAGTTTAAATTGAAAATGTTTATATTCAATGCTCTTGTAGCAGAGCAGCTGGAAAACACTGTTTATTTATTTATTATTATAATTATTATTATTATGTGAACGTCACAAGGAGGTGTGGTAATTGAGGTGAAGCCGCATATAAAAAGGAGGATCTTGAGTATCTGGCACGCTGTGCCTGAGGCAGATTTGATGTGATGACGTAATGACGTGAGGGACGTGAATGAATGGTGGATCCTGTCTGTTGCCTTCGCATGCGCTCCAGTTCTGAGACGAGGCGTGTTGGCACAACGGCGGATTGAGAGAGTTCCCGTCAAAAACGCTTCCTCATTTTTGTTTTAAATCACACAACGTTGCACCCGTGATATGCACCAAACTGGTCAGTGATTTTCCCGTTTGCTATCCACACTCTTTCACACGTGTTCTCCATTCTCACACCCTTTAGATATCGCATACGCACACACATTCTCTCACACACACAAATTTACGCCATTCATACACACGCACACACATTAACATACGCATCCATTCTCACGTTTGAAGACGTGTTTGAAGACATATAACTTCAGTTTTGAAGTTATTTGTATGTGTATCGATATGACGTTTGATTTATTTATTGATTTTATTGTTTTGTTTTCTTGTGAAAAAAGTACTGGGTCTAAGGAAAGACGTCCACAGTTTCCGCTGACGACACTGGAGCTTTCTATTCCTATGGGAATAGCCCTATAGTCGTGTAACCCTGTGAACTGTGAAAAACAAAAACTTTTTCAACTTGAAATTCATTTAAAGTTGTTTTTTTGTTGTTTCTTTTATCTATGCAAACTTGTTTTGTGTTTCATTTAATTTTGTTTACATTCATTAAATTAATTTGAGCAGTTATCTGGTTTACTATTAGTGTTGATGTTTTGTTTTCTCTGCTCATATGTAACTGGTGGCTTTTAGAGCTATCTGGGAACAATTTAAATTTGACAGTTTTTTTACTGTCTGGCGCCCGAACCAATAGATAAAAAAAGACAAATAATTTTGCCAGCGGGTGTACCACCGTTACACTCTGTTCGAAAAAAACTGAAAAGGGGAGATGTAATGGGTGTATGCCTTTAAGAGAACATGATTACGTTGTGATTACGGAGGGAGAGCGTGATGCACGATGTGAAGTGTGTTCATGTGCCCGGTTAGCCTAGTCTAGATGCACCCTAGCGGCAGAAAATGTATTTTGCCGCGAGTGTAGTCTAGCAACTCTCGGTAGACCTCAGAGCTGGAAGAACCAAACTCTGGTCAGGCCAATCACAGCGTGTATAGAGTTGGTGGGCGGGCTTAACATAATGACGGAGCGGAGTTGCGGAGGTTCTTGGTGCTACAGGTAAACAAAGAAGCTGACGATCAGCGTCTTTCAAATCGGTTTTGGCCGCTACTCTGGAAGACTTGGAGTTAAGCTTTTCTTTGAGGAAAGAACAAAGAACGGCACTGAAGTCATTCGTAAGAAAGGAAGATGTATTCGGAGTTTAATCTATCAACTAATGTTAGCTCTGCTTCGGTTGGTTGCGGCGCCATCCAATTGTGTGCAGAGGGAATTTGACAGACAACCGTTTATCCCGCCCCTCGGATTGAACCCTGTCAATCAGAGGTGGACAGTAGCTAAGTACATTTACTCGAGTACTGTACTTAAGTACACTTTACTTGTATCTGTACTTTACTGAAGTATTATTTTTTCAGGGAAACTTTTACTTTAACTTCACTACATTTGAAAGACAAATATCGTACTTTTTACTCCACTACATTTCTATCAAGGTCCTCGAAGTCAAAAGTAATTTCTGTAGCAACTTTGAAAGTCAGTGGATGATTTTTTTCTTCTTTAAAAGTTTTTGTTGTTGTTGTTTTTTCAGACAGCCTATCAGTAATCACGCTTGTATACGGTCAAGTGAAGTTTCCCAACATTTTTTGAACACTGATCAGTTTATAGCAAAATGGAAGAAAGTGGTTCCTCTGTGAAGTGTGTGCACCCATGGCCAAACTTAAAAAGTATGTTTCAGTTTTCTGAAAAGATTAAAGATGAGTTTAGTTGGCATACAATTGATCAAAAATGTAAACGTTTGGGAGAAAGGGAAAAGTAAACAGTTGGGAGAACATCGGATGTGTATCAGTGTATTGGATCCGTGCATTTGGCCTTAAAGTGACAGCAGCTTTGTGTAACTTTTATACAAGTATTGATATGAGTTTAAGGTAGTCGTATGCTAACATGTCGGATTGAGCTTCACTGACTGGCTTAAACCACCATGGTGGCATAATGTGCATTTATACAATAATAATAAAATAATGCATTGACATAAAAAATGAAATTTACTTTTGATACTTAAGTACTTTTAAATACAAATACTTCTGTACTTTTACTTAAGTAAAAATCTGTTTTTAGAACTTTTACTTGTAACGGAGTAATATTTGACCAGTAGTACTTTTACTTTTACTCAAGTAATAGAGTTGTGTACTTTGTCCACCTCTGCTGTCAATGGTGAGTTTCCAGACCAAACATCTTGATGTGGGTCTGGCTTGTCAGGCTAGTGCCCGATGTGAGAATAAAGTAACTCTGGTGCTCTGTTCAGACAAGTGTGTTCACTACAAATTATTACACTGACTCTGTTACTCCTTGACATTTTTTAAATAGAGAGACGTAACAGTGTGTGTCTGTGTGTTCTTGAATAATGTGAGTGGTTATTGCCACCTTTGATTGTCTGTTATCAATTTCCCTTATAAAGGGCTATTATCTGCTGTGACTGGGAGGGTTTACACACACACACACACATATACATATATATACATATATATATATATATATATATATATATATATATATATATATATATATATATATATATATATATTAGTGCTGGGAATAAATAAAAAACAACAACTAATTAATCGCATTTTTTTCTGTAATTAATCGTGATTAATCGCAAATTTTTAATATTTTAAGTTTTTAATATTTTGATATTGTAATAATTTCAGTTACTCTCCAAATTAATGTAGAAATCTTTTTTTCATCTTTTTATAAATGAAGGCCAGTATCACTGATACTAGAGTCTATATTATACATTAATGACGTCATATTACAGTATAACTGAAAGCTCCCAATTTCAACATTTATAAGGCTTTAAAAAACAACTTTTAATTTAATTGAACTTAAAACAATCTTTACATAAACCCATTATAATAAATGTTATTTTTACCTGTGGCCTTCCCTGTTAAACATATACAGAAATGTAATAGTTATCAAACACCTTTCTTAACTGCATAAATAATAAATAAAATATAGATTAATCATCATTAAAGCTACAATTTTCTCTGTTGGCGTTGTTCTGTGATGAACATTAATGACAGGCATCATCAGTGCTCCTGTCTCTTTAAGAACAGCCACAGCCGAACATGACGCGGATCTCACGTGCTGTCTCGCGCATCTCATCTCCTCACAACTCTTTAAGTTCATTTAAGACGTTATTTGACTAATTTAAGACTCCTAATATGAGAATACTCAAAATTCTCTGTGTTGTTGTTATTGCTTGTTCAAGAGCAAAAGAGAACTCATTGTGAGCATCCGTCTCACACGTCGAGTGTGTGTCAGTGTGTGTGTGTGTGTGTGTCAGAGTGTCCCTCGATTAGCTGACATAAGACACAGCCACACAGACAGGACACTGACACACACACACACACAGACACAGACAGGACATTGACATACAGCGCGTTCTCTTGTGTCTTGTCGCGCTTGGAAGCATTTACATGAATAAGAGCGTGATCATATATATATATATATTGTGGGATAATTATGTTTTATGGGACAATTATGTGTTATCTAAAAAGGTTAACTATGTTTGGTATATTACAATATGTTTGGAATCTTTTAATATGCTTGTGTAACCACTTACAGCAGAGGCCTATGGTGACTAAAGCCAGTCACCATATGAATTAACTAGAGGCACGCTCTGATAGCGAAAGTATTTGAAACCTTGAACTGGCAGTGGGGGAGCGGCTATGCTTGGTATGTCTTTGTGTGCAGATGCCAAATAGGGGAGGTCGAGAGGAGCAAAGGCCATTGGAAGGTGTCCATCGAACCAGGAGAAAGGCGTCACCAAAACAAGAATAAAACTTGCATACTTAGCCTTGAGAGACATTACGGACGGCCCGTAAGTCATTATTGATATTGCTGTTCTGTAATCCTGAGCTCAGAAGCTGATCTGATTTTGCTTTATTAAACTTTCAAGTTACTTTTATACTTTTACTGAATCTCTTGCGTCTACTTATTGACAAACCAAAGAACTGGGGAGGAAACGGCGATTTCCAACAATATATATATATATATATAATCTCTATATCTCATTGACCATTGTATATATCAGTGGCGTGCGGTCCATATCACCTGCGAATGCCCTGTATACCCATTATTAATACTTGAGAAAACCATGTGATTCAAATGGATTACTTTGATGATTTGTTTTTTTGTGATGAACTTTTTGAAATGTGAAACTATATCACTGATCTGCCCACACTGACACTATATGAGAACTGAAATGAACTGATGACATCACCGTTTTCTCCGGAGCGGCTGTACAGCCGAATACAATTCTGTTGCATTATTTTCCTGTTTAACACTGTGAAGCTGCTTTGAAACAATGTAATTAGAGGTGACTTGACTTTAAAAAAATATATAATAATTTTCCAAGAATTGACGTCTAATGAAATTTTTCTTGTACTATATGGCTTCTCTTGAGTAAGGGTTTCCACAAAGGATAAATGAAGTCAGCACAGGTTTTGCAATGATAGCTTTAGAAGTAGAGGTTGTAAGGATCCAAGGGCAGCTTTATTTTAAAGCAATGTGTAAGAAAACAAGGAACCAAGTCTTACAAATGTGCATACAGGACAAGACCAAAGAAGAACTAAAGACACGGGAGGGTGTATGTACACTTAGAGCAATGACTCTCAAGATAAAACTAAGTAAAATCATGAGACCAATTCACCACAGAAGACCAAGATAAATAAACATGACAAAATAGTTGAGGTGGTGGCCATCTTCAAAAGCTGCTGTTCTGTCGAGCCTGAACGTAGTCCCCTTGTTTCTGTGGCTTTCGGCACAAATGATACGTGAAAACACACACCATGAGTATAAAACAGGAGGATATAGCAGCTACCACCAACCACAGAGACTCTGAGTCTAGAGAGAGGGAGAGAGAGAGGGAGAGGGAGAGAGAGAGACCGTTAAACATATCTAAATACACAGTGTGAAATTATGTTTTACATAATTACATAATTTATAAAACAGTTAACAGTGAACTCAGTCCAAATTGTTTGTTCATACTGTGGTGACAGATATGGCAGTCAGCAAGACTAGCAGCATTAATGGAGCCTCAAGCTTTTACTGTTTACATCTGAAGAAGAATAGCCTCTATGGCTCTGTTCTGTTTATTCAGAGAAAAGACATGGCTTTGTGTTCCTCGCTGGAACTCACACACATCTTGTAATATTACAAAACAACATTCAGACGCAATAAATACTACTTTAAGGCAAGATGCATTCTAAGATGGCATTCTATGCGTTTGTCGTGTGTAATAAAGTCTGTCAATCATCATTGGAGCACCAATAACGCTGGAGTTCAGCCAAATGCATGTCTGTTGTGTTCAGCAATTATAATATAAAATGTTTATCATAAACATTTTTAGACACAGAATCTGCCCTACCAATGGTCAGGAGCCGCTACTGCAGTTTATATGTCAAGTTTTAAAATAAATACATATACTATATTACTATACTGTCTTTATTCATGTGTAATATTTCATATATTTATCATTTCTTTCTAGAACAGGGCCATGACCAAAAATATTGGATAAAACAAATCTCAACAGAATGATTACGTGCATCATTGCAAAATGTTAAATATATCATCGCCTGGCAAAGTGTGTCGTGAAAAGCGCTATACAAACACATTTGACTTGACAATACATTTCATACATACAAATTTACAACAGACTCTAAACGAATCAATTCAATGAATCAACTCAAAAACATCAATAGATGCCCATAAGGCGGTTATAATGATCACACATGAATAAAAACCCTGAATGACAGGCTCTGAATATGTTTGTCAAAATACTGAAACTGACTTACAATAATTAACTCTAATATTAAAAGAAATGTGACCTGCTTCATCATTTCCACTCATTTAAATGTGACCCAAAAACATTAGAGTTGTAATGAGTTAGGGTTATTATCAGGCTAATAATGATATCATTATAAAGTTGAGGATTTTCTAAGTTTAACCTCTAATTCGTTGTTACAATATGGTTATTTAAATAGTGGCTTTCAGGAAAAAATGTATCATGACAGATTATTCAGACATACAATAAATCATATAAATATAAGACACAATGAACAGGTTAAGTAAAATATAATGAATATATAATACACTGCATTTATTCACCACTTTATAATACGCTCCTCTCTAGAGTTAATTCCTCTAACAGACTAACAAGCTTTCCTGAGGTGAATGTAATGATAGGTGACGTTGTTGACAAGCTGTTTTACTGACATCATATCCTAATGTTCATGCATGTTTATTTCATGCTATAGCTTGTAGTAAAGAGGAAGAGTTGATCAGTTCACATGTGCGTAGATCTGTCACACCAAATTAAAGATCAGTAAAGAGCGGTCATACAACTGCTGAGATTTTGTTTTATCAAAACTAACATAAAACACAAAATAATTGTAATTATTTGTAATGTTTAGTGATAATGTTTAGTTACAAAGCGTAGACTAAAGGCTGGAATAACCTGCAAAACTTTTTAAAGGAACCGAACACTAGGCATCGCACACATGCCGACAGTGATTCGAGTCATTCCCAACACAACAAACTCACACACAAACACGCTTATTGCTAGGAGACGTGTGAAAGATGAAAACAATGTGTCCTAAAATGGGACAACCCTTTGGTACAGGATAGGACTGACATCCTCCTAATGGATGGGATTGGATTTATCTCCTCCAGACTGCAAAAAATGGTAAAAGTTGTGTAGTGTATTCTAGCCTTAAAAGATCAATCTTGGGGATTTATGATTTGATATTGAGATTGTTTAAATCAGAAAATCTGCATTTTTACCCAACACTGCAAGCAAACAAAATATTTGACCAAAGCTAGACTGTTCACTGAAAGAGGATGTGTAGCATTAGTGTGCAGGGAGGGCTCATGAAGGGGTCTCGCCTCTAGACACACAGAAACTTAATGTCTCTTAGAGTAAATATGATTACAGGAATAACAGAAAGATGCGCAGAAGAATTTCTGTGTGATGTGTTACAACACACTATTAGCCGTCAGCTGTGATTCATTTATTCCATCAGAGAACGTCCAATAGCAATGGCGTTACCACAGAAAGGTGAGTGGAGTTCGGCTGGTCATGTGATCAGAGCTGAAGGAGGCAACCGCTCATGTTTTATTTGGTACTGATAGGATCTCATATGAGTGTACATACATTTCAAACAAGCACTTTAAAAACTGACTGACCAAAGGGTACTCACCTTCTAGTTTGATTTGAGCGACAGCTTCCTGTTTCTGGTCTTTGTTTTGATATATGCACTTCAGTTCTGTCCCACTGTCCTCTCGCTGGAGCTCAAGGATAACCAGCTGCACCTCCAGATGTTTGCCTGTGATACTGAAAACACATCAGTGTAGTAGTGAATCAAAGTTTCTGTTGAACATTCTTTTGGTCCAAAGTATTCTGACGTAACACTTACACACTGCAATAATAAAACCAATCTTATATACTGTTCTTCACATTTATCTGCTAGGACCTATAGCAGGTTCCCCCAGTCACCAACACACCTACTGTGAACCCTGCTGGAGATCCCTACATTTAATTCTGAAGAGGTGTGTGAAATGACAAAAATGATATCAAACACTCTGTGATGGACTGACCATCTCTCCAGGGTCTTCCCCACTCCAGCATCCCAGCAGCCCTACACAGAACGATTTGGAGAACGGATGGATGTATATCAGACCCTGTGATCTGCTTTGGCCCAGCGCCTGCTTATCATGATGATGAGATGCAAAGCAGACTATCACAGTGTAAATGCCAAATGACCATGAAAACATGGTGATGGTCTTGTTGTGGTCATGCCGTTTTTAGTCTCTATGATCCACTCTGTACTGGAGCACACTGTGTGTGTGACACTGACACTGATGTGAAACCAGTCTTCATTTATCCCAAAGGAAAGCATCTGAACACTGTCTGAATCAGTCAGGGCTCTGTCTAGACTCTACCCAGGTCTCAGCCTGGTCTTGGACCAGTTGAACTGGGGTCAATTATGACACTGGACATCTGACACTGCATGGCTGCTTGTCTCAGTGGTGTCCACAGAATAGTGTGGGTTCATTCGTTTTTGGGGTAAACCTGATATGTTGAAATGAAAGAGGCTGTACCATCATGACATATGTTACATGTTATATGTCTGCTCCATTAACTTCCAAACACGAAACAAAGTTTAGGCTCCTAAACATCAGAACACTCTCATTGAAAACCATTCATCCAGCACCTGTCCTATGTAGGGTCGTGTCCAGTCCATCTCCGAGAGACACACACTGACATTCCTACTCATACCTCATCTGACCTGAAATGACCTGAAATGTGGAATGTACAGTATATATTTTGGGGCTAATCTGTGATGAGATAACTGACAGGACTGTTCAGTCTGTTAACAACACAATTATGATGTTGTGATGGTGATGATCCACAAGGTTCTTGCGTTTTCTAGTTGCTCAGTAAAGTCCCCATCCCGAGATGCGAAGTGATCACTCTCTTGGTTATTAGCAAATTAAAGGGTACATTTATACTAAAATGAAAACTCAGACATTATTTAGTCACCCTAGTGTTATTCTGAAGCCGTATCACCTTTGTTTAAAAACACATATGGAGAAATAAAAAAAATGGTCCTGCTCATGCTTGTTGGTATAATGGGAGTAAATTACCACCAATGAGTTTTAACCTCTCAAATACTTAGAAAGTGTTTCTATTTAAAAGTGTCTGCTAAATGAATAAAAGCAGATGTAAAATGCTAAATATTCTAAATATGTTATAATATACATATTAACAAACATCAAGCCTCCAGATTTACAAAACAAACATAAAATAAAATATTGAATAATATTTTAATTGAATCCAATATAATCTTGTTTCAAACTTATTTTGCCTCTGAAACTGCCAACAGTAATATATTACCATTGAAATGTGCTAATATATTTTTTAATATGTTATGTCTTTAATTATATTAAAGAATTGACCAAATACAAAACCATAACCATACATTTGATTATACTAGGGGTCATCACTAGAGGGTGCTATTTAGCCCCAGATCCAGTTCAGCAGGGTGGAGAGTGCAGAGAGGTGTGACGTGAAAGTCTAAATCAGTCTTAGGCATAGCTGTCCTCCCCATGTGTGCCACTGGTCCTGACCCCTGCCTGCCCATGGGCTTATTCCTACTTCACTGTCCTCCCCATGTGTGCCACTGGTCCTGACCCCTGCCTGCCCATGGGCTTATTCCTACTTCACTGTCCTCCCCATGTGTGCCACTAGTCCTAACCCCTGCCTGCCCATGGGCTTATTCCTACTTCACTGTCCTCCCCATGTGTGCCACTGGTCCTGACCCCTGCCTGCCCATGGGCTTATTCCTACTTCACTGTCCTCCCCATGTGTGCCACTAGTCCTGACCCCTGCCTGCCCATGGGCTTATTCCTACTTCACTGTCCTCCCCATGTGTGCCACTGGTCCAGACGCCTGCCTGCCCACGGACTCAGTCCTGCCTCAGTGTCCTCCCCATGTGTGCCACTGGTCCTGACCCCTGCCTGCCCACAGGCACAGACCTGCCTCACTGTCCTCCCCATGTGTGCCACTGGTCCTGACCCCTGCCTGCCCATGGACTCAGTCCTGCCTCACTGTCCTCCCCATGTGTGCCACTGGTCCTGACCCCTGCCTGCCCATGGACTCAGTCCTGCCTCACTGTCCTCCCCATGTGTGCCACTGGCAATGATCCCTGCCTGCCCACGGACTCAGTCCTGCCTCACTGTCCTCCCCATGTGTGCCACTGGTCCTGACCCCTGCCTGCCCACGGACTCAGTCCTGCCTCACTGTCCTCCCCATGTGTGCCACTGGTCCTGACCCCTGCCTGCCCACGGACTCAGTCCTGCCTGACTGTCCTCCCCATGTGTGCCACTGGTCCTGACCCCTGCCTGCCCATGGACTCAGTCCTGCCTCACTGTCCTCCCCATGTGTGCCACTGGTCCTGACCCCTGCCTGCCCACGGACCCAGTCCTGCCTCACTGTCCTCCCCATGTGTGCCACTGGTAATGACCCCTGCCTGCCCACGGACTCAGTCCTGCCTCACTGTCCTCCCCATGTGTGCCACTGGTAATGACCCCTGCCTGCCCACGGACTCAGTCCTGCCTCACTGTCCTCCCCATGTGTGCCACTGGTAATGACCCCTGCCTGCCCACGGACTCAGTCCTGCCTCACTGTCCTCCCCATGTGTGCCACTGGTAATGACCCCTGCCTGCCCACGGACTCAGTCCTGCCTCACTGTCCTCCCCATGTGTGCCACTGGTCCTGACCCCTGCCTGCCCACGGACTCAGTCCTGCCTCACTGTCCTCCCCATGTGTGCCACTGGTCCTGACCCCTGCCTGCCCATGGACTCAGTCCTGCCTCACTGTCCTCCCCATGTGTGCCACTGGTCCTGACCCCTGCCTGCCCACGGACTCAGTCCTGCCTCACTGTCCTCCCCATGTGTGCCACTGGTAATGATCCCTGCCTGCCCATGAACTCAGTCCTGCCTCACTGTCCTCCTCATGTGTGCCACTGGTCCTGACCCCTGCCTGCCCATGGACTCAGTCCTGCCTCACTGTCCTCCCCATGTGTGCCACTGGTAATGATCCCTGCCTTCCCACGGACTCAGTCCTGCCTCACTGTCCTCCCCATGTGTGCCACTGGTCCTGAACCCTGCCTGCCCACAGGCACAGTCCTGCCTCACTGTCCTACCCATGTGTGCCACTGGTCCTGACCCCTGCCTGCCCACGGACTCAGTCCTGCCTCAGTGTCCTCCCCATGTGTGCAACTGGTCCTGAACCCTGCCTGCCCACAGGCACAGTCCTGCCTCACTGTCCTCCCCATGTGTGCCACTGGTCCTGACCCCTGCCTGCCCACGGACTCAGTCCTGCCTCACTGTCCTCCCCATGTGTGCCACTGGTCCTGACCCCTGCCTGCCCATGGGCACAGTCCTGCCTCACTCTCCTCCCCATGTGTGCCACTGGTCCTGACCCCTGCCTGCCCATGGACTCAGTCCTGCCTCACTGTCCTCCTCATGTTTAGAGTAGATTCAGATTCAACTTTATTGTTATTACACAAGTACAGGTACAAGGCAACGAAATGCAGTTTAGGTCTAACCAGAAGTGCAATAGCAGCAAGTGCAGGATTTACAGTGGTTGCATAAGTGCAGGACATGGATATGTACTAAATATATATACTGAATATATATGTGTGCCACTAGTCCTGACCCCTGCCTGCCCATGGACTCAGTCCTGCCAACCAAAGCTCCTTGTGAACTCCCTGACCACTCTCTACTGTGCTCTGGACTGTTTGCTGTTGTCTTCACTTGTATTTGTCCAAACTGATTTTCCCTCACAGATCTTCCATCTGTGCTTGAGTTCTAGTCCATTCCAAGTGGATCACTGTAGGGATCAATGTTACCTTCTATCTGTCAGAAAAGCACGTCCGCCCAGGTGAGAGTTTTCCACTGGCTGGCCATTGACAAGCCACGTCACATCTGTGGACTGAGCCGGCTGGTTTCCAGTGGACACCATGCAGTGAATCACCAAACGTGAGCCTGGAAGTTAACAGTACAGTTGAAGGTTGGTGTTTAGCTGTCTGATAATCACTATACAAGAGTAAGCATTGGCCCTACTTTACTAATTGTGGGAAGGTTTTAGAATGAATGATTCATCAAATGTTAATGAAATATTAAATTACCATCTCAATCCTGAGAGGTGAGAGAGATGACATTGTGAAGAAAGCCCTTTCTGGAGAGGGTCTGGGGGTTTTAGCTACTAAATAGCTACTAAACAGACAAACGTACACTCCCTCACTTAGAACAATCCAGGTTTGTCAACAACAGAACTTGTGTACATAAATTGCTATTCAGAACGTGAGAACTTCTGCGCACATAAATACAAATTTGTATGCAATTATTAGTGAATGAAATCGAATATGAGCAATCAAAAGCAATATTTGCTTTGTCTATTTATTAATGACTAGTACTTTACTTAATTACTTTTTGTAAATTTCTTCAGTGTCTTATTACATGTTCCCTGTGTTTCCTGTTCCTTGTGTCATTTTGAAGTCCTTTCTAGTTTTCTAGGTTGGTTAGTTCCCTGATTGTGTTCAGGTGTGTCTTGTTGTTCTATATGCCTGTGTGTGTATAAACGCCAGTGTGTCCCGTGTTCATTGTCAGGTCTTGTCTTATTCTAAAGCTGTATGCTGGTGAATTCTTCAGTTCAGTTCCTTGTGGTAGTGATGGTGAAGTGAAGCTTTGTGAAGCACCGAGGCTTCCCCTTCAACTGTATCTATAATGGTTCATTACTCAAAGCTTTTTAACACTGTGTACACTAACGACATCTTGTGGTCAATAGGTGGAAAATCTGCCTTTGCGTCCCAGACGACAGACATTTTTTATTGTTATAATAAACAAGTTTGTGCTACAAAAACCATATGAGGCAATAAAAGTATTTAGTCTATATAAACAAATGTCTTTCACGTCTCATTGAACTTACACAATGTATGAATAAATGAGTCTGAGAATAAAATGTATGAAAATAAAGGGACAAATGAACTGTATGGTTGTACTGTAGCAGTTTTTATGAATCTGCTTCCATATTTACCAATGTTTGGAATTCATTAATATACATGTTTAACTACCGAATCCGTGATATACGAAGTGTTTGTGAATCTGGAGGAGAGTTTTCATAAAGGTCCATTTTACGTGCAAATTACTCAGAATTTGCTCATATATTTACGAAAGTTTCATGAATGAGGCCCATTATGTGTAAACGTGTCCCTAAACGGTGTGTAAAAGGCAAATAACATTGGCTGCTGTCCTTTCAAAGCTTAATTTCATATTAAGTACAGTACATTTTATTTGAATTATGCAGTACTGTCATGCTATATTATGGAGAGTGTCATGCAATGTGTGACCTGAATATAAACATGATCTAAACACATAAATCAATACTGTTAGCAGTGTGGACTCACCCAAATGACTTTCAATGAAGGATCCATTTACAGGAAAGACAATATAAGGGAATGAATGACTTGATGCTGTGTGAGAACATTGTTAAATGAAGAAGAATCAAATGGTTATTTAGTCAGTTTTAAATCAGCGTGTTGGTTAAATACTGATATAATCTGATACTTGCATGTGAAAGCATTGAGATTGTTAGAGGTGACCGCTTCTGGTGCAGCACTTTCTGATTCTGGGCCTAAAAAACGTTAGACAGAGTCATCATTTGCTCAACTGTCTGACAGATTTAGAAAGAAAGAAAAGTAACAACCATCTGTGTGACACAGGGAATTTATTTACCTGACACTTGAACTCTCCAGGTCCTGCTCACATTGTATTGGGTATTGTTGAAAATCACATTTAGCCTACAAGTGTAGAAGCCCTCGTCTTTCACAGAGATGTTTTTAAAGGCCAGAATTATGCCTCTCTCCAGTGTATACTGTCCTCTGCCAACAGGAAGAGCTGTGCTCTGAAAATCCTGCAAATTAAACAATTGACAATTGACGAATACAGCCATTTTAGAAAATGTCATTTCAGTTTGTTTGTTTTCCACAATGACCTACCTTGTACCACTTAAGATTTCTTTTCCTTTTGAAATATTTCAAATGGGGACAATTAATTCTTGCATCTTCTCCAGCATGTGCATTGTAGGCCATTATCGTGTTTGGATCCTCTGCCTCATATATCGTAATGGAAATACTCCCAGTGAGACAGAATGTGTCACTCCTAAGTGAAAAATGCAACACTAACTATATTAAGACTAACAAAAACAAATTTCACAAAACAAACCATTTTTAAACAGTAACAGTATGGAATATATTAGTTTACTTTTAGTAAGTAAACATTATGGTAGTATTTTGTTGCACTATATTATTGAATTATATTAATGAATGTTAATTTCCTTGCCTGAATTTAAATTGGGAAACTAAACAGGAATTGAAGAATTGGAAGAAAAGGCACACCTGAGAATGTAGGTGTATGTTCCAGAGTCTGCCGGGTGAGACGGAAGGAGCAGGACACCACGCCCGCTCTGCATCACCCGCTCACTGCAGCTCTTCAGACTGCTCTGGTTCCTCAGGTTAGTGTGATTAATGTGAAATGCTGAGCTGTTGTCCAGTAGTAATCTCCTGTAACGAATTGCATCTTCAAGAAAGGGGAATCTGATGACAACGGCCTCTCCTTGTACTTGATAGTCCGGGATCTCTGGACCCACAACCACACAACTACCTGAACCAATCACAAGAAGTTATTAAACAACATACAATAGTACTGTTATAGTAATTATGCAAGCATAGTATCAACATCACAATTAGGTCATTTGATAGGGTATTCATATGTCTGAGTTTACCAGGGACACGCTTTCACAAGGTCCCAATGTCTAGAAAGTTCTCTTAAACAGTGTTTCTCAATCCTGGTCTGCCTCATTTAACTCAACTGATTCAGACCATCAGCTCACTGTTCTCTCTGCCATCTCTGATGAAATCAGCCTGGCCTTCCTTACATTAGCGCTGTTTGGACTGATAGTTTGAATTAATTCACTTAGGAAAATTGGACTGAACTTTCCCAGAGTTAAGTGGCATAAAATGATCTGATCACAGACAGAGAAGCGAAATCGGGTTGAAGGGTTAGAAGAACATAAATCTCTGTCTACCCAGGGTTACAGGTTCTTAAGCCATTGTAGATGCTATGTGTGGAAAACTCCTGACTACGATCATCTAACTGTGTGACGTAAATTACGTTAATGATGCAATTTAACTTGCTTCAGTAATTTATTTGCGTTAAATTATTTTCAAAAATGTTTTTAATTAAATGGAATTTTTGTTTTCATTTACACAAATTGCACACAAAAGAAGATATTTTGAAGAATGTTGGTAACCTGACAGTTGACAGTGACCATTGACTTCCATAGAAGGAAAAAATACCCATAATAGTCAGTGGGTGCCCTCAACAGTCAATCTGGGTTTGACCATTTCCAAACAAAAACAGTAAGGAAGATTATTCAGTGGAAATCATTCAAGACAGTTAACAACCTTCCCAAGAGTGGACGTCCCAGCAAATTCACCCCAAGATCGGACCGTGCAATGCTCAGAGAAATCACGAAACACCCAAGAACTACACCTCAGACTCTACAGGCCTCAGTTATAATGTTAAATGTTAAAGTTCATGACAGTACAATTAGAAAAGGGGGACAAGTATGGCATGTTTGGAAGAGTTGCCAGGAGAAAGCCTCTTCTTTCTAAAAAGAGAATGGCACGACGGCTTAGGTTTGCAAAGTTGCATCTGAACAAACCTCAAGACTTCTGGGACAATGTCCTTTGGACACACAAGACCAATGTGGAGATGTTTGGCCATAATGCACAGTGCCACATTTGGTGAAAACTTAAAACAGCATATCAGCACAAACACCTCATGCCAACTGTCCATCAAGCTGGTGGAGGGGTGATGATTTGTGGCTTGTTTTGCAACCACAGGACCTGAGCACCTCACAGTCATTGAGTCGACCACAAACTCCTCTGTATACCAAAGTATTCATAAGAGTCAAATGTGATGCCATCTGTCCGACAGCTATAGCGTGGCCGAAAATGGGTCATGCAACAGGACAATGATCCGAAGATCACCAGCAAATCTACAACAGAATGGCTGAAAAAGAAAAGAATCAAGGTGTTGCGATGGCCCAGTCGAAGTCCAGACCTCCTCCTGACTGAAATGTTGCGGCGGGACCTAAAGAGAGCTGTGCATAAACAGATGCCCAAACCTCAATGAACGGATGCAACTTATACTGTCATACCGAAAACAATTCCTTGAACTTATTGCTGCTAAAAGTCTCTACAACAGTTGGATCATAGGGTGTGCTTAGTTTGTCTTTTCCATTTTGGCTTTATTTTTGTTAAATAAATAACTACACAGTATAATATGTCATTTGTTGTTGTTCATCTGAGGTTGTATTTACCTAATTTAAAGACCTGCTAATAACCAGATGATTTTTATTATGTTCTGATATGTAAAACCATACAATTATAAAGGGTGTCCTTTCTTTTTCACATGACTTTATCTATTACTCATGGTTAGGGTTGGGTATCGTTTGGGTTTTTTTTCGATACCGGTGCCAAACCGATACTTTTAAAACGGTACCGGTGCCTAAACGGTGCCTGAACCGATACTTTAAAAAAAAAAGGGCCACAAAACGAGGTGGATGACATTAAATGGCTTTCTATTTATTTATTTATTATTATTTAAATTGAACCATTTATTAAAAGTTTAATGTATACTTAAATGTATGAATATAAATAAACACAAAACACAATTTACTTATTTACAAATTATTATTGACTTATTTACAAATTCACAGTAAAACCTAAGCCACCTAACCCTAACTACAGGCCTAATTTAACTCTAAATAACAGTTACAGTTACAACAGCAAAGTAGCCTGTATTCTTGGTCTGCTACAAACCAGCTTCAAGCTTCAGCTTTATTTTGAAATATGATAATATATTCCCTGGCTAAATATTTTAGAACGCATCGCCTTAATGTTTCCATGGCGACGTGTCATGCTTCTCACATGACACACAGCAGCCGCAATAGCGCTGACAGCTCAGCTGTATCGGATTTATTTAGTTTTTTTATTTATTAAAAATATTCACAAACTTCTTAACTGTGTCACAAACTATATGATATTCTGATTTTCAAATATGTGTGAGTGAATGTGTGTTAGTTGATCTAAAGCGCAATGGGCGGTGCCATGTTGGTTTGCTCGGATCTGTCGGATTTACAACACGTAAATTCATTCACGTCTCACGAAATACATGAAAGTAAGTGACCAGTGAACTGGAAGAAGAATAGAAGAAACTATATAGTTACTATATAATGTGCATGTATCTGATGTGAATAAAACACGTAAAGTTAGTCAAGTTAGCTATAACTGTCTGAAAGGATTGTTATTGCAGCTTCCATAGACATCAGTGTGTGTTTTTTGCTAGTAGGGTTTCGGTACCCTAACCCTACTCATGGTGGATTGCGTCAATGCAGGGACAATTATCCGGGGAGGGTCTTCGAGGGAATTTTTATGAATATGTGGAGTGGGTGTTGGCACAGTGTGGATCACCATTCACCGTTGGCCACACAGATAAAGACAATGCCATTCCCTTTTCAAGCCTAGAGCACAGCCACCCAACAGCCATGCAAGCAACAGACCAGCAGCCAGAACCCACCGCAAATTTGGAGCCTGAGCCCGCCATGAATCAAGAGCCAGAGCGTTTGCCTGAAGCTAATTTTGTCCCAGAGCTTGAGTCCATTGTGGAGTCTGACCAGATGCGTGAGCCAGCACCAGTGTCTGTCAGCGAGGGAATTTTAGTGGAGTTTGACACCGTGGATTGGAGCCCCGTCACACTCCTATCATTTGAGGTGAGTGCAATGATCTGGGTCCCCAATGGATAGATATTGGATGATCAGTATGATGTAATGTTTCAAAATCTCCAGTATCCGCTGGTCCTGTCTAATCTACACTCTCCTGGGTCCTACACTCTCCTACACTCTCTACCAATGCCATCCAGTTCCTAAGCTGGCTCCCTTTTTTACTTTGGCTCCTCCTTTGGAGGCTCCACCCAGCTGCTCGGATTCGTCTTGGGCTTTCCGGTCTCCAGTTCCGCCTTGGTGTGGTGATCCTCTGGCTTCGCCTCAGGCGTCCAAGCCTGTTGCTCCACCTCGGCCCATCGATCAGTCAGCTTTGCCCTGGCTCCTCCCTCTGCTCCACCTGGAAACATTGTCCTTACGGCTTGACCGGTCTCTGTCGCCCTTCTGGCTCTGCCTTGGTCAGTCGTCTAATTATAGAATTAGCTCTTTCTCAGTCCTCACTCCCACCAGTTCCACCTCAGTCTTCCGGCATCCTGGCTCCACCTCGCCCGCTTGTCGCCATGGCTTTGTCTTGGCCTCCGGCCCTATGATGAAGCCCAGTCTCTTCATCTCCTCAGTTCTGTCTGGGTCTTCACTTCTCCCATCTCCACCTCTGTCAGTCGGGTTTCTGGCTCCTCCCTCCTTCAGTTCCACCGTGAACACACAGAAAGACGTTCTTTGCTAAAGAACTTTTGTAGCTTTAATGATGATTAATCTATATTTAATTGATAATTTATGCAGTGCAGACTGTTTGATGACTTTATTCAATTCTGTATATTTCCCACCTGTTAGACAGGTAGGAAGGGCACAGGTAAATATGACATTTATTATTTATGTTTATGTGAGGATTGTTTTAAATTCACTTAAATTAAAAGTTGTTATATTTTTGGAATATAGCAGTATTGAGTAATCTGCGCAGTGGTGAGCGGGCAGTGGAGCCGCAGTATCAAGGATCTGAATCTGTTGGTAGAGTTTACTGCAGAACAACTCATAGTCAGTATGAAATAAACAGTTATGGAAATGTAGAAATTAAACTTAGAGCTCCAATCTTCTCCCAAAAATCCCAAAAAAGTGACTACTTCGCTCAGAGAAGCTGTCAATCATGACATCACACCCCCGTTTTTATAGCATTAAATAACTAAAACCAAACTTTTTTCAAAAACGAACACATGGGGCCCTATTTTAACGATCTGAAACGCAAGTGTCAAAGCGCGAAGCGCAAGTAACTTTGTGGGCGGGTCTCGGCGCTGTTGCTATTTTCCTGGCGGGATAAATGGCTCTTGCGCCCGACGCAAATCTAAAATGGGTTGGTCTGAAGTAGCTTCATTATTCATAGGTGTGGTTTGGGCGTAACGTGAATAAACCAATCAGAGCGTCATCCAACATTCCCTTTAAAAGCAGGTGCGCAAGTTCCATTATGGATTGCTATTATTATGGTGTATTTACCAGGCGCACGCCAGGAGCGGTTCACAGCCGAGGAGACTGATGTGCTTGTAAGAGCAGTGAAAGACAGAGGAGTTGTGTTGTATGGGGATGGGAGAAACCCACCCAAAATAGCGTCGGTTAAACAGGCGTGGGAGGAAATAGCCACAATTGTTTCATCAGCTGGCATCCCCAGGACGTCGCACCAGTGTCGCAAGCGCTACAATGACATCAGAAGATGGGGAAAGTCCAAGCTTGCCAGCATCAATCGGGCACGCCGTGTAACGGGAGGTGGATCTGCCTCTACTCAGGACCTGACGCCAGCAGAGGACATCGCTGCGTCCACCCTCACCGATTTTTTTTCCTGGTTCTTGACGGACAAACCAATTTGTTAGATGTCCTTATATACATATATGTCTTGCCAGAAGTTGCCACTATTGGGCAAACAGGTCTCCTTAATTATTAGACTACAATTAGCCTGAATAATTTGTAAGCTAGATTTATGCCTATTTTTCCACATCTTCGTGGCACACCACAATGATTTCCGTCATCTCATGTGTTAATATTTTTTAGTGTAACAATTTATGATTTGCAAAAATAACTGTTGCATCTGTGTAGATTACATGAGCAAAGTGTATGCGCGTTGTGCACGCTATACATTATGGTCAAGCATGTGCCCTTAAAATAGCATAATGAACAACGCGCAACGCGCCACTGACTTTAGACTAGGTTTTTTCTGGTCAGTGGCGCAATTGTTTAATGGAACAGCAAAATAGCACCAGGGATTGTTTGCGCCGGAACACGCCTCCTTTTTTGCGCTGAACCGCCCAGGTAGCGCAAGTTCATTCACTAGTTTAGCGACATGCTTCTGTGGAGGGAAAAGCGCGCTTTGCGCGGGTGCAAAATAGGAATGACAAATGCGTCGGTGTACAAAGTCAATTGCGCTGGGTGCAAGATAGGGCCCATGAACTTACATCAGCGTGATAAAAACGACCTAAAATGACAGAAAACATCTTTGAAAAAAGTTATTTGAAGTGTAATTTGATTGTTTAGTTTGTCTATGTCACATTAGATTACACAGAGAGAGGGTTTATGACCTATACTGCATCCAGCCACCTGGTGGCTTCGTTTTGGCTTCACTTGTCAGGACTTGTGCGGCACACTTGATTCAGACCGATTTGCCAACGTGCACAAAAAAGAGGCGTGATTTATCACACAAACCAATTATTTCCAAACATAACGAATCATGTCCAATCATAACACGATGCCTCTCTTGTGCCTTTCCCCTATAACTTTACCTGCGGGCGGGTGTCGCTGTCGGACAGTGTTGCTTTAGAAAAACAAGTGATTTATACACTTTTTATTATTGTCACATTTTGTAATATTTGCATTGTTTTATTTTTCTAATATGGATTATTTATTCCAACCCATTTTTAGAGGAGGTACTGCCTGATATATGAATAATAAAGATCTGCATTCTGACATCTATCATATTTGTGATATTGAGCTTCAAAGTTTTTGCATTCCATTCGAATGTGTAGATAGAACCTTTTTACTTTCTAAATAAAAACTTAAACTTAAAAAACAACATCAAATAATGTAAATACGTTTTCACAGAATAAGATTATGTGAATAACTCGATTTTGACCAAAATGTCAGATATAATCTTATAATTCCAAGGGGACGATATATATATACATATTCTGTAGTGTTGTATAAACTAGTATTTACCTTTCAGAGCCAGTGCAGAGTTAAAGATTAATCTCATGGAAAGTATGACAACGCATGTGCCAAAATCAAAGAGACGCTATAAGGAAAGATCAGAATACACAACATGACAATCAATACAAAAAGAAATACAAGAAACAAAAACAGTTTAAAAACACACCAACATAACACCACCATTAACATTAATGCATAGGATAAAGGATTATTCTCTCAACTCTAAATACCCAATAAATGATAATAGTGACGTTAGACAATACCTGAAATCAAAGAACTCAACACTTATCTGCATTATTTAAAGTTGTCCCACAATAATATAGATATTATAAACATGTCACTAATAAGGTATCCATCCATTCTTATTCATATTTTCATTATCTTTGCTAGAATAAAGACATTCATTGTGGAATCTGGTCTCTCACCTGCCTACGGATGATCATGATGATGATGAAGATGATGAAAGAATCTATGAAATGTGAAGAGTTTTGCTGACAGAAGTAAAGACAAGAGGACATGGACAGGCGGTTTAACAGCTCTCTGTGTGTCTGTTTTATGGACAGGTTATGGGGGAAACCCTAATCCTATGCAGACCGAGCTTCCTCATCAATAAGAGGAAATTCCACATTTCCAAATCAGAGTGCTGATCAAACTCACCTCTTCACCGAAGACGTAGATAAAGACAAAGAGCTCCAGATAGATAAAGACACACTGCCATGGGTTTGCTGGCGATGACAGTAAAGTGTCGATCTTGCTTCAAAAGCACAAACAGACATACCTATAGATATGACACATGACAAATGCTATGAAACCAAACAGACAAAACTTAGACAGATAATGCATTGTGTATTTGACCATATAGTAAGCGTAGTTTATGAATAATCTCAGGTGATTTGATCACAACTATAGCTGTTATTCATGTGTATGTGTACTTTGTGTGCTCTGTCTGACGCAATCATCATGTTCTTAAACAAATGCCAGTGTTTGTACATTTGGGGAAAAAAAGAGGAAACTGGTGACATATTTGCAGTTCCCCTACAGACATCTATTATATATATATTATATTATACATATGTAATATATATAACTATAGAATTACATTAGATTATATACTTGGATTTATTAATATATGCGTTGGATTTCATGTGATTTAATAAGAGGAAACTGATGACACATTTGAAGTTTGCCCAGATGTGGTTCATGACTGCATGAGATTCACTCTCGGAGCTGAAGTGAGAGCGTGGCAGATGTCGTGTCCCCTTTAAATAGCAGTGACATAAAGCTGTCATGTTCAGCTCTTCCTATGAATGATTATTCATTAACATTAACACACACATTAAATTATCTCTTGTCCTGTCATCAGTTTTTTTCAAATGTTGTAACTTCACATGTCAGTGTCATATTCTCGTCTGTTCTCAAGAATTTATTAAGACACAGACACAAGATTGCATGTGAAGCGATTTCTTCCTAAATAAAGGTCACTGTCGTCTTGCCCCATATGTGTGGTTAGTTCTCACCACTAAATGCTCATATTATTTAACTCCTTCCTTTCTCTATTTCGCCTTGAGGTCTGTCAGGGTTATGTTCAGTTTGGTTTAAATTTGTTAGTTCTCATTTCTGTGCTTTTGATTTCACTTTCTTGTGTTTTATTTTGTATAATACTCACAGTCATGGATCCTGTTTGTGATGTGTTTTACTTGCTCCTCATGTTCGGGTTAGGGTCATTGCCCCATGTCATGGCCACGGAGGCTGTTCCCAAACTCTCCGTACCCTTATGTCACGGCCAGGTGGACTGCCCAGGTCTTTGCTCCAACTGTGTGGTTTCCATCTCCACTGGCCCACCACGATCACCTGATCCTCCACGGTGTGTCCCTTCGCCCCATGATCCAGGCCCACCACTGCTACAGGATCCAGGCCATGTTCCAGGACTCAGGACTCACCTGCTCCACTGGTGCCATGCAGCTCCACCCACCTCCACCGGGTTCCTCCTTCTCTCCGGCTCCACTTTGGTCCTCACTCCCTTCAGACTCGACCTGTTCAACAGCATCCCCTTGGACTTTGTTGGCTCTTTGATTGCGCGGGGGTCTCCATCTTGCCCAGATCCGCCTCCATCAGTTGGCCCCCAGTCTCTGCCCAAGAGACCCAGCAGAGCTCCGCCTTGGCTCCTCCCTCTGTCAGCTCCCCTGTGCCAGCTCCTCCTGTTTTCTTTATTAATCCCTCCGGCAGGCGTTTCAGGATCCACCGGACCAGGACCAGCAGACTTAAGAACAGTTTTTTCCCCAGAGCTGTCTCTTTACTGAACTCAAACCCCCGTTGATCCACTTCCCTCATAAACTGCGAACTCTCCTACCTCACATCTGCCTTCACTTTGTTATTTGCACTACCGACTGTTTATTACAGTAACAACTGTTTACTTATGCATTCTGCACCACCATACCGTAACTGGATTATGCTCATCTGCACTGCCGACTGTATTTACAGTAACAATGTTTACATTTGCATTTTGCACCGTACTTCTAACTGGAATATGCAACCACTTTTCACTGCACTTTTACACTTTCTTTCGGATAGCTCTGTCCATAATTTATTGTACTAACTTAATCCACTGCTATATTCCTCATATTAGCCTAACATATTATTGTATACCTCTAACTGTAAAATTCTGTTCAAGTAATAACCGTCTGTATATTTATTCATAGTACATAGTCACCTGTAAATTCTGTTTATAGTAATAGCCATCTGTATATTATATTCATAGTACATATTCACCTGTAAATTCTGTTCAAAGTAATAGCCATCTGTATATTATATTCTAGTACATATTCACCTGTAAATTCTGTTTATAGTAATAGCCATCTGTATATTTATTCACTGTATATATTCATCTGTAAATTCAGTTCTACTTATAGTAATAACCATCTCTCTACTTATACATATTTATATATATTCAGAACATTTTTATGTCCTGCACTTACGCAACCATTGTATATCCTGCACTTGCTGCTATTGCACTTCTGGTTAGACCTAAACTGCATTTCGTTGCCTTGTACTTGTACTTGTGTAATGACAATAAAGTTGAATCTAATCTAATCTAATCTAATCTAATCCTCAATTTTATCTAATAAACAATTTTATAACTTATCTATACATATCCCTGATAAAACAATCAGGATGTTTCATCACTCCAGTCGGCTACCACTAATCTTGTTTATAATCTTCTAACTCCGTTATCGTCGATTAATTGTTTACAATGGCAAATGTTTCAGATGGTTGTCTACCTTTGAGTGCAGGTGAGGACACGTTCGGTGCAGTTAGAGCTGGAGGCCGTGGAGAAGCAGATCCACGACTAGGGAAGGCCCAGCTGTAAAAGAGGAGAGCCGTGCTGGAAACTTCCCATGATAACACTTACAAGTTTGAGTTCAGTTTGAGGCGTGTTGCAGTTACTCCCACTGTATCCATACATGCATACCAGCACAGGGCCTGTGCACCAGGACGTGATCCTCCCAGCCAGCACATCATGGATCCGGAGTGCACCCGCAGCTCAAGGCATGGGCCAGATGCTCAACATATCTCCTGTGACGAGGACCACTTCTAACTAAAGGAAGTGAAAACAAACGGTTCAGTAGATATACACTTTAAAAGAATGGTTATTGTCATGGTGTGATGAACAGAACAGATATAGATTTTTCCGTACCGATGGCCTGCACCCCAGTGGATCTGCTGTCGGACAACATCTCCAATTTCAAACACACAGTACAGTTATTCAATTCAATTCAAACTTTATTTATAAAGCACATTTAAAATCAATCGAATTGGCCAAAGTGCTGTCCATAAAGTTAAAAGAAAAAGAAAATAAAAGAACACATACAAATGACAAAAGATTTGGCAAGCGTAGAAGCAGTTCTGACAGGTAGTGGCAGGCTAATGGGCTCTTTTGGCCCATTTGAAGGCGAGAGATGGAAGAGAGAGGTAGCCCAGAATACAAAGAATTACAGTAATCGAGTCGAGTTGAGATAAAAGCATGAATAACCGTTTCGAAAGGTTTGACTTCAGCTGCCGCGAGGCTGCTGACCGGTACTAAGAGGAGAGAAAGCATCACACCAGTCCTAGCATCCTTTCATTAGTTACCGGTGCAGCATAGGATCCATTTTAAAGTTTTAATATTTGTGTATAAAGCGTTAAATGGCCTAGCCCCATCATACTTGTCAGAACTTCTGTTATCAGCAATCCTCCCGCTCTCTCAGATCTTCTGACAAACCTCGTTCTCGCTTGAACTTTAAGGGGGATAGGGCTTTTTCTGTAGCCGGTCCTAGATTAATAGCATACTTCAGGACATTAAATCTGTGCCATCCCTTCCTGTTTTTAAATCCCGCCTGAAGACTTATCTGTATTCCTTGGCTTTTGAACGATATGCATCTTTGTAGGTTTTATTGGGTTAGAATGGGTTAGAATAAATTGACCTTGACCCTAGCTAACCGGCGAATATGATAAAACTGGTACTAACTATGGTGTTCATTTGTTTGTCTAGTTTAAGACCATTATCTAGGGGAAATCCTAGATCTTTAACATTAGAAGTAAGATAAAGAGTAAGAGTCTTCGTCTGGGTGCTCTTTTGGCCCAAATTGAATGATTTGGGTTTTATCGTCGTTAAGTAGCATGAGTTCATGCAGGAAAGTTTCCAGTCTCTTGTATGCGGAGTTATCTTTACGTTTAATAGGTGTATAAAGTTGTGCGTCGTCCACGTAGCAGCGGTATGACACCTCAAATTTACGCATAATTGATCCCAGCGGTTCAATTATTACGATTGGTACAGCGAGATTAATAAGGGTGCTAAAATCGATCCTTGAATTACACCACAGGTGACGTGAGCCACTGAGGATGAACGGATGCCAAAATTGAGGGTAAATCTTCTATTCCAAATTCAAGGAATCACAATAATCCCAAAATAATAAAAAAAAAAAATCCAAATCATTAAAGGTTATGATAATGATAAAGGGTTTTATTTTTGCAATGGTTGAATCATGGCATGCTTTTCCTCCATTCTGCTCCTGATGGGGTTTTGGTTTTCTTGCCACTGTCGCCTCTGGCTTGGCAAGCTCAGTTGGGGACACTATATGTTCAACTAAACATCGAAATAAATCTAATTAGTAAACTAAATTAACCATATAAACTAAATTACTGATCTAAAGCCCACACTGTCACTGTATGATAATTGAAATGAACTGATGACATCAGCGTTTTCTCCAGAATGGCTATACAGCTGAATAAAATTATGCTGCATTATTTTCCTGTTTAACACTGTAAAGCTGCTTTGAAACAATCTACATTGTTAAAAGCGCTATATAAATAAAGTTGACTTGAAGCAAGAAAGAACTATACTATAAAAAAATAAACTGTCAGGATATGTAGACAATTTGGTAACACTTTAGTTTAGTGTCCAATTCTCACTATTAACTAGTTTATTAGCATGCATATTACTATGATATCGGTTTATTAATACTTATAAAGCACATATCAATGCCTTATTCTGCATCCATTAATCCTACAAATACCTCAACTTAACAACTACCTTACTAACTATTAATAAGCAGTGATTAAGAGTTTACTGGGGCAAAATTTCAGTTATTAGTGAGAATTGGACCCTAACCTAAAGTGTTTGCAAGATTTGCATTGGTCCATATATTGCTTCAGTTTGGGTTTAGATGATGATGTGGTTTCAGTTGTAAATTCAGAATGAAAGTTATTGATGAATCGTGATTGGTGAAAACATTCGCACACAAACGTCTGCGTGTGAATGAGACCCATTGTTCTGGTTAAAGTTAGACCGTAGGGGTGAAATGAGCTGTGTGTAATTATAGAGATCGACTCGGACCTTCACAGCCCAGCAGAAGCCATGTTTTAGCTTAGCAATCCCTCAATGAAGAGGAAAAATGAAACAGGCATCACTCCTTAAAGTAAACCGAATTTATTTTCAAAGAAAAACAAAAGGACCATCAGGAAAATACAGGACTTCCTGTCATATACAGAGAGGACGTACGATACAGTGCCACGACTGAAAACAGACAACCAGTCAGCCAAGAACATATTCAGAAAGCCGAGGAAACACCGTCTCAATTATTATTACTGTTATTAATTAACAAGAATTATGGTGGAAATATATAAAAACAATATCTTAAAATAAACAATGAACATTGGAGTTCCAGAACGTTGCTTGTTTAAATCGTCTTGCTTTGTTCCAGGTGAATGTATGAGGGCAATAACTGAGACGTCCCATCATCCGTGGAGGACTGAGGGAACGCTTGAGTCTGCTTCTAAACACGTACGCATCACGTTCTTCTTTAACAGCTTCGTTAAAATACTAAATTCAGATCTAATACTAATTATCACAAGCAACAGAAATGTAGAACTTATAGAACATATAAATCTATAAATACTGTGTGTGTGGGGAGAGCAGAAGTGAGAACTTCAGTAATCAATGCAACAGATTCTCTATGTGTGTGTGTGTGTGTGTGAGAAACTCAAAAATAGAAAGAAAAGATATAAAACAAACAATAAAAAAAAACCCTAGAAACACCCAAATCTTTCTGTGGCGAGCATCTCTCGACTCATACGCTTCAGTTCCTTCATCGCACAGTCCTGCCTTTATTACACACACACACACAGTTCCGTTACAAGATCCAACCTAAGGTAGTGTTTCCAGAACAGAGATTCGGTTCTTACAGGGACGAACCTCCGTTTGCAATGATTTTTCTCAGATCTTGGAACAAAAACATGAAAAAAACAATGAAATAAATGAATCAAATGTCAGTTTTATAACTAGGGCTTGTGGTCTGAGCTGAGTTTCAGGTCCAGAACCAGCTTTCACTCGCGGAGTCTTCACAACATCAGGGGGACTGGAGGTTTCGTCACACTTCTCTTCTCATGGCCGTGGAGATGCTCGTTAAACAGATCCGGATTCAACGCTTTCATTGGTCATTTCAAAGCAGGAATGAGGCCACTGTCGTCGGACATGCGGCGCAAGAGAAAAGAGGGAAGGAGGAAGTGAGAGAAGACGAGAAAAGAGGCAACAGAGTGCCACAGGACAGTCCACATTAACTTGACATCAATCCAAATGCATGTTTTTGACGTGCCAAAAGCAAACCGCCCGCTTCCTGTTGACATCACATGACCAGTAGCTGACTTCATAAGACTCGATCAGGAGATGTTTAACCTCTCAGGCATCCTCCACATTACTGTAACTACTCTGCTTAGTTCAAACAAATGAATAAAAAACCCTAAAAATAAATAACCCATAAATAAAATACAGGACAAAAAGCCATTTTGTGTTTCACCTGTTATGACACTATTAGTGACTGAGAGACACAACAGCAGAATTCCCCCGTTCCTCTCAGCGGAGTCAGATTGTATTAAACTCTAGAGAAAGACATTTACACAGACGAGCAATAATACTGTAGAATACTCAAGCCAGTTCCCATGCAGCGCGCTGCAAAAGGACGCAAATTCAATTTTTGTCAATTCGCAATTTGTGTTTGTCAGTCCTTCAGCAGGCTCCGGCGTTTGTGTGGCCAGGCCTCGGCCGATCACGTCCAGAAACTTCATTGGTCGGTCAGATTGGTCTCACCAGCTGAGCAGGGAGGTGCGGCCCAGAGTCATGAAGTAGACCTGGCTAGAGCCTCCAGAACGCACGGATGCAAAGAACACCTGCACAGAGCACAGCAGCAGAGATATGAGACCAGGAGGAAAACAGCAGAAGATCTCTCAGTCAGAGCGAGAGCTTTCAGCTGATCATCACAGTCATCCTCATCAGCTCACACTCTGAGCCCTTCAGTATATCAGGCAAGAGTCACACTGAGATCAGAAATCATGCTGATCATCTGTGTGTGTGTGTGTGTGTGGGACCCATTCCATCTGCAGATTCATCTCTAATATCCTCTCAGGAACAGCTCATATTTACCCCACATTACTGATATTTTGCAGAAGAAAATTAAACCCATTTAAGGACCACTAATTATTATGAAGCATATTTTCTCTCATTCCTGCAAAGATATTCTCATCAGATTTGTTTTATGAAATTTGCATTAATTAAAAGCAGTACAAAAACCATGGAAATAATACATCTTTATCATTCTTAAATTAAAGCAATTATAATTCAATTACGTTTGCTTTAAGGTAATAACTAGTGCTGGGAATCGATTACAAAAATTAACTAATTAATCACATTTGTTTCTGTAATTAATCGCAAGTTTTTAATATTTTACGTTTTTTATATATTACGGTACTTTCCAAATAAATGTAGAAACAATTTAGAGACGGTATATGTTAAATATGTGTTGTAAGGTCATGTTTTTATGAATGAAGGCCAGTTTCACGGATGTCTCTATGAAACATTAATGATGTTACATTACAGTATAACTGAAAGCTCCCAATTTCAACATTTATTAGGCTTTAAAAAAACAACTTTTAATTTAATTGAACTTAAAAAAATCTTTACATAAACCCATTATAATAAATGTTATTTTTACCTGTGGCCTTCCCTGTTAGACATATACAGAAATGTAATAGTTATCAAACACCTTTCTTAACTGCATAAATAATAAATGAAATATAGATTAATCATCATTAAAGCTACAATTTTCTCTGTTGGCGTTGTTCTGTGATGAACATTAATGACAGGCATCATCAGTGCTCCTGTCTCTTTAAGAACAGCCGCTGACGAACATGACGCGGATCTCACGTGCTGTCCCGCGCATCTCATCTCCTCACAACTCTTTAAGTTCATTTAAGACGTTATTTAACTAATTTAAGACTCCTGATATGAGAATACTCAAAATTCTCTGTGTTGTTGTTATTGCTTGTTCAAGAGCAAAAGAGAACTCGATGTGAGCAGGAGACTGATGCGAGTCTGTCTGTGCGTTGAGTGTGTGTGTGTATGTGTGTATGTGTGTGTGTGTGTGTGTGTGTGTGTGTGTGTCAGAGTGTCCCTCGATTAGCTGACATGAGACGCAGCCACACAGACAGGACACTGACACACACACACACACACACACACACACACAAACAGACAGGACACTGACACACACACACACACACACACACACAAACAGACAGGACACTGACACACACACACACACACACACACACACACACACACACACACACACACACACACACACACACACACACACACACACACACACACAAACAGACAGACAGGACACTGACACACACACACACACAGGACACTGACACACACACACACACACACACACACACAGACAGGACACTGAGACACACACACACACACACACACACACACACAAACAGACAGGACACTGACACACACACACACACACACACACACACACACACACACACACACACACACACACACACACACACACACAGACAGGACACTGAGACACACACACACACACACACACACACACACACACACACACACACACACACACACACACAGACAGGACACTGACACACACACACACACACACACACACACACACACACACACACACACACACACACACAGACAGGACACTGAGACACACACACACACACACACACACACACACACACACACACACACACACAAACAGACAGGACACTGACACACACACACACAGGACATTGACACACAGCACGTTCTCGTGTCTTGTCGCGCTTGGAAGCATTTACATGAATAAGAGCGTGTAACGCTCGGCAAAAATGGATATAAAAACGCATTAAATATTTTTAATGCGTTAAGCTGAAAAAATTTATTTGCCCAGCCCTAGTAATAACCCTTCATTTTCAAGGTATAGCCCATAACTGATTTTACAGCAGACCTTAAACTCACCTTGTCATTTCTCTCACACAGAAACTTGAGTCTTTGTGCTCTTTTGTGCATGAAAACTCCATCCAAGTGTCCCGTTTCCACAGAGCGGATCTCTATAGCCTTCTCTCCCCAGCCCATGATCTGGTTAGAGCGAATATAAGCTGCAAGATAAACAAAACAACAGGTAAGAAATAACACCGTGTTAACAAACACACACTAGCTGGTACGTGTGATGGGCTAAACTCAGTCTCTCTCTGAGAACCCTGCTCCTGGACACCCACTGTGCTTCAGCTCACCTGCAGCTGCGCGCTCAAGAGCTCCATTTGCTGCTTCAGGTGTGTTTGATTAAGGCTGTAGCTAAACTCTGCAGGACAGTGGGTTGACCTCTGACCTCTGCTGTTTCGTAACTGCAGAAGAGCGTTGATTGGGACAACACATAACAGTGACTATATTTACAATACCCAACGGTCACGAGTGCTCTTAGCTCTGGCCAGGCTAAGCGATAATGGCCAGGTTGACCGCAGTATAGACAACATCGCTTTCATCCAGACTCACACTTTGACCTTCCTATCTTCATGAGTTCTAGAGTAGGAGGAATGAACTAGCGGTCTTTCCCTCAAGTGAAAATCCAGCCACACGCAGACACATCTATCAGTGCTTCTAGATTTCACACAGCCTCACACATAGCTAGTGTCTTATCCGCTGTAAGCCAGTTCTGGAAACCGACTCTGGGCCTCACTGTTCCCGCTGCTCTGCGCTGGGATCATCATAAACGGGAACGCATTTTCAGCTACACTGCGGAAAGTTCAAAGTAAGAGACCTTAGGGTCAAATACAGGCTTAGAACAAATCTCCCACAAAGCGGACACCCACGACAAGGCCCTTCCTGAGAGGAGAGTCATGATTTAGGCCATAATTTGACTGGTTTAAGGGGGAGGAGGATGGCTGAAGATCGGACATCAGGGTACACTGGGTCAGGAGGCTCCGACAGGCAGAGAAGCATTGGGGTTCGGTTTGAGGCAAGGCTCTGCTGCCACGTGTGGTATGAGGTGCTGGAGAGACTGAAGCCGCTGAAGTTTGAGGAGACCACAATGAGTGCAACCGCTGGGAGATGGAAAGCAAAGAGGCCAGGATTTTGGTGAGAGCACAGTCTTGGCACTGGACAGTGGCATCATGTCGATGATATTATTAAACCATGTTAGTCTTTCAGTCACGAGCGGGGCTGAACACAAGGAAAAGATGTTTAACGGTCTCAAATCAAATTTTAATGAGGTCAAAAGTCACCGCAAAATCCTCAAATCACTATATTATTGTGCCATGTAGTGTAAGATACAGGACCATCTTATATTTTCTTATGTTTTTATACATTAGTGGTATTCATTTAGTGGTCATATTAGTTACTCTTGCCTATCTTTTTGTTAATACATTTATTTTCTAACATTCGTGTCTACCTTGTGTTAATACGGTTTCCTCCATTGTTGCTGTTGTAGGCAGTGGGTGTTCTTACCACTGGTTGCCTTAACTTATCATTCATGCTTACCGTATATTGCGCTCATCTTTTACCACCAAAACAACTCTTGTAAGTCAAAATCCATCAAAAAAACACGTTGAGTCACAGCATCTTCTCCTGTTATTGTTACGTGTTATAAATGAGGGAGATAGTCAGGCATCCAGACTTGAATTGAGGACAGTAAGGATGCAAAGGCTCTAGAATAGGCTTTGGATGTGACTAGCTTAGCAAGCTCCATATATTGTTTGGTTTGGTAATATGCTCTAGCCCCCTGCCTGATCATTGTGGTGATGAGATACATAGCAGACTTTCCTCACTCAATGGCTTGGAGTCCGCAGAATAACATAGGGTTCATAGACAATTGGAAAAGCTTTTGGGGCAGACCTGACCTGTTAAAAAGAGATGGTATTCATCCCCCTGGGGTGGTTCCGCTCTTCTCTCTAGTAATTTGGCACATAGTCTTAGAGCTAAACCTTGACTCACTAGGGCCCAGGTCAGGAAGCAGACAGACTGGCTAAACCGACCGTCTGCTAGATGCATCAACAGATATAATACAGATGAACAAATGATAAAGCTTAGTTTGTAGAATATTCGATCCCTTTCTACAAAAGCACTTTTTGTAAATTATATGATTACAGATCATAACCTAGATGTGCTGTGTTAGCACCTGGCTAAAACCTGACGACTACATTACTTTAAAACAATAATCTTGACTAATTTAAACAGAAACTATTGACTCTCATTTCTAGCACTTTAGACATACAGTAGTTGCTCCTTTGCTCTTAATGAAGATTAAAGAAAATAGTCCAACGCTGTGGTACAACAAACATGCACTCGGTTCCTTAAGAGAACAGCCCGAAAAAAGAAACACAGCTGGAAGAAAACCAAACTAGAGGTATTTCGCATTATGTGGAAGGATAGTGTTTCTGCCTACTGAAAGGCATTACAAACTGCAAGGTCTGCTTAATTTTTGACTCTCTTAGAAAAACAAACAAACACAACCCTATGTATTTATTTGATACACTGGCTAAATGAACAAGAAATAAAACAGCACAGCAGTAAGGACTTTATGAACTTCTTTACGTGCAAGATTGATACTCTATCAGAGAAAAATTGTAAACATCTACTACAGTATAGCATCAGACCATGCATTGTAGCTCCCCAGGAAACAATTTCAAACCTTTTAAACTTGATCCTAGGGAATTAGTTAACTATAGACTTTATTGCTCTTCACCCTGTACATGCTACCACTGGCAGATATCATTTGGAAGCATAGCGTTAGTTTTCACTTTTAAGATCTTAAAAAAAAAAAAAAAAAAAAAAACTTTCCTTTCCTCTTTTCCTCCTCTTTCCCTCCCTACTCTAGCCTGTACTACTCTGAGAAATGTACACGGACTAAGTATTTCAGGCACTTGTTGCGCTCACTCGACGCTTCACGACCAATCGCTTATTGTACCCCCAAGTTGTAAGTCGCTTTGGATAAAAGCGTCTGCTAAATGCATAAATGTAAATGTAAATGTAAGATACTCTGCTCTATATTTATTCACAGCCTGACAAAACTAACAGAATGAATAGTCAATACAAAAATTGGATGACTTAATTTCTGAAATTCTGAAAAAACACAAGTTTTAATTATTGGACCAAAAAGCTCCACAAGTAGTAACCTAGAATACTGTCTAACACTTGATGGCTGCTCTGTCCAGTCCTCGTCGTCAGTGAGGAACCTGGGTGTGCTCTTTGATACCAATCTCTCATTTGAAAGCCACATTTATAGCATCTGTAAAACTGCATTCTACCATCTTAAAAATATATCTAAATTACGGCACATGCTCTCAATGCCAAATGCTAAACAGTGAGTTGATGCGTTCATGAGCTGTAGATTATTGTAATGCTCTACTGGGTGGTTGCCCTGCTCGCTTAATAAACAAACTCCAGCTGGTCCAAAACGCAGCAGCTCCAGATCTTACTAGAACCAGGAAGTGTGACCATATTAGCCCAGTTCTGTCAACACTGCACTGGCTCCCTATTAAACATTGCATACATTTTAAAATCTTGCCTATTACTTACAAAGCACTAAATGGTTTATCTCCAGTACTTGAGCGAGCTCTTAACACATTATACTCCATCACGTCTACTGCGCTCTCTAAACTCTGGCCAGTTGATCATACCGAGAATATCCAAATCAACTGCAGGCGGTCGATCATTTTCCTATTTAGCACCTAAACTCTGGAACAGTCTTCCTAGCATTGTTCGGGAAGCAGACACGCTCTGTCAGTTTAAATCTAGATTAAAGACCCATCGATTGTTAGGCTGCATAGGTCAGTCGGAACCGGCGACTCTTCCCATAACACTTAATGTACTTGTCACATTGTAAGAAGAATGGCATCTATGCTTATATTAGTTTCTCTGTTTATCCCGAGGTTACCATAGCCGGATCTGGTCCGTATCCAGATCAGATGCTGGACCTGCACCTAGAGACCGTGTCAACTAGACAGATTCCCTGTGAAGACCTCGTTGACAACAGCCATCAGCACAGATCCTCAGTAAAGACCACAAGAACCCGACAAGTCCTCTGCACAGACCCTATGGCCAGCTTCAAATCCTCCTCCCTCCACATGCCAGTGGGATGTATCCCAATCTTCAAGCAGAAGGAACTGGATGAAATATCTGAATGATACTAAAATACAATCTGACTTGATGGAGCCTGAAATCACTATCACACTGTTAGCCAGAGGAGATCTGAGCGACTGAATCTGGTTTCTCCCAGGGGTTTTTCTCCATTCTGTCACTGATGGAGTTTGGGTTCTTGCCACGGCTGCCTCTGGCTTGTTTAGTTGGGGACATTTAATATATTTAGCAATATTATTGATCTGACTGTACTGAGACTATTGGATGAGATCTGAACTCAGCTGGATGAGGACATCACTTTTCTCCAGAGCTGCTATATGACTGAATTAAACATTTTATGATCTTTACACGGTTATTGAACAAAATTAAATCAACACTGAACTGACTTCAACATTGACACTATTTTCTTTTTAGAGAACAGAAACTGTTTGCATCACTGAATTATATCCCCATTTATCCCTTTAAAGCTGCTTTGAAACAATCTATGGTATAAAGCACTTTATAAATAAAGATGACTTGACTTGTTGATGAATTCTTTCTGCTAAAAATAAACATTCTGGAGGGGAAAGACTATATATAAGCGCAATCAGAGCATAAATGTATAATATAAAAGAGAAACAATGTACCAGCCTGCAGGGTTGTGCAGTTGGATAAAGTCCATGTCCAACGGTACTGTAGGCTGGAGAGAACGCTGATTAAACAAGAGAAAACAAGCACGGAGCCATTTCCCCCGACAAACAGTTTGTTTGAGGCAAGTAGCCTTTACTTAACATAAAAAGCTTAATACGCCAACTAACTTCTCCTTGACGACACATTACAATATATGACAGGATATGGATAACATGCAATTCCACTCCCATTGGTAGTCACTCTTGAAAGTCGCTGCTCATTTCATTTGCATAAATCAGGCAGAAATTGTCTTTGTTGCGTAACACCTCTGTCAGAGCAAGTGCACAACACGGGCATTCAATGCTTCACATAGCCGAATATGCATCGTGTCACGTATACTTACACAGTGTAGCTCAACCATGCAAAAACCACTGCAGCTTGATTACTACTACATGGAAACATACTAAGAGTTATTCACTAATAAACCGTACTCGCCTTCTAAAGATTAAATACTGTAACGATAGAGTGAGGGAACAGCATACCGACAGATGTGGGCATCTCGCCCCACTGGAGCACCACGTCTTTGGTGATGCGGCCGTAGGTGTTGACATACACGCCCTCGTCTTCATAACACACCAGCAGCTCAATGCCATCCGTGTTCGGCAGGATGATGATGGCATGCGACTGAATACTCGTCTGAATCTAACATGAGAAAAAAGCTAGATTAAAAGTTTGGTCCCCCTTAACTACTATTTACTAACATTGAAATCAATTATTTGATGCAATGCACTTATTATGTACATGTTTTCACAAAAAACGTGTATTTACAGCTCTAATTACATCTATAATTACACTGTTTACCCTTCCCTTACACTTCAACCCACCCTTAACCCTACCCACACCACCACACCTGTCCCTAACTTTACCCTTAAACTTACCCACACCACCACACCTGTCCCTAACCCTACCCTTAAACTGACCCCTCTCACCACACCTGTCCCTAACTCTACCCTTAAACTTACCCACACCACCACACCTGTCCCTAACTCTACCCTTAAACTTACCCACACCACCACACCTGTCCCTAACTCTACCCTTAAACTTACCCACACCACCACACTTGTCCCTAACTCTACCCTTAAACTTACCCACACCACCACACCTGTCCCTAACTCTACCCTTAAACTTACCCACACCACCACACCTGTCCCTAACTCTACCCTTAAACTTACCCACACCACCACACCTGTCCCTAACTCTACCCTTAAACTTACCCACACCACCACACTTGTCCCTAACTTTACCCTTAAACTTACCCACACCACCACACCTGTCCCTAACTCTACCCTTAAACTTACCCACACCACCACACTTGTCCCTAACTTTACCCTTAAACTTACCCACACCACCACACTTGTCCCTAACTTTACCCTTAAACTTACCCACACCACCACACCTGTCCCTAACTCTACCCTTAAACTTACCCACACCACCACACCTGTCCCTAACTTTACCCTTAAACTTACCCACACCACCACACCTGTCCCTAACTCTACCCTTAAACTTACCCACACCACCACACCTGTCCCTAACTTTACCCTTAAACTTACCCACACCACCACACCTGTCCCTAACTCTACCCTAACCCTTACCCACATCACCACACCTGTCCCTAACTCTACCCTTAAACTTACCCACACCACCACACCTGTCCCTAACTCTACCCGAACCCTTACCCACACCTGTCCCTAACTTTACCCTTAAACTTACCCACACCACCACACCTGTCCCTAACTTTACCCTTAAACTTACCCACACCACCACACCTGTCCCTAACTTTACCCTTAAACTTACCCACACCACCACACTTGTCCCTAACTTTACCCTTAAACTTACCCACACCACCACACCTGTGCCTAACTTTACCCTTAAACTTACCCACACCACCACACCTGTCCCTAACTTTACCCTTAAACTTACCCACACCACCACACCTGTCCCTAACTTTACCCTTAAACTTACCCACACCACCACACCTGTGCCTAACTTTACCCTTAAACTTACCCACACCACCACACCTGTCCCTAACTTTACCCTTAAACTTACCCACACCACCACACCTGTCCCTAACTTTACCCTTAAACTTACCCACACCACCACACCGGTGCCTAACTTTACCCTTAAACTTACCCACACCACCACACCTGTCCCTAACTCTACCCATAAACTTACCCACACCACCACACCTGTCCCTAACTCTACCCTTAAACTTACCCACACCACCACACCTGTCCCTAACTCTACCCTTAAACTTACCCACACCACCACACCTGTCCCTAACTTTACCCTTAAACTTACCCACACCACCACACCTGTCCCTAACTCTACCTTAAACTTACCCACACCACCACACCTGTCCCTAACTTTACCCTTAAACTTACCCACACCACCACACCTGTCCCTAACTCTACCCTAACCCTTACCCACACCTGTCCCTAACTTTACCCTTAAACTTACCCACACTACCACACCTGTCCCTAACTCTACCCTTAAACTTACCCACACTACCACACCTGTCCCTAACCCTACCCTAACTCTTACCCACACTACCACACCTGTCCCTAACTCTACCCTAACTCTTACCCACACTACCACACCTGTCCCTAACTTTACCCTAACTCTTACCCACACTACCACACCTGTCCCTAACTCTACCCTAACTCTTACCCACACTACCACACCTGTCCCTAACTCTACCCTAACTCTTACCCATACCACCACACCTGTACAATGTACTTAATATAAAGTGGGACCAAAAGTCCCAAACTACTGCTTTTAACAATCAATACATACGTGAGTTGGCAGATAAATGTCATAGACGGCTCCTGAGTCTACATCCACGGCATGGAACCCAGAGCAGGACCCATAGATGACCTTTAACCTTTGGCCTTCTTCAACTGTGAGGTCAACTAGCAGAGGCTTGTGCACCAGATCACCAAACGACTAGCACACAAAGAGGGAAATGTCAATTTTTTCATGCACTGTGAGATTCTTCTAAATGACTTGACCACAATTGTACAATAAATATGAGCATATTTCATTTTTAAGGTCCATTTAAACCAAGGACGATAAATATAACTATAATCACTATATGTGACCCTGGACCACAAAACCATAAGGGTCAATTTTTTGAAACTGAGATTTATAAATCATCTGAAAGCTGAATAAATAATCTTTCCATTGATGTGTGGTTTGATAGGACAATATTTGGCCGATAAAACAATTTGAAAATCTGAGGGTGCAAAAAAATCAAAATATTGAGAAAATCTCCTTTAAAGCGGTCCAAATGAAGTCCTTAGCAAAGCATACTAATAATACATTTCTGATATATTTACAGTAGGAAATTGGATAAAATTGAAATTGAATCTTCCTGGAACATGGTCTTAATACCCTGATGATTTTTTGCATAAAAGAGAAATGGATCATTTTGACCCACACAATGTATTGTTGGCTATTGGCACAGATATACCCGTGAGACACACGACTGGTGTTGTGCTCCAGGGTCTCATGTTAGCCTACACACAAACGCACAATATTGTTCTGTTTATTATAAGCGCAGGGCGATTTAATTCTCAAGCTCTTTAAAGCAGAATGGATTCTGATTGGCTGTCAGTGTTTTATCGTTCCTCAGATGGGAGTGATTCCAACAGCTCTCATGGACATTAGGGTCATCACCTTGAAAGCCATGAACTTATGGTATGGTTTGGGAGCCCACGCATAAACCTCTACTGAATTCTTCAGGGCCAGAACCAAGAACTTGATCCTCTCGTACTTCACTACAGACCAAACAAACAACAGACGTCAGTGCAAGTGTAATAGTGCAATAATTCATGTTTTCTGCAGAGTAGAAATGACAGATCAGGGCTTCGCTTACAGAATCTGTAGGATCTGAACACATACCGACTTTGTAGTGCACACAGCCCTCCAGATCTCCTACGGTGGTCCAGCCCTGCTTCTTCTCCACCTCAGGGTCATTGTGGAGGATCTTGTTCCTCAGCCACGAAAGATAGTACACACGCAATTTATTCTTCTTCCCTAGGAGAGGAAGCTTGAATCAACACTTGAAACAATGACAGATTTAACTCTTTTCAGTGTGTAATGCTCATAACACAAACCTAAAATATTTTTTTTTAAAAACAAAATAGCATGATGAATTGTGCCATTTCTCTGTATTTGGGTTGTTTCATGTTTATAGTGTTTTTTTAATTGTGAAGTTCTCACAGTCCAGGTTCCCGTTTGTCATGTGATTCCCTTGTCCTCATGTGTTATGTTCCCATTGGTTTGTCTAGTCACGTGTTCCTCTGCTCTGTGTGTCATTGGTTCATTGTTTGATTATTCACAGGTGTGTCTTGTGAAGTCATTAGTCTGTGGTAATATAGCCCTCATGTCTGGTGAGTCTTAGTCTTGATCAAGTTTATGTTTGTTTATGACCGAGCCATAGCCGAGTTTAGGTGTTAAGTTTCTGTTTTTGTCAATAAACTGCTTTTGGGCTCATCACAACTCGCCTACAGTGGACTTGATACAACAACAAACGACTTTTACATTTCTAACACATCTGTAGTCAGTCTGGATAATATCTAAGAAACAGGACTTCCTGTGTGTCATGGAATATTTCCACATGTCTAAACATGATAAAGTACAGCATGTGTCACAACAATTTTAAAAGTCATGTCTGAGACTTTACCACAAAGACAGACAGAAATAGAGGAAAATAGAGGAACTACATTGTTTGTGAAGGTATGCGAGAGAACCAAATCACAAGAGAGGATGTTATGCAACGTCACGTGACACTGAAGACATGCGTGCAGTCACACGAACACATCCTCCTTCATAGACCAGAGATCCTGTACCTGATATTGTCACCAGCACATTAAGTCCCTCCAAAACATCCATTTGTTGAAAGCGTCTACGACTGATGAGTGGGTAGACCTTCCCTTGACCGCTGCGATCCAGCAGCATGAGGCCGCTCTCAGTCCCGACTAACAGATTCACACCTGACGGAGAGAGAGAGAGAGAGAGAGAGAGAGAGAGAGAGAGAGAGAGAGAGAGAGAGAGAGAGAGAGAGAGAGAGAGAGAGAGAGAGAGAGAGAGCATTCTCTAGCATCACTCGAGTGTGAACTGTTCAAAGCCTCTTCTGCTTCTCTAATGGGACGATTACAAGATCCCACTGATCAATCATACACAATAACACCAGGACTGTTGATTAAGAAACTTAATAGGTTCATATCTTCAACAGATAGAGCTGAGACAATGCAATCGTGTGCTGCAATACTTTTCACAATACTGTATAAATATTTCTACTTTTGCACTCAGACCATGCCCTACGGCTAATATCAGAAGAATATATATCAGATACATACTGTAATTAATACAGTGCAAACTGTGCGACCTGTGTTTCTCAGATGCCAAAGACACTGAAGTTTAGCAGCGTCAAGAGAAACATCAGCTTTAGGCAGCATCAGTGAACTAACCCAAATAATGTTGGGCAGGGGTCAGAGGTGAAGCATTCCCTGAGCGGGACTCACCCCACAGAGCGGCGCACAGGATCTCCGAGTTGAACCTCTTCTTGTATTTGCGGATCTCTGGCGTGTCGTTCTGTGGCCGCGTGTTGACGGGGTTGACGTTGACCACTGAACCCTTACGGGACGCGTCCTGACGCAGAGCCTCCTGCAGTCGAGCGTCATTACTGTAGCCTGAGACACAGCACATATACATCAGGTCAGATCTATCACACTATACACCAAACGTCTGATGTTCCATATAAACATCGCGTGATCAGATCAGAGCTGGCCGAACACACACTCTGCGGCGATCGAGCAGTCGAGGTTCGCTCTGGAGTGTATATTGCTTTACGTGTACCGTGTGTATGGGGATAAATCCATATCTCACACTCAAGAGAACATTTGTTGCATTAAGAAAATGACGTTATTTTGACATTATTTTCTTGACCATTAAGTAATATTTACCCCCAAACTCTGGTTACTGTAATGCACTTACATTATTTCACTTTACATGATTGATTTTTTAAAGACAGTACAGCAAATACTGGCATGCTGTATAAAAACTTTGAATAGAAATAGCTTTCTGGCGAAATGTGTTGAATAATAACACAATTTCTTCCTTTGTCCAAAAAAAAGGCATAATTGCTTAAATTGGTCAAACGATTATTAAAATGTTAAAATCATTTTCGGCAATTTATCCAAATGTTTTCCATATTTATCAAAATGACTCGCGTTCACACAGATCCGAGACGACTAAAAGTGCTGTAATATTCATGCCAGTAATTGGCCACACCAATTGGCCCTTTGTAAAGAAAGATGGCGCGCCTGCGCTCATGTGTTTTCACACACACACACACACACACACACACACACACACACACACACACACACACACACACACACACACGTGCATGTGATCGCTGTAGAAAGCGCTGTAGAAATGAAGGGACCTCAAACACTCACCGGCGTTGTTGAGAGCGCTGCCGGTGGACGGAGAGACCTGGAGCAGGCGCGGGTCAATGAAGGGCGTGAACGAGGAGGAAGACTTGTGCTTCGGCACAGTGGGAGTCTGGGAGAGCACATCGGAGATTAAAGTACACTTCAGGAAATCAAGCAGAGTTTGCAAAAAGCTCAAGACAGCTACAACTAAACACACAAATGATAAAACACGAATGACTTGATGGTGGTTGGTGGAAAAAATAGATGAATTGACTGACAGAAAATGATCATTGACGTTCTAAGAATAAGAAAGAAGGAACAACCAGGGAGGAAATGGATGCAAGCTGAAGGAGAAAGACCTGTGACCAAAGCATTTCTCTTTTCTGGGTTTCTGGGGCTCGTGACGTGTGGATTCCTGCGGTCATCGCTCGCACGCACCGCAGCGAAGACCAGTTTCCTCTCACGAGCAGGCCTCAATACCGCAAATACCTCACATTTCGTGACGTTGTTTTAGCAGAAAATATTCCTCAAAATAAACCCTGATTATGAAGGCGGTATTCAGCCCGTACAGAACGTGTGCTAGAACGGCTGGTTTAGGGGTTCACCAACACGCAACCTGCCGTCTGGAAGATCGGACCACGGGCTGAATTTCAAATATATTTAACGTCAGTAGAAAACTTTCACTAAAGGTTCATGCACATATTTGAACAACACCTGAATAGATTTTTTCTCTATTTTTTCTCTCTCACTTTTTTTCGTACATTTATATATTTCATATGACTATAAAGCAGTGCTATATTTTAAATGTATTTCACAAAACATTGTCATGTTAAATCATTATTGATCATTTTCTAATAAAGTTCAGCACTATTTGACAAGTGAGTTCTCTTCATATTATTGGTCCTCAGTTAATTAGATTCAGGTTTTTATAGCACTATATTTGACACATGATGTTGTGCTGACTTTAGATGTATATGTTTGACCTTCTACAGTTCTGTGCAGTAACAAACTGGACCTCGACTTCCCAAACTAAATTAAATGAATTAAGACGAAGGGCGAGACCATTTCCTCCTTGACTTTGTAACACTCTTGTAACTAAAACACGCAGCTCTACACACACACACACACACACACACACACACACACACACACACACATCTTTGTGTGAAGCAAGAATAATCCGGACAGCCCAACGGCACAGTTTAATCATCGGTGATCAACGTAAGCCATTGTTGGAGTCATGACATGAGGAATCGCATGTATGTTTCGACATGAGGAATCGCAAGTATGTTTCGACATGAGGAATCACTTGTATGTTTCGACATGAGGAATCGCATGTATGTTTCGACATGAGGAATCGCATGTATGTTTCGACATGAGGAATCGCATGTATGTTTCGACAGGAGGAATCGCATGTATGTTTCGACAGGAGGAATCGCATGTATGTTTCGACAGGAGGAATCGCATGTATGTTTCGACAGGAGGAATCGCATGTATGTTTCGACAGGAGGAATCGCATGTATGTTTCGACAGGAGGAATCGCATGTATGTTTCGACATGAGGAATCGCATGTATGTTTCGACAGGAGGAATCGCAGGTATGTTTCGACAGGAGGAATCGCATGTATGTTTCGACATGAGGAATCGCATGCATGTTTCGACAGGAGGAATCGCATGTATGTTTCGACATGAGGAATCGCATGTATGTTTCGACATGAGGAATCGCATGTATGTTTCAACATGAGGAATCGCATGTATGTTTCGACAGGAGGAATCGCATGTATGTTTCGACAGGAGGAATCGCATGTATGTTTCAACATGAGGAACGACACGAGGAATCGCATGTATGTTTCGACAGGAGTAATCGCATGTATGTTTCGACAGGAGGAATCGCATGTATGTTTCGACATGAGGAATCGCATGTATGTTTCGACAGGAGGAATCGCATGTATGTTTCGACATGAGGAATCGCATGTATGTTTCGACAGGAGGAATCGCATGTATGTATGTTTCGAGATGAGGAATCGCATGCATGTATGTTTCGACATGAGGAATCGCATGTATGTATGTTTCGACATGAGGAATCGCATGTATGTATGTTTCGACATGAGGAATCGCATGTATGTATGTTTCGACATGAGGAATCGCATGTATGTATGTTTTGACATGAGGAATCGCATGTATGTATGTTTCGACATGAGGAATCGCATGTATGTTTCGACATGAGGAATCGCATGTATGTTTCGACATGAGGAATCGCATGTATGTTTCGACAGGAGGAATCGCATGTATGTTTCGACAGGAGGAATCGCATGTATGTTTCGACATGAGGAATCGCATGTATGTTTCGACAGGAGTAATCGCATGTATGTTTCGACATGAGGAATCGCATGTAAGTATGTTTCGACATGAGGAATCGCATGTATGTATGTTTCGACATGAGGAATCGCATGTATGTTTCGACATGAGGAATCGCATGTATGTTTCGACAGGAGGAATCGCATGTATGTTTCGACAGGAGGAATCGCATGTATGTTTCGACAGGAGGAATCGCATGTATGTTTCGACAGGAGGAATCGCATGTATGTTTCGACAGGAGGAATCGCATGTATGTGTCGACAGGAGGAATCGCATGTATGAATCGACATGAGGAATCGCATGTATGTTTCGACATGAGGAACGGCACGAGGAATCGCATGTATATTTCGACAGGAGGAATCGCATGTATGTTTCGACATGAGGAACGACACGAGGAATCGCATGTATGTTTCGACATGAGGAATCGCATGTATGTTTCGACATGAGGAATCGCATGTATGTTTCGACAGGAGGAATCGCATGTATGTTTCGACATGAGGAATCGCATGTATGTTTCGACATGAGGAATCGCATGTATGTTTCGACAGGAGGAATCGCAAGTATGTTTCGACATGAGGAATCGCATGTATGTTTCGACAGGAGGAATCGCATGTATGTTTCGACAGGAGGAATCGCATGTATGTTTCGACAGGAGGAATTGCATGTATGTTTCGACAGGAGGAATCGCATGTATGTTTCGACAGGAGGAATCGCATGTATGTTTCGACAGGAGGAATCGCATGTATGTTTCGACATGAGGAATCGCATGCATGTTTCGACATGAGGAATCGCATGTATGTTTCGACAGGAGGAATCGCATGTATGTTTCGACAGGAGGAATCGCAGGTATGTTTCGACAGGAGGAATCGCATGTATGTTTCGACATGAGGAATCGCATGCATGTTTCGACAGGAGGAATCGCATGTATGTTTCGACATGAGGAATCGCATGCATGTTTCGACAGGAGGAATCGCATGTATGTTTCGACATGAGGAATCGCATGTATGTTTCGACATGAGGAATCGCATGTATGTTTCAACATGAGGAATCGCATGTATGTTTCGACAGGAGGAATCGCATGTATGTTTCGACAGGAGGAATCGCATGTATGTTTCAACATGAGGAACGACACGAGGAATCGCATGTATGTTTCGACAGGAGTAATCGCATGTATGTTTCGACAGGAGGAATCGCATGTATGTTTCGACATGAGGAATCGCATGTATGTTTCGACAGGAGGAATCGCATGTATGTTTCGACATGAGGAATCGCATGTATGTTTCGACAGGAGGAATCGCATGTATGTTTCGAGATGAGGAATCGCATGCATGTATGTTTCGACATGAGGAATCGCATGTATGTATGTTTCGACATGAGGAATCGCATGTATGTATGTTTCGACATGAGGAATCGCATGTATGTATGTTTCGACATGAGGAATCGCATGTATGTATGTTTTGACATGAGGAATCGCATGTATGTATGTTTCGACATGAGGAATCGCATGTATGTTTCGACATGAGGAATCGCATGTATGTTTCGACATGAGGAATCGCATGTATGTTTCGACAGGAGGAATCGCATGTATGTTTCGACAGGAGGAATCGCATGTATGTTTCGACATGAGGAATCGCATGTATGTTTCGACAGGAGTAATCGCATGTATGTTTCGACATGAGGAATCGCATGTAAGTATGTTTCGACATGAGGAATCGCATGTATGTATGTTTCGACATGAGGAATCGCATGTATGTTTCGACATGAGGAATCGCATGTATGTTTCGACAGGAGGAATCGCATGTATGTTTCGACAGGAGGAATCGCATGTATGTTTCGACAGGAGGAATCGCATGTATGTTTCGACAGGAGGAATCGCATGTATGTTTCGACATGAGGAATCGCATGTATGTTTCGACAGGAGGAATCGCATGTATGTGTCGACAGGAGGAATCGCATGTATGAATCGACATGAGGAATCGCATGTATGTTTCGACATGAGGAACGGCACGAGGAATCGCATGTATATTTCGACAGGAGGAATCGCATGTATGTTTCGACATGAGGAACGACACGAGGAATCGCATGTATGTTTCGACATGAGGAATCGCATGTATGTTTCGACATGAGGAATCGCATGTATGTTTCGACAGGAGGAATCGCATGTATGTTTCGACATGAGGAATCGCATGTATGTTTCGACATGAGGAATCGCATGTATGTTTCGACAGGAGGAATCGCAAGTATGTTTCGACATGAGGAATCGCATGTATGTTTCGACAGGAGGAATCGCATGTATGTTTCGACAGGAGGAATCGCATGTATGTTTCGACAGGAGGAATTGCATGTATGTTTCGACAGGAGGAATCGCATGTATGTTTCGACAGGAGGAATCGCATGTATGTTTCGACAGGAGGAATCGCATGTATGTTTCGACATGAGGAATCGCATGCATGTTTCGACATGAGGAATCGCATGTATGTTTCGACAGGAGGAATCGCATGTATGTTTCGACAGGAGGAATCGCAGGTATGTTTCGACAGGAGGAATCGCATGTATGTTTCGACATGAGGAATCGCATGCATGTTTCGACAGGAGGAATCGCATGTATGTTTCGACATGAGGAATCGCATGCATGTTTCGACAGGAGGAATCGCATGTATGTTTCGACAGGAGGAATCGCATGTATGTTTCAACATGAGGAACGACACGAGGAATCACATGTATGTTTCGACAGGAGGAATCGCATGTATGTTTCGACATGAGGAATCGCATGTATGTTTCGACATGAGGAATCGCATGTATGTTTCGACAGGAGGAATCGCAAGTATGTTTCGACATGAGGAATCGCATGTATGTTTCGACAGGAGGAATCGCATGTATGTTTCGACAGGAGGAATTGCATGTATGTTTCGACAGGAGGAATCGCATGTATGTTTCGACAGGAGGAATCGCATGTATGTTTCGACATGAGGAATCGCATGCATGTTTCGACATGAGGAATCGCATGTATGTTTCGACAGGAGGAATCGCATGTATGTTTCGACATGAGGAATCGCATGCATGTTTCGACAGGAGGAATCGCATGTATGTTTCGACATGAGGAATCGCATGCATGTTTCGACAGGAGGAATCGCATGTATGTTTCGACAGGAGGAATCGCATGTATGTTTCAACATGAGGAACGACACGAGGAATCGCATGTATGTTTCGACAGGAGGAATCGCATGTATGTTTCGACAGGAGGAATCGCATGTATGTTTCAACATGAGGAACGACACGAGGAATCGCATGTATGTTTCGAAAGGAGGAATCGCATGCATGTCTCGACAGGAGGAATCGCATGTATGTTTCGACATGAGGAATCGCATGTATGTTTCGACAGGAGGAATTGCATGTATGTTTCAACATGAGGAACGACACGAGGAATCGCATGTATGTTTCGACAGGAGGAATCGCATGTATGTTTCGACAGGAGGAATCGCATGTATGTTTCAACATGAGGAACGACACGAGGAATCGCATGTATGTTTCGACAGGAGGAATCGCATGTATGTTTCGACAGGAGGAATCGCATGTATGTTTCGACATGAGGAATCGCATGTATGTTTCGACAGGAGGAATCGCATGTATGTTTCGACATGAGGAATCGCATGCATGTATGTTTCGACATGAGGAATCGCATGTATGTATGTTTCGACATGAGGAATCGCATGTATGTATGTTTCGACATGAGGAATCGCATGTATGTATGTTTCGACATGAGGAATCGCATGTATGTTTCGACATGAGGAATCGCATGTATGTTTCGACAGGAGGAATCGCATGTATGTTTCGACACGAGGAATCGCATGTATGTTTCGACATGAGGAATCGCATGTATGTTTCGACAGGAGGAATCGCAAGTATGTTTCGACATGAGGAATCGCATGTATGTTTCGACAGGAGGAATCGCATGTATGTTTCGACAGGAGGAATCGCATGTATGTTTCGACAGGAGGAATTGCATGTATGTTTCGACAGGAGGAATCGCATGTATGTTTCGACAGGAGGAATCGCATGTATGTTTCGACAGGAGGAATCGCATGTATGTTTCGACATGAGGAATCGCATGCATGTTTCGACATGAGGAATCGCATGTATGTTTCGACAGGAGGAATCGCATGTATGTTTCGACAGGAGGAATCGCAGGTATGTTTCGACAGGAGGAATCGCATGTATGTTTCGACATGAGGAATCGCATGCATGTTTCGACAGGAGGAATCGCATGTATGTTTCGACATGAGGAATCGCATGCATGTTTCGACAGGAGGAATCGCATGTATGTTTCGACATGAGGAATCGCATGTATGTTTCGACATGAGGAATCGCATGTATGTTTCAACATGAGGAATCGCATGTATGTTTCGACAGGAGGAATCGCATGTATGTTTCGACAGGAGGAATCGCATGTATGTTTCAACATGAGGAACGACACGAGGAATCGCATGTATGTTTCGACAGGAGTAATCGCATGTATGTTTCGACAGGAGGAATCGCATGTATGTTTCGACATGAGGAATCGCATGTATGTTTCGACAGGAGGAATCGCATGTATGTTTCGACATGAGGAATCGCATGTATGTTTCGACAGGAGGAATCGCATGTATGTTTCGAGATGAGGAATCGCATGCATGTATGTTTCGACATGAGGAATCGCATGTATGTATGTTTCGACATGAGGAATCGCATGTATGTATGTTTCGACATGAGGAATCGCATGTATGTATGTTTCGACATGAGGAATCGCATGTATGTATGTTTTGACATGAGGAATCGCATGTATGTATGTTTCGACATGAGGAATCGCATGTATGTTTCGACATGAGGAATCGCATGTATGTTTCGACATGAGGAATCGCATGTATGTTTCGACAGGAGGAATCGCATGTATGTTTCGACAGGAGGAATCGCATGTATGTTTCGACATGAGGAATCGCATGTATGTTTCGACAGGAGTAATCGCATGTATGTTTCGACATGAGGAATCGCATGTAAGTATGTTTCGACATGAGGAATCGCATGTATGTATGTTTCGACATGAGGAATCGCATGTATGTTTCGACATGAGGAATCGCATGTATGTTTCGACAGGAGGAATCGCATGTATGTTTCGACAGGAGGAATCGCATGTATGTTTCGACAGGAGGAATCGCATGTATGTTTCGACAGGAGGAATCGCATGTATGTTTCGACATGAGGAATCGCATGTATGTTTCGACAGGAGGAATCGCATGTATGTGTCGACAGGAGGAATCGCATGTATGAATCGACATGAGGAATCGCATGTATGTTTCGACATGAGGAACGGCACGAGGAATCGCATGTATATTTCGACAGGAGGAATCGCATGTATGTTTCGACATGAGGAACGACACGAGGAATCGCATGTATGTTTCGACATGAGGAATCGCATGTATGTTTCGACATGAGGAATCGCATGTATGTTTCGACAGGAGGAATCGCATGTATGTTTCGACATGAGGAATCGCATGTATGTTTCGACATGAGGAATCGCATGTATGTTTCGACAGGAGGAATCGCAAGTATGTTTCGACATGAGGAATCGCATGTATGTTTCGACAGGAGGAATCGCATGTATGTTTCGACAGGAGGAATCGCATGTATGTTTCGACAGGAGGAATTGCATGTATGTTTCGACAGGAGGAATCGCATGTATGTTTCGACAGGAGGAATCGCATGTATGTTTCGACAGGAGGAATCGCATGTATGTTTCGACATGAGGAATCGCATGCATGTTTCGACATGAGGAATCGCATGTATGTTTCGACAGGAGGAATCGCATGTATGTTTCGACAGGAGGAATCGCAGGTATGTTTCGACAGGAGGAATCGCATGTATGTTTCGACATGAGGAATCGCATGCATGTTTCGACAGGAGGAATCGCATGTATGTTTCGACATGAGGAATCGCATGCATGTTTCGACAGGAGGAATCGCATGTATGTTTCGACAGGAGGAATCGCATGTATGTTTCAACATGAGGAACGACACGAGGAATCACATGTATGTTTCGACAGGAGGAATCGCATGTATGTTTCGACATGAGGAATCGCATGTATGTTTCGACATGAGGAATCGCATGTATGTTTCGACAGGAGGAATCGCAAGTATGTTTCGACATGAGGAATCGCATGTATGTTTCGACAGGAGGAATCGCATGTATGTTTCGACAGGAGGAATTGCATGTATGTTTCGACAGGAGGAATCGCATGTATGTTTCGACAGGAGGAATCGCATGTATGTTTCGACATGAGGAATCGCATGCATGTTTCGACATGAGGAATCGCATGTATGTTTCGACAGGAGGAATCGCATGTATGTTTCGACATGAGGAATCGCATGCATGTTTCGACAGGAGGAATCGCATGTATGTTTCGACAGGAGGAATCGCATGTATGTTTCAACATGAGGAACGACACGAGGAATCGCATGTATGTTTCGACAGGAGGAATCGCATGTATGTTTCGACAGGAGGAATCGCATGTATGTTTCAACATGAGGAACGACACGAGGAATCGCATGTATGTTTCGAAAGGAGGAATCGCATGCATGTCTCGACAGGAGGAATCGCATGTATGTTTCGACATGAGGAATCGCATGTATGTTTCGACAGGAGGAATTGCATGTATGTTTCAACATGAGGAACGACACGAGGAATCGCATGTATGTTTCGACAGGAGGAATCGCATGTATGTTTCGACAGGAGGAATCGCATGTATGTTTCAACATGAGGAACGACACGAGGAATCGCATGTATGTTTCGACAGGAGGAATCGCATGTATGTTTCGACAGGAGGAATCGCATGTATGTTTCGACATGAGGAATCGCATGTATGTTTCGACAGGAGGAATCGCATGTATGTTTCGACATGAGGAATCGCATGCATGTATGTTTCGACATGAGGAATCGCATGTATGTATGTTTCGACATGAGGAATCGCATGTATGTATGTTTCGACATGAGGAATCGCATGTATGTATGTTTTGACATGAGGAATCGCATGTATGTATGTTTTGACATGAGGAATCGCATGTATGTATGTTTCGACATGAGGAATCGCATGTATGTTTCGACAGGAGGAATCGCATGTATGTTTCGACAGGAGGAATCGCATGTATGTTTCGACAGGAGGAATCGCATGTATGTTTCGACATGAGGAATCGCATGTATGTTTCGACAGGAGTAATCGCATGTATGTTTCGACATGAGGAATCGCATGTAAGTATGTTTCGACATGAGGAATCGCATGTATGTATGTTTCGACATGAGGAATCGCATGTATGTTTCGACATGAGAAATCGCATGTATGTTTCGACAGGAGGAATCGCATGTATGTTTCGACATGAGGAACGACACGAGGAATCGCATGTATGTTTCGACAGGAGGAATCGCATGTATGTTTCGACAGGAGGAATCGCATGTATGTTTCGACAGGAGGAATCACATGTATGTGTCGACAGGAGGAATCGCATGTATGAATCGACATGAGGAATCGCATGTATGTTTCGACATGAGGAACGGCACGAGGAATCGCATGTATGTTTCGACAGGAGGAATCGCATGTATGTTTCGACATGAGGAACGACACGAGGAATCGCATGTATGTTTCGACAGGAGGAATCGCATGTATGTTTCGACAGGAGGAATCGCATGTATGTTTCGACAGGAGGAATCGCATGTATGTTTCGACATGAGGAATCGCATGCATGTATGTTTCGACATGAGGAATCGCATGTATGTTTCGACAGGAGGAATCGCATGTATGTATGTTTCGACATGAGGAATCGCATGTATGTATGTTTCGACATGAGGAATCGCATGTATGTATGTTTTGACATGAGGAATCGCATGTATGTATGTTTCGACATGAGGAATCGCATGTATGAATCGACATGAGGAATCGCATGTATGTTTCGACATGAGGAACGACACGAGGAATCGCATGTATGTTTCGACAGGAGGAATCGCATGTATGTTTCGACAGGAGGAATCGCATGTATGTTTCGACAGGAGGAATCGCATGTATGTTTCGACATGAGGAATCGCATGCATGTATGTTTCGACATGAGGAATCGCATGTATGTATGTTTCGACATGAGGAATCGCATGTATGTATGTTTCGACATGAGGAATCGCATGTATGTATGTTTCGACATGAGGAATCGCATGTATGTATGTTTTGACATGAGGAATCGCATGTATGTATGTTTCGACATGAGGAATCGCATGTATGTTTCGACATGAGGAATCGCATGTATGTTTCGACATGAGGAATCGCATGTATGTTTCGACAGGAGTAATCGCATGTATGTTTCGACATGAGGAATCGCATGTAAGTATGTTTCGACATGAGGAATCGCATGTATGTATGTTTCGACATGAGGAATCGCATGTATGTTTCGACATGAGGAATCGCATGTATGTTTCGACAGGAAGAATCGCATGTATGTTTCGACATGAGGAACGACAAGAGGAATCGCATGTATGTTTCGACAGGAGGAATCGCATGTATGTTTCGACATGAGGAACGGCACGAGGAATCGCATGTATGTTTCGACAGGAGGAATCGCATGTATGTTTCGACATGAGGAATCGCATGTATGTTTCGACAGGAGGAATCGCATGTATGTGTCGACAGGAGGAATCGCATGTATGAATCGACATGAGGAATCGCATGTATGTTTCGACATGAGGAACGGCACGAGGAATCGCATGTATGTTTCGACAGGAGGAATCGCATGTATGTTTCGACATGAGGAACGACACGAGGAATCGCATGTATGTTTCGACAGGAGGAATCGCATGTATGTTTCGACATGAGGAATCGCATGTATGTTTCGACAGGAGGAATCGCATGTATGTTTCGACATGGGGAATCGCATGTATGTTTCGACATGAGGAACGACACGAGGAATCGCATGTATGTTTCGACAGGAGGAATCGCATGTATGTTTCGACATGAGGAATCGCATGTATGTTTCAACAGGAGGAACGACACGAGGAATCGCATGTATGTTGCGACAGGAGGAATCACATGTATGTTTCAACATGAGGAACGACACGAGGAATCGCATGTATGTTTCGACAGGAGGAATCGCATGTATGTTTCGACAGGAGGAATCGCATGTATGTTTCGAAATGAGGAATCGCATGTATGTTTCGACAGGAGGAATCGCATGTATGTTTCGACAGGAGGAATCGCATGTATGTTTCGACAGGAGGAATCGCATGTATGTTTCGACAGGAGGAATCGCATGTATGTTTCGACAGGAGGAATCGCATGTATGTTTCGACATGAGGAATCGCATGTATGTTTCGACATGAGGAATCGTGTGTATGTTTCGACATGAGGAATCGCGTGTATGTTTCAACAGGAGGAATCGCAGGTATGTTTCGACAGGAGGAATCGCAGGTATGTTTCAACAGGAGGAATCGCATGTATGTTTCGACAGGAGGAATCGCGTGTATGTTTCGACATGAGGAATCGCATGTATGTTTCGACAGGAGGAATCGCGTGTATGTTTCAACAGGAGGAATCGCAGGTATGTTTCGACAGGAGGAATCGCATGTATGTTTCGACAGGAGGAATCGCATGTATGTTTCGACATGAGGAATCGCATGTATGTTTCGACATGAGGAATCGCATGTATGTTTCGACAGGAAGAATCGCATGTATGTTTCGACATGAGGAACGACAAGAGGAATCGCATGTATGTTTCGACAGGAGGAATCGCATGTATGTTTCGACAGGAGGAATCGCATGTATGTTTCGACAGGAGGAATCGCATGTATGTGTCGACAGGAGGAATCGCATGTATGAATCGACATGAGGAATCGCATGTATGTTTCGACATGAGGAACGGCACGAGGAATCGCATGTATGTTTCGACAGGAGGAATCGCATGTATGTTTCGACATGAGGAACGACACGAGGAATCGCATGTATGTTTCGACAGGAGGAATCGCATGTATGTTTCGACATGAGGAATCGCATGTATGTTTCGACAGGAGGAATCGCATGTATGTTTCGACATGGGGAATCGCATGTATGTTTCGACATGAGGAACGACACGAGGAATCGCATGTATGTTTCGACAGGAGGAATCGCATGTATGTTTCGACATGAGGAATCGCATGTATGTTTCAACAGGAGGAATCGCATGTATGTTTCGACATGAGGAATCGCATGTATGTTGCGACAGGAGGAATCACATGTATGTTTCGACAGGAGGAATCGCATGTATGTTTCGACAGGAGGAATCGCGTGTATGTTTCGACAGGAGGAATCGCATGTATGTTGCGACAGGAAGAATCACATGTATGTTTCGACAGGAGGAATCGCATGTATGTTTCGACAGGAGGAATCGCGTGTATGTTTCGACATGAGGAATCGCATGTATGTTGCGACAGGAGGAATCACATGTATGTTTCGACATGAGGAATCGCATGTATGTTGCGACATGAGGAATCGCATGTATGTTGCGACAGGAGGAATCGCAGGTATGTTTCGACAGGAGGAATCGCATGTATGTTTCGACAGGAGGAATCGCGTGTATGTTTCGACATGAGGAATCGCATGTATGTTTCGACAGGAGGAATCGCATGTATGTTTCGACAGGAGGAATCGCATGTATGTTTCGACAGGAGGAATCGCATGTATGTTTCGAAATGAGGAATCGCATGTATGTTTCGACAGGAGGAATCGCATGTATGTTTCGACAGGAGGAATCGCATGTATGTTTCGACAGGAGGAATCGCATGTATGTTTTGACAGGAGGAATCGCATGTATGTTTCGACATGAGGAATCGCATGTATGTTTCGACATGAGGAATCGTGTGTATGTTTCGACATGAGGAATCGCGTGTATGTTTCAACAGGAGGAATCGCAGGTATGTTTCGACAGGAGGAATCGCAGGTATGTTTCGACAGGAGGAATCGCATGTATGTTTCGACAGGAGGAATCACATGTATGTTTCGACATGAGGAATCGCATGTATGTTGCGACAGGAGGAATCGCAGGTATGTTTCGACAGGAGGAATCGCATGTATGTTTCGACAGGAGGAATCGCGTGTATGTTTCGACATGAGGAATCGCATGTATGTTTCGACAGGAGGAATCGCATGTATGTTTCGACAGGAGGAATCGCATGTATGTTTCGACAGGAGGAATCGCATGTATGTTTCGAAATGAGGAATCGCATGTATGTTTCGACAGGAGGAATCGCATGTATGTTTCGACAGGAGGAATCGCATGTATGTTTCGACAGGAGGAATCGCATGTATGTTTCGACAGGAGGAATCGCATGTATGTTTCGACATGAGGAATCGCATGTATGTTTCGACATGAGGAATCGCGTGTATGTTTCGACATGAGGAATCGCGTGTATGTTTCAACAGGAGGAATCGCAGGTATGTTTCGACAGGAGGAATCGCAGGTATGTTTCGACAGGAGGAATCGCATGTATGTTTCGACAGGAGGAATCGCGTGTATGTTTCGACATGAGGAATCGCATGTATGTTTCGACAGGAGGAATCGCATGTATGTTTCGACAGGAGGAATCGCATGTATGTTTCGACAGGAGGAATCGCATGTATGTTTCGAAATGAGGAATCGCATGTATGTTTCGACAGGAGGAATCGCATGTATGTTTCGACAGGAGGAATCGCATGTATGTTTCGACAGGAGGAATCGCATGTATGTTGCGACAGGAGGAATCGCAGGTATGTTTCGACAGGAGGAATCGCATGTATGTTTCGACAGGAGGAATCGCGTGTATGTTTCGACATGAGGAATCGCATGTATGTTTCGACAGGAGGAATCGCATGTATGTTTCGACAGGAGGAATCGCATGTATGTTTCGACAGGAGGAATCGCATGTATGTTTCGAAATGAGGAATCGCATGTATGTTTCGACAGGAGGAATCGCATGTATGTTTCGACAGGAGGAATCGCATGTATGTTTCGACAGGAGGAATCGCATGTATGTTTCGACAGGAGGAATCGCATGTATGTTTCGACATGAGGAATCGCATGTATGTTTCGACATGAGGAATCGTGTGTATGTTTCGACATGAGGAATCGCGTGTATGTTTCAACAGGAGGAATCGCAGGTATGTTTCGACAGGAGGAATCGCAGGTATGTTTCGACAGGAGGAATCGCATGTATGTTTCGACAGGAGGAATCGCGTGTATGTTTCGACATGAGGAATCGCATGTATGTTTCGACAGGAGGAATCGCATGTATGTTTCGACAGGAGGAATCGCATGTATGTTTCGACAGGAGGAATCGCATGTATGTTTCGAAATGAGGAATCGCATGTATGTTTCGACAGGAGGAATCGCATGTATGTTTCGACAGGAGGAATCGCATGTATGTTTCGACAGGAGGAATCGCATGTATGTTTCGACAGGAGGAATCGCATGTATGTTTCGACAGGAGGAATCGCATGTATGTTTCGACATGAGGAATCGTGTGTATGTTTCGACATGAGGAATCGCGTGTATGTTTCAACAGGAGGAATCGCAGGTATGTTTCGACAGGAGGAATCGCAGGTATGTTTCGACAGGAGGAATCGCATGTATGTTTCGACAGGAGGAATCGCGTGTATGTTTCGACATGAGGAATCGCATGTATGTTTCGACAGGAGGAATCGCGTGTATGTTTCAACAGGAGGAATCGCAGGTATGTTTCGACAGGAGGAATCGCATGTATGTTTCGACAGGAGGAATCGCATGTATGTTTCGACACGAGGAATCGCATGTATGTTTCGACATGAGGAATCGCATGTATGTTTCGACATGAGGAATCGCATGTATGTTTCGACATGAGGAATCGCATGTATGTTTCGACACGAGGAATCGCATGTATGTTTTGTAATTTTTTTAATGTCTGTAAGATTGTGGTAATGTTTGCATCGAGCGGCTTCAGCTCATCCCAGCAGTGAGCGCTGACGTGAAGGAGAAAGACGCTCGGGTTAACGGGCATCTACAGCTGAAAGCAATCGGGGAAACCCTGTGGCGTTTGTGGACGTGGTAAACTACACCTCTTCTGAAAAGACTTCAGAAGGATTGCAGCGTGAGGAGAGGGTGGATGGTTTCTGGATCGGTCAGAGGAGTACGTGTTTGTTTGGAGCATTTGACTGCAGATAATCACAGTTTAATGCTAGGGTTCCCAACTCGAGTCCAGCCCCAACCCTGAGCCGGCTGATCCAGGATCTGACCGGGCTGGAGTGGATCTCGAGGGCAAACTGTGAGTAAATGATCTCAGTGCTTTATGTGGATGTCTAACACTCTATCACGTGCAATACTTGATAGACAAGCCTTAACGGAGACGCAGCGCTAAAACTAAGTGTTTCAGACAGAATCAGGTCATTTTTGCAAATATGACTGTACTGACATACAGTCAAACCAACATTTATTCAGACACCTCCAACATTCTCAGTTTAACTATCGCTGTAGTTTATAATGAAATATGAGCAGAACTCAGAGTTAAACTGAGCAGATTCATCTTGATCAGGTCAGATAACTTTGATAGAAAGGGATGTAATGATTACAATCAACCAATCAGCTGTTCAATTTAATACCAGTTTAGCTCAACCAATGAGCAAGCAATGCTTAATTTAGTTCAGTCTGTGGGGTCAAAGGTCACATGATCAGTTAAAGAACAAACCCTTCAGCAGAACATGCTCAGCTCAAAGTGTCTGAATGATCTTCAGTTTGTCTGCTAGTCTCTGTGTGAAGAGTGTTTGGGTATAACGTGTCTTTATTTCACTCTCCTCACATCAGAACTGAACTATAGAGTCCTCACACACTAGAGGAGCATCACATGGGGCTGTCGTGGCCTAATGGTTAGAGAGTCGGACTTGTAACCGGAAGGTTGCGGGTTCGAGTCTCAGGTCCGGCAGGAATTGTTGATGGAGGAGTGAATAACCAGCGCCTCCTCCACCCTCAATACCACGACTGAGGTGAGACCCTTGAGCAAGGCACTGAACCCCCAACTGCTCCCCGGGCACCGCAGCACTGGCTGCCCACTGCTCCGGGTGTGTGTTCACGGTGTGTGTGTGCTCCGGGTGTGCTTGGATGGGTTAAATGCAGAGCACAAATTCCAAGTATGGGTCACCATACTTGGCCACACGTCACGTCACTTCACTCACTCACTCACTCACTCACTCACTCACTCACTCACTCACTCACTCACTCACTCACTCACTCACTCACTCACTCACTCACTCACTCACTCACTCACTCACTCACTCACTCACTCACTCACTCACTCACTCACTCACTCACTCACTCACTCACTCACTCACTCACTCACTCACTCACTCACTCACTCACTCACTCACTCATCTGTGTCTGATCATGTGTGCTTTGACTGGAAGTGAACGCTGTTAATTGGGCATTCAAGTTTCCTAAATGATCTTTCAGTTCTGCTAGATCAGTCACATGAGCGGTTCAGCCTTCGTTAAACGACATTAAGCGGTTAATGATGTGGTTAATCAGTTGACAGAGTTTGCTAAAGGCATTAGTAGAGCGACTGACACACACTAAACCTCCCACCATCAGAGCCAGCGGAGCGAGAGCAGCGTTCACCTCTGGCAGGCCCGGGCGTGTGTCCGGGGGACTGAGCGGGGACAGGGCGGGGCTGCTGGGAGAGGACGCGGGGCGGGCGGGCGAGCGCTGGGACTGCTGGAGCAGGTCAGGCAGGAGCAGGTTCCCACCCCTAATGCAGTTCCTCTGCACAATCTCTACAGAAGCCTCTTTCCAACCCGAGCCCAACAGGGTCACAGGCCCTGACCTCTGGAACTGAGAAAGCATCAGCAAACGCCTCTTTAATCAACACTCTTTCCCTTTCGTTTGCATATCTGGGCTAAACTTGCAGTCAGGGGCAAACAGGCTGAAGGTGAAACCATAACATTCAAACACAAGCTTCACATAAAGAAATTAAAAACATCCATAATCCACAGAAAACGAGCACTATGATGAAATTATGAAGTAAAGGAACAGAGACAATGGACAAAAGAAGTAAAAAAATAATCAAATGTCCAACATTTGTGTGTTCGTATACTGTACATGACCATACATCATAGTTTGAGCTATAGAGTCATCAGTGTGTGTGAGTGCGTGTCTGTGTGAGTGTGTGTCTGTGTGAGAGTGTGAGTGTAAGTGTGTGTGAGTGTGTGTGTGGCACCTGTCTCATGACCAGCGTGCTGTCTTTGCATGGCGTAGAGGAGGCGTCGTCGTCCTGGACGACCATGGTCTTCGCTGCTTCAGCCTCTCCGTTACTGAGTCTAGACGAGCTGTCAATCACAGAATGCCACAGTCAGACGGTCTGACCAACACTATCCTGAAGAGATCTAAGCTTCTCTCCATCACTCCACTGGCCAATCCCAGCTGACCAAAGCCTACCCTCCTCGCGAGTCCTCCGGGCCGGACGTGGACTCGTCCCCGATGTCCTGGTCCACCTCCTCATCGTCCTCATCATCAGTGGTGCC
>NC_137103.1:132500-161086 GCF_949357685.1 Gobio gobio
GCGAGTGTGTCGAGCGCTGAAGAAGGCGAGTGTGTCGAGCGCTGAAGAAGGCGAGTGTGTGGAGAGCTGAAGAAGGCGAGTGTGTGGAGAGCTGAAGAAGGCGAGTGTGTGGAGAGCTGAAGAAGGCGAGTGTGTCGAGAGCTGAAGAAGGCGAGTGTGTGGAGAGCTGAAGAAGGCGAGTTTGTGGAGCGCTGAAGAAGGCGAGTGTGTCGAGAGCTGAAGAAGGCGAGTGTGTGGAGAGCTGAAGAAGGCGAGTGTGTCGAGAGCTGAAGAAGGCGAGTGTGTGGAGAGCTGAAGAAGGCGAGTGTGTCGAGCGCTGAAGAAGGCGAGTGTGTCGAGAGCTAAAGAAGGCGAGTGTGTCGAGCGCTGAAGAAGGCGAGTGTGTGGAGAGCTGAAGAAGGCGAGTGTGTGGAGAGCTGAAGAAGGCGAGTGTGTCGAGAGCTGAAGAAGGCGAGTGTGTGGAGAGCTGAAGAAGGCGAGTGTGTCGAGAGCTGAAGAAGGCGAGTGTGTGGAGAGCTGAAGAAGGCGAGTGTGTCGAGAGCTGAAGAAGGCGAGTGTGTGGAGAGCTGAAGAAGGCGAGTGTGTGGAGAGCTGAAGAAGGCGAGTGTGTCGAGCGCTGAAGAAGGCGAGTGTGTCGAGAGCTGAAGAAGGCGAGTGTGTCGAGCGCTGAAGAAGGCGAGTGTGTCGAGAGCTGAAGAAGGCGAGTGTGTCGAGAGCTGAAGAAGGCGAGTGTGTGGAGAGCTGAAGAAGGCGAGTGTGTGGAGAGCTGAAGAAGGCGAGTGTGTGGAGAGCTGAAGAAGGCGAGTGTGTGGAGAGCTGAAGAAGGCGAGTGTGTCGAGAGCTGAAGAAGGCGAGTGTGTGGAGAGCTGAAGAAGGCGAGTGTGTGGAGAGCTGAAGAAGGCGAGTGTGTGGAGAGCTGAAGAAGGCGAGTGTGTGGAGAGCTGAAGAAAGCGAGTGTGTCGAGCGCTGAAGAAGGCGAGTGTGTGGAGAGCTGAAGAAGGCGAGTGTGTGGAGAGCTGAAGAAGGCGAGTGTGTGGAGAGCTGAAGAAGGCGAGTGTGTGGAGAGCTGAAGAAAGCGAGTGTGTCGAGCGCTGAAGAAGGCGAGTGTGTGGAGAGCTGAAGAAGGCGAGTGTGTCGAGAGCTGAAGAAGGCGAGTGTGTGGAGTGCTGAAGAAGGCGAGTGTGTCGAGAGCTGAAGAAGGCGAGTGTGTGGAGAGCTGAAGAAGGCGAGTGTGTGGAGAGCTGAAGAAGGCGAGTGTGTGGAGAGCTGAAGAAGGCGAGTGTGTGGAGAGCTGAAGAAGGCGAGTGTGTAGAGCGCTGAAGAAGGCGAGTGTGTGGAGAGCTGAAGAAGGCGAGTGTGTAGAGCGCTGAAGAAGGCGAGTGTGTGGAGAGCTGAAGAAGGCGAGTGTGTGGAGAGCTGAAGAAGGCGAGTGTGTGGAGAGCTGAAGAAGGCGAGTGTGTGGAGAGCTGAAGAAGGCGAGTGTGTGGAGAGCTGAAGAAGGCGAGTGTGTGGAGAGCTGAAGAAGGCGAGTGTGTGGAGAGCTGAAGAAGGCGAGTGTGTGGAGAGCTGAAGAAGGCGAGTGTGTGGAGAGCTGAAGAAGGCGAGTGTGTGGAGAGCTGAAGAAGGCGAGTGTGTGGAGAGCTGAAGAAGGCGAGTGTGTGGAGAGCTGAAGAAGGCGAGTGTGTCGAGAGCTGAAGAAGGCGAGTGTGTTGAGAATGCTGAACAGGGCGAGTGTGTCGAGCGCTGAAGAAGGCGAGTGTGTCGAGAGCTGAAGAAGGCGAGTGTGTCGAGAGCTGAACAGGGCGAGTGTGTCGAGCGCTGAAGAAGGCGAGTGTGTCGAGAGCTGAAGAAGGCGAGTGTGTCGAGAGCTGAAGAAGGCGAGTGTGTCGAGAGCTGAACAGGGCGAGTGTGTGGAGAGCTGAAGAAGGCGAGTGTGTCGAGAGCTGAAGAAGGCGAGTGTGTGGAGAGCTGAAGAAGGCGAGTGTGTCGAGAGCTGAAGAAGGCGAGTGTGTCGAGAGCTGAAGAAGGCGAGTGTGTCGAGCGCTGAAGAAGGCGAGTGTGTCGAGAGCTGAAGAAGGCGAGTGTGTCGAGAGCTGAAGAAGGCGAGTGTGTCGAGAGCTGAAGAAGGCGAGTGTGTCGAGAGCTGAAGAAGGCGAGTGTGTGGAGAGCTGAAGAAGGCGAGTGTGTGGAGAGCTGAAGAAGGCGAGTGTGTCGAGAGCTGAAGAAGGCGAGTGTGTGGAGAGCTGAAGAAGGCGAGTGTGTGGAGAGCTGAAGAAGGCGAGTGTGTGGAGAGCTGAAGAAGGCGAGTGTGTCGAGCGCTGAAGAAGGCGAGTGTGTGGAGAGCTGAAGAAGGCGAGTGTGTGGAGAGCTGAAGAAGGCGAGTGTGTGGAGAGCTGAAGAAGGCGAGTGTGTGGAGAGCTGAAGAAGGCGAGTGTGTCGAGAGCTGAAGAAGGCGAGTGTGTGGAGAGCTGAAGAAGGCGAGTGTGTGGAGAGCTGAAGAAGGCGAGTGTGTGGAGAGCTGAAGAAGGCGAGTGTGTGGAGAGCTGAAGAAGGCGAGTGTGTGGAGAGCTGAAGAAGGCGAGTGTGTTGAGAGTGCTGAACAGGGCGAGTGTGTGGAGAGCTGAAGAAGGCGAGTGTGTGGAGAGCTGAAGAAGGCGAGTGTGTGGAGAGCTGAAGAAGGCGAGTGTGTGGAGAGCTGAAGAAGGCGAGTGTGTGGAGAGCTGAAGAAGGCGAGTGTGTGGAGAGCTGAAGAAGGCGAGTGTGTGGAGAGCTGAAGAAGGCGAGTGTGTCGAGAGCTGAAGAAGGCGAGTGTGTCGAGAGCTGAAGAAGGCGAGTGTGTGGAGAGCTGAAGAAGGCGAGTGTGTGGAGAGCTGAAGAAGGCGAGTGTGTCGAGAGCTGAAGAAGGCGAGTGTGTCGAGAGCTGAAGAAGGCGAGCGTGTCGAGAGCTGAAGAAGGCGAGCGTGTCGAGAGCTGAAGAAGGCGAGTGTGTCGAGAGCTGAAGAAGGCGAGTGTGTGGAGAGCTGAAGAAGGCGAGTGTGTCGAGAGCTGAAGAAGGCGAGTGTGTCGAGAGCTGAAGAAGGCGAGTGTGTGGAGAGCTGAAGAAGGCGAGTGTGTGGAGAGCTGAAGAAGGCGAGTGTGTGGAGAGCTGAAGAAGGCGAGTGTGTGGAGAGCTGAAGAAGGCGAGTGTGTGGAGAGCTGAAGAAGGCGAGTGTGTGGAGAGCTGAAGAAGGCGAGTGTGTCGAGAGCTGAAGAAGGCGAGTGTGTCGAGAGCTGAAGAAGGCGAGTGTGTTGAGAGCTGAAGAAGGCGAGTGTGTGGAGAGCTGAAGAAGGCGAGTGTGTCGAGAGCTGAAGAAGGCGAGTGTGTTGAGAGCTGAAGAAGGCGAGTGTGTGGAGAGCTGAAGAAGGCGAGTGTGTGGAGAGCTGAAGAAGGCGAGTGTGTGGAGAGCTGAAGAAGGCGAGTGTGTGGAGTGCTGAAGAAGGCGAGTGTGTCGAGAGCTGAAGAAGGCGAGTGTGTCGAGAGCTGAAGAAGGCGAGTGTGTGGAGAGCTGAAGAAGGCGAGTGTGTGGAGAGCTGAAGAAGGCGAGTGTGTGGAGTGCTGAAGAAGGCGAGTGTGTCGAGAGCTGAAGAAGGCGAGTGTGTGGAGAGCTGAAGAAGGCGAGTGTGTGGAGAGCTGAAGAAGGCGAGTGTGTTGAGAATGCTGAAGAAGGTGAGTGTGTGGAGAGCTGAAGAAGGCGAGTGTGTTGAGAGCTGAAGAAGGCGAGTGTGTCGAGAGCTGAAGAAGGCGAGTGTGTTGAGAGTGCTGAACAGGGCGAGTGTGTCGAGAGCTGAAGAAGGCGAGTGTATTGAGAGTGCTGAACAGGGCGAGTGTGTCGAGAGCTGAAGAAGGCGAGTGTATTGAGAGTGCTGAACAGGGCGAGTGTGTCGCCTCCTGACTATATATATATAATACATACATCATATCGTTTATATATACAGATCAACTCCACCTTCCAGTGGTTTCATCTCCAGCAACAGCATTAGCATTAGCATTAGCGCTCGCTGTTCTCTTTGGTCAGACATTACAGAAGTGCAGAAATACACAGAGACCACAACAGCCGTTTTATAGCACTAGAATCACGTTAGCAGTCAGGTGGCTTGTCTTGCAGTCATACTATTGAAAATACTGCAACATTTCTAAAGTCAAAATATATATTTTATGGTAATTAACATTAAAGGCCCCAATATATTCCCAGTGAAGTTAGAAGGGGTTAGAAGAAGCTGTGCAGTGATGGGCGGTTAGTGAACACCCTGACAATGTGTGTGTCCTCAGCATCAACACACAACAACAACAGGGACAGCATCTGAGAAAGCATCTGACCGTAACCATGTGACGGCTTTACAGTATTAGACATGAAGAACAGCTTCAGTGTGTGAACGGGAGAAATCAACCAGAGAAGAGTCACACCTCGAAGGGGGCGGAGCCTCAGAGCCACACCCACCCATTACATCATCACCACGGACCAATGGCAGTTCAGAGGTGTTTACCAGCCAGAAAGTTGGCTTTGGGAAGCCGTTTCAAACTCCAAACAAACCTCGTTTGGCCTGATTTAGTTTGAAATGACGTCACAGCAGTTTCGGGGCCTTGCGTCCCAAATGCTGTCCCCTGAGCTTGCCCAGCACAGAACCCGTAATCTAACCCTTGAGGAGGCGTCACCTGTGGGTCGGTGGGGCGGTGGCTCTGCTCCGGGACGCTGCCGTTGGAGAAGACGTCGGAGCGCGGCGGGACTGCGGGCGGCTGCTTCGGCATCACCACCGCCTGAGGAGAGCCCTGCACGTTCCTCCGGTGCCGCTCGTCCGCCTGAGGTCACAGACACACACTTACACACACACACACACTCATGGGTTTGACGGGTTCTCAGCGCAGGCGCGAGGGTTCACTCACCAGAAGCATGGCCTGCTCGTGCAAGAGCTGCTGCTGCAGGATCTCCAGGTGCCGCTGCTCCTCCTCCAGCTGCCGGCGGATGTACTCCTGACACACACACACACACACAGGTCAGCGGTCAGGGGAAAGGTCAAGCTGATGGCACACACTGACTGATCTAATATTGAGTAGTTCTGCATGAACAGACTTTCATTCTGTGGCCAAACTATACATTTTTATTGAAATAGTTTAACATTTTATGTGACTAATGTGTTTGTCTAAAATGAACTCTAGAGAGGAGCATGTTGATAAATGTATGCACTATATTACATATTCATTACATTTCCTTAACCTGTTAGAGATGTTTTCATACCGGAGTGATTACAGCCACATACATTACCAGGGTATTATTCAAAAGGGTTAGGGGTGAGTCAAGTCTGAGTAAAACTGAAATAATAATTGGATTTATTCATTTTAACCTTTAATATTATTATTATTATTAAAGTCCCAACTGACCAGGTTTACAGCTGTAGTTCAGAGATGAATGAATCGATCGCATCGAGAGTTTGTGGACCGAATCCATCTGTGATCTGTGTGTCATACCCGAGTCTACGAGGAGGAAGCTAACAGACACGACAGCTGCGTAATAGACGACAGGTAAGACGTGTGTAGCTTCACTCAGTTAAAAGGGCTGAGGATGGCCAGGATAACCTCTGACGGCTGATCTACACCTCTGTGCCAAGTGTACGCCTGTGTGTGGCCTGACGTGCAACTCTGAATCTAACAATATGTCAATTCTACATTGGACCACAAGGGCTGTGATTGGTCTGCCAGAAATATGTAATCTGTGATAGTCACATTTCCTCGTGCTCATTTCTGCTTGCGGATTATAAACGATCTGTTGTTCGATATTGAACACCACCAGCACGGCGTGGGCACTGCCTCCCAGCGCTCTGCATGTGTGTTACACACCAACAAATGAAAACCGGTGCGTAGGTCTGTTGAAATCAGCCTGAACCTCCATCTGATCTTGACCTCCAAACGTGCCGCTGACACTGACAGATGTGCTGAAGATGTTAGCGACGCACACACACCTGCTCGCGGTCGGCCCTCCTCTTCTCCTCCTCTGCCCTCCTGCGCTCCTCCTCTTCCTTGCGTCTCCTCTCCATCTCCTCCACACGTCTCTTCTCCTCCTGCTCTCTCCTCCTCTGCTCTCGCTCCTGTTGCCTCCTCATCTCTCGCTCTCGTCTTTGTTGCTGCAGAACACAAGAGTTAAACTTTCAATAATCATGTCTCAACTCTACCGTGCTGTCTTCTCGAGCTGCGGGACAGAATTTACATTGTGTTGTCCTTCATAATAAAAGTATTGCCACTTTATGCTTCAACATACAAGACAGAAGGGCCTAAACGGTTCCGTGTCCTTCAGCAAACACTGTCCGGCAAAAACAACATGTTTTGATTGTGACATGAGAACGTGAGGTTCCGTCTACACGGCGTACAGTACCGTCACTGTAACCGGATAAAGAAAGGGTTAATAATGTTACCATGGCGTTTGACCAGAATAAGACCTCAAAGAAGAACTGTCCCACTTTTCACCAAACAGTGTGTGAGTGTTAGCAGGCTCATATCACTGAAGCAAAGTAAATGATCCATACGGAGATCTTTAACAGACCAATCGTTTGCTATAGTACATGCAACCTGTATTATTGTAGGATCATAGTGTTTTTTGTGATGGGTGATTCCACAAACTGGTGATCATGTGACTTAAATGATCCAATATGGCTCATTAACTGATCACCTGGGACAGAAATGTTTGGCATTTTCAGTAAAACATATTCGGGTTGTGGATATAGTTGTTCCTTGCAACATTCGAGTGCATTCGAGGCCTACGCATCTATAAACTCAAGCGGCCCCTGGTGATGAAGTGACTCTTGGATACTTGTGGAACTCACTTTTCAAATGAAATGCACTGGTGTGAGATCGGAAATCACATGTCATTCACGCTCTACCCTGTCCACCATTGCTGATATATCAGAGCATGCGAGCGAGGGTGCGCTCCACAGTTCAGTTTTTTTTCAAGCCTTCGTTAGACGTGTTTATGTGTGAGTATAGTTATAGTTAAGTATTCGCTAAGTTTCAGTTCATCTTTGAGACGTGTTTCAGAAATATTCTCGGCTGAAAGCGCACCCTTATTTTCTTCATTTTACAAGAGCACACGGTTTTGTTGTTATTGTGAGTGAACACAAATAAAAGTAGAGCATTTATAGTTTATGGCGATGTCCTGCACTTATCAAAAATGATGGAGTATTGTGAGGTGTTGGCACGTTCATCGCACAGATGTCGGGAGACAGAGAGTGGTCAGACGTGATTTTGACCACTTCATTGAGTTTGGTTTTGTAGAAAGCCTTTCTTTAAAGTGAATTTCATTTTGTATAAATTGTATCTAAATTTCAAATCAATGTTTCATCAGCCAATTGCCTGGATTTAATAATTAAGAAGCAAACCAAGAACATCGGGAACGGACTGAAGTGTGTATAACAAATGAACACTAGTCTATGTTTCTGCGGCCTTTGAGTAAGACTGAAGCGATACTTGAACACATGTCTCAGTCAGTAGACCTATAGATAGTTATGATATTGCTGGCTTTAAAGCAATAGGCTATGCTATATTGTATAAACGTGAAGTGACTGGAGAGCTGGTGCAAACATATCCAGCCCATATTCATCTAAACGGCATCGGGATGCTCATATAACACTGCGAAGGTATTTCAAAGTTCTTTTACTCCAAAGCAAAGTACGATCCAGATGTTGGAGAGAGACGCACGCAGATAACTGCTCAGTTTAATATGAGACACTTTTGAGCTTGAGATTGAGATTGAGATTGAGCTGGCCTATGATACGCTTGTCTAGCACGAGCGCGGTGTGTGTTTGTGCAGCCCAGGGCCTGTGGTTATAGCCTGCACTGGCGTCATGTGCTCACCTCCTCCAGCCGCCGCCGCTGCTCCTTCTGCTGCTCGATGCGCTTCTGCCGCTCAGCCAGTAGTTGGCGCTTGTACTCCTCCTGCTCGCGCATCTGCTGTTCCTGGAGGAGCTGCTGTCGCCTCATCGCCTCCGAGCGCTCCTTGTTCTCCTGCTGCAGACGGATGAAGTCCCGCCGCAGAGTCGACTCGCCCGGCACATTCACGATAGAGCTGCGGGAGTTACATACTGCTCCTTAACCATGTTCAGACACCCAGATGAAGACAACACACACAAAACTGACAAATACAACAACCAGCTTCATGACTTCTTACTTTACCAGCCGCTCTCACAAAGAGACCCTTCTCACCGATGAAATATTTAGAGCTGAGCGCAAGAGAAAAATAGATTCCCTATAAAAATGACCTTTATTTTTAAAGATGTGATGAAAGTCTTTTCTATGATTCTCAGCTGTTCATGAATCCTGTAATGATAAATGTTCCTGTAGTAATAAAGTTCACTGAGGCTGATCTACACAAGTCCGATCACAGCACACATTCAGATCTGTGTTTGGATCCAGAGAGAGCTGTTGTCATGTACAGATATGAAACCTCTTTAAAATCGTGTTTAGGTGAAACTCTATACACAGACATTTCCTCGAATCCAGTGAAGGAGTAAGAGAAGCATGTCCAGCTGAGACCTGTAATCTGGGTCTGTTCACATGGTTTTGAGGAACTGCTGATGTTCATATTCTTGCCAGTGTGTTGCGTCATACCTGGGCTCTCCCTCCTGCTCCTGAGCTTCCTCCTCCTCTTCCTCACTGCCGCTGTATTCATACTCGGTTTCATCTGCAGCCGGAGCACAAGCACACGATCACACACACGAGCACACACACACACACGCCGTCTCTATGGCGACAGAAGCGTGACCCCTACCTTTCTCGCCGCGTTTCTTGCGGCATCGGTCCAGGTGGTCTTTGAGCTGGATCCGCACCTGCCTCTCGTTGGGCTGGTCTCTGATGAAGGGATGCTTCAGGAGCTGGTCGGTGGGCGGCCGCTGCGTGTAGTTCTTCACCAGACAGCCCTCGATGAAGCTGAAGAACTTCTTGGACCTGAAAACAAGACCATGGGAGAGGAGAGTGTTTCTGAAGGAGCCGCTGAGACCTTTGACCCGCTGGCATCAATACGACAAGAAGATGAAGGTACTGACCATTTCTTGGACTTGAGTCTGGGTGGAGGATTTCTGGGTATGAGAAAGAGCGCGCGCATGGGATGCATATCACACAACGCTGCAAAACACCGACACACACGTCCGATGAAATCCAGTTATCAATTCAGGATATTAAAGGTAATGTTCGAGCAAAAATGTAAATTGTGCGTCGTGACTGATCATGAGTGTGTGTGAGACAATGATCTAATATATGCAGCTATATCAGCACAACAGAGACGTGGACGACTATTACGTGTGTAAAGGGCTTCCTGAGAGAGCCACAGTCCTGCTGAGTTCAGCTTAAACACTCCTGATCCAGTTCAAGCCCTTCAGGATCATTTGAAAACCACAGGTGTGTGTAGTGGAGCAGGACTGTGGCACCCGCTTTAAATGAGCAAACAATACATTTGTTTCCTCTAGACCAGGCATTCTCAACCCTGGTCCTCGAGGGCCACTGTCCTGCAGAGTTAAGCTCCACACCTGAAGCAGCTAATGAAGCTCTTCAGGATTACAGGCAGGTGTGTTTGATCAAGGTTGGAGCTAAACTCTGCAGGACAGTGGCCCTCGAGGACCAGGGTTGAGAACCCCTGCTCTAGACTAACGGTGGACTAAAAGCAACTGGACATCAGGAGACACGAAGCGGAAGAAAGGAAGATGCGAGCGTGTGAAGAGAGGAGGTGTGTGATGAAGTACTCACGAGGAGCGCCCTCCGCCATCTCTATAGCCGTGATCCCACAGGACCACAGGTCGCTCTGCACAGGGAAAGCAGAACATCCTCTAGTCAGCTCTTTGTGTTAATGAGCAACCTGCAGTGCTTGTTCTTCTCATGAGGACGTGTGCAGGTCATTACCCTGTAGTCGTAAGTAGCGTCCGGGTTTTCGTCACAGGCGATGACCTCTGGAGCCATCCAGTACGGCGTCCCAATGAAGGTGTTCCTGCGGCCGACGGTCCGATCCAGCTGAGCGCTGACGCCGAAGTCCACTGCAGACGAGAGCCAGAGAGCAAACATCAGCTGACACACATTCATCATGTACAGCAGCTGAGGCCAGAACACACTCCAATCAGCTGTCCATGTCTACACATGAAGGTTATACTCTTAGGATATTGATATACCTGACCACAGACATTCATAATGTGTGCTCCTCTTTAAACCACTCTCCTCATTACCGGACTAAACAGTGGGATTCACTGGATCAGATGTGTCTTACAGATTTACTGGAACGAAGTGTTTGTTCCTGATGAGTTCGTTCTCATGAGAGTATGAGAAAGCTTGTCTACCTCATGCATCAAACCGAGAGGACTGGAGATAAGAGTGGAGAAAGCAGAGAATCAGTGGAGATCTGACCTAGTTTGACCTCTGCGTTCTCCGTCAGCAGCACATTCTGCCCCTTGATGTCCCTGTGGATGACGTGATGAGCGTGCAGGTGGGCCAAACCCTGATGAAGACAAGAGGAGAGATGAGAGGAGGAGAGAGGAGAGAGGAGAAGAGAAGAGAGGAGGGGAGGAGAGGAGGAGAGAGGAGAGAGGAGAAGAGAGGAGAAGAGGAGAAGAGGAGGAGAGAGGAGAAGAGGGGAGGAGAGGAGCAGAGGGGAGGAGAGGAGGAGAGAGGAGAAGAGAGGAGAAGAGAGGAGAAGAGGAGCAGAGGAGGAGAGAGGAGAAGAGGGGAGGAGAGGAGCAGAGGGGAGGAGAGGAGGAGAGAGGAGAGAGGAGAAGAGGGGAGGAGAGGAGCAGAGGGGAGGAGAGGAGGAGAGAGGAGAGAGGAGAAGAGGGGAGGAGAGAGGAGAAGAGAGGAGAGGAGAGGAGAGAGAGAGGAGAAGAGGGGAGGAGAGAGAGGAGAGAGAGGAGAGGAGGAGAGGAGGAGAGGAGAGGAGGAGAGAGGAGGAGAGGAGAGGAGGAGAGGAGAAGAGGGGAGGAGAGGAGGAGAGAGAGAGAGAGGAGAGGAGGAGAGGAGAAGAGAGGAGGAGAGGAGGAGAGGAGGAGAGGAGAAGAGGGGAGGAGAGGAGAGAGGAGAGAGAGAGAGAGAGAGAGAGAGAGAGAGAGAGAGGAGAGAGGAGGAGAGGAGAGGAGGAGAGGAGGAGAGAGAGAGAGGAGAGGAGAGAGGAGAAGAGGAGAGGAGAGGAGGAGAGAGAGAGAGGAGAGAGGAGAAGAGGGGAGGAGAGGAGGAGAGGAGGAGAGAGGAGAAGAGGGGAGGAGAGGAGGAGAGAGGAGAAGAGGGGAGGAGAGGAGAAGAGGTGAGGAGAGGAGAGAGGAGGAGAGGAGAAGAGGGGAGGAGAGAGGAGAGAGAGGAGAGGAGAGGAGGAGAGGAGAAGAGGGGAGGAGAGAGGAGAGAGAGGAGAGGAGAGGAGGAGAGGAGAAGAGGGGAGGAGAGAGGAGAGGAGGAGAGAGGAGAAGAGAGGAGGAGAGGAGAAGAGGTGAGGAGAGGAGAGAGGAGGAGAGGAGAAGAGGGGAGGAGAGGAGGAGAGAGAGGAGAGGAGAGGAGGAGAGGAGAAGAGGGGAGGAGAGAGGAGAGGAGGAGAGAGGAGAAGAGAGGAGGAGAGGAGAAGAGGTGAGGAGAGGAGAGAGGAGGAGAGGAGAAGAGGGGAGGAGAGAGAGAGAGGAGAGGAGAGAGGAGAAGAGGGGAGGAGAGGAGAGAGGAGGAGAGGAGAGGAGGAGAGGAGAAGAGGGGAGGAGAGAGAGAGAGGAGAGGAGAGGAGAAGAGGGGAGGAGAGGAGGAGAGAGGAGAAGAGGGGAGGAGAGGAGGAGAGAGGAGAAGAGGGGAGGAGAGGAGGAGAGAGAGAGAGGAGAGGAGAGGAGGAGAGGAGAAGAGAGGAGGAGAGGAGAGAGGAGGAGAGGAGAGGAGGAGAGGAGAAGAAGAGGGGAGGAGAGGAGGAGAGAGGAGAAGAGGGGAGGAGAGAGGAGAAGAGGGGAGGAGAGAGAGGAGAGGAGAGGAGAGGAAAGGAGAGAGAGGAGAGGAGGAGAGAGGAGAAGAGGGGAGGAGAGGAGGAGAGGAGAGAGGAGAAGAGGGGAGGAGAGGAAAGGAGAGAGAGGAGAGGAGGAGAGAGGAGAAGAGGGGAGGAGAGGAGGAGAGGAGAGGAAAGGAGAAGAGGGGAGGAGAGAGAGGAGAGGAGAGAGGAGAAGAGGGGAGGAGTGGAGAGGAGAGAGATGAAGAGGGGAGGAGAGAGAGGAGAGGAGAAGAGGGGAGGAGAGGAGGAGAGGGGAGGAGAGAGAGGAGAGGAGAAGAGGGGAGGAGAGGAGGAGAGGGGAGGAGAGAGAGGAGAGAGAGAAGAGGAGAAGAGGGGAGGAGAGAGAGGAGAGGAAAGGAGAAGAGGGGAGGAGAGAGAGGAGAGGAGAGAGGAGAAGAGGGGAGGAGAGGAGAGGAGAGAGGAGAAGAGGGGAGGAGAGGAGAGGAGAGGAGAGAGGAGAAGAGGTGAGGAGAGAGAGGAGAGAGAGGAGAGGAGAAGAGGGGAGGAGAGGAGAGGAGAGGAGAAGAGGGGAGGAGAGGAGGAGAGAGGAGAAGAGGGGAGGAGAGAGGAGAAGAGGGGAGGAGAGGAAAGGAGAGAGGAGAGAGAGGGGAGGAGAGAGGAGAAGAGGGGAGGAGAGGAAAGGAGAGAGAGGAGAGGATGAGAGAGGAGAAGAGGGGAGGAGAGGAGGAGAGGAGAGGAAAGGAGAAGAGGGGAGGAGAGAGAGGAGAGGAGAGAGGAGAAGAGGGGAGGAGAGGAGGAGAGGAGAGGAGAGAGGAGAAGAGGGGAGGAGAGAGAGGAGAGAGGAGAAGAGGGGAGGAGAGGAGAGGAGAGAGGAGAAGAGGGGAGGAGAGGAGAGGAGAGAGGAGAAGAGGGGAGGAGAGAGAGGAGAGGAGAAGAGGGGAGGAGAGGAGAGGAGAGAGGAGAAGAGGGGAGGAGAGGAGAGGAGAGAGGAGAAGAGGGGAGGAGAGGAGAGGAGAGGAGAGAGGAGAAGAGGGGAGGAGAGAGAGGAGAGGAGAAGAGGGGAGGAGAGGAGAGGAGAGGAGAGGAGAGAGGAGAAGAGGGGAGGAGAGAGAGGAGAGGAGAAGAGGGGAGGAGAGGAGAGGAGAGGAGAGAGGAGAAGAGGGGAGGAGAGAGAGGAGAGAGAGGAGAGGAAAAGAGGGGAGGAGAGAGGAGAGGAGAAGAGGAGAGAGAGGAGAGGAGAAGAGGGGAGGAGAGGAGGAGAGGAGAAGAGGGGAGGAGAGGAGAGGAGAGAGGAGAAGAGGGGAGGAGAGGAAAGGAGAGAGAGGAGAGGAGAAGAGGGGAGGAGAGAGAGGAGAGGAGAGAGGAGAAGAGGGGAGGAGAGAGAGGAGAGAGAGGAGAGGAGAGAGGAGAAGAGGGGAGGAGAGAGAGGAGAGAGAGGAGAGGAGAGAGAGGAGAGAGAGGAGAGGAGAGAGGAGAAGAGGGGAGGAGAGAGAGGAGAGAGAGGAGAGGAGAGAGAGGAGAGAGAGGAGAGGAGAGATAAGAAGAGAACTCGATCAGTTGCTCCAAACGCGTTTATTCTGTCATGTTGGTGTCACTGTGCGCTTCATACCCTGAGGATTTCTCTGGAGATGTATGCGATCCAGTCTTCTTTCAGAGTGTTTCCTTTCGTGTTTTTCACAAGGTCTGTTATCGACCCGGCTCCACAAAACTCCATCACCAGCTACACAAACAACAGAGACAGATTTACAGCACACACACACACACACACACACACACACACACACACACACACACACACACACACACACACACACACACACACACACACACACAGAACTGAAGATGATACAATCTCAGCAACCACTGTCAAATAAAGAAACCTTGTTTTGCACTCTCTTTTTATCGCGCTATTATCACCAGTGTTTTTCTTTGTCTTTGTGTTGACACCCGAGCGATTTCCACTGGCGATGCGGTGAGTGAACGGGCACATTCAGAAGATGATGGCGCTCCTGTACACAAGGGTACGCTTCTGACACTCGCTCGTCACGCAGAAGAAGAAGAGAGACAGTATTTACCAAGCCTGCAGCATTCCTGTCAGAAACTGAAGCCTCCGCGCCTCGATCGCCCCCCGGTGGCCGGTCCCAGTATAGCTCCTAAACTCCACCTCTCCATCGCCCCCCGGTGGCCGGTCCCAGTATAGCTCCTAAACTCCACCTCTCCATCGCCCCCCAGTGGCCGGTCCCAGTATAGCTCCTAAACCCCGCCTCTCCATCGCCCCCCGGTGGCCGGTCCCAGTATAGCTCCTAAACCCCGCCTCTCCATCGCCCCCCAGTGGCCGGTCCCAGTATAGCTCCTAAACGCCACCTCTCCATCGCCCCCCAGTGGCCGGTCCCAGTATAGCTCCTAAACCCCACCTCTCCATCGCCCCCCAGTGGCCGGTCCCAGTACAGCTCCTAAACGCCACCTCTCCATCGCCCCCCAGTGGCCGGTCCCAGTACAGCTCCTAAACGCCACCTCTCCATCGCCCCCCAGTGGCCGGTCCCAGTATAGCTCCTAAACCCCGCCTCTCCATCGCCCCCCGGTGGCCGGTCCCAGTATAGCTCCTAAACCCCACCTCTCCATCGCCCCCCGGTGGCCGGTCCCAGTATAGCTCCTAAACGCCACCTCTCCATCGCCCCCCGGTGGCCGGTCCCAGTATAGCTCCTAAACCCCACCTCTCCATGTATTAGAATGGACGCGAGACACACTAAACAATTCAATTACACTTCAAATAATGGTTTCCTAAAGATGGTTTCTGTCATTTTAGGCAGTTTTTATCACGATGATTTCATTTCAAGTGTTCGCTTTTTAAATAAGTTTAGTTTTAGTGAGTTATTTGATGCTATAAAAACGGGGGGTGTGACGTCATGATTGACAGCTGAGATTGACGGCTTCTCTGAGTGAAGTTGTCACTGAGACACTAACAGACTTTTTTCGGGATTTTTGGGAGGAGATTGGAGCTTTAGCTTAAATTTCTACGTTTCCATAACTGTTTATTTCACACCATCATAATGAATTGTTCTTCATCTGCGAGAGTGTGAGCATCACATTGGCGCCCTTTGTTTAGACACAAGGCGTTAAACGCATGTGGAAATCGCCCCGGTGTGAACCGCCCTTTAGAGTAATAAAGCAGAAACTGTGCAGTCGTGTGGGGCGAGTCTCGAGTCCGGATCTGGGCAGGAAGGGGGATCTCTGGGAATGGACCGGTTCTTCTGTCATCAGGGAAGGTAATGGGAATGAAGTCTCAAAGAGGAATTTAATGTTAACATGTGAAGCGTACAGTTATTTATGAGTGTGTAATTATCACTGAACTCATATATACAGTATATATATATATATATAACAGACTTCAGAGCTAGGAGCAGTCTGGGTGAAAAAACCTTTAAGACTAGTCTAGTTTATTAAACCGGCCACAGGATTGAGCCTTAGTTCAATCAGGACATGAAAGAAGCTTTTAGAAACATTTCTAGATAAATCATTTCTAGATAAATCATTTCTAGATAAAGCATTTCCAGATAAATCATTACTGATGTGCATCCCGAGACAGAACAATGACTGTTTAAGATCTGCTTCAAACAGCTCAAACATGCACTTTAGTCTGGGACTAGCTTAAGCCGGATGGGATTCCTGGAAAGGTATGGAGAGATAGTGTTTCTGTTGAGTATGAACGTGTGTGTGTGTGTGTGTGTGTGTGTGTGTGTGTGTGTGTGTGTGTGTGTGTGTGTGTGTGTGAGAGAGCCTTACTGACCCACAGCTGGTCGTCATGTCCTGGAGGACTCTTCTTAATGAACGCGCCATAATACGTAGCAATGTTTCTGTGATGAGAGTATTTCTTCAGCATGTTAATCTCCAGCTTAATCTCCTCTTCTTCATCCTGAACACACACACACACACACACACACACTCATGAATACAGTTGTGCCGTATTTGAGGTCAGGGTCTCTTCATATGGATTGAAAATGACATCCGATAAAACTTCACTAACATAGTAAGCTACGAAGGGTTTCATTTTTAAATCAATAATGAAAATAATATAGACAGATTTTCTCTTTAATAAATAACCATAACTGAGCACACAAACACTGAGATTGTGAGACGTTTCTGAAACAATCTTCTGAAGATGAAGAGCCGTCACGGCGGTTTGGGAGAGTAATTGAGGACAGAGTAAGAGTATGAATATGAGTATGAGTAAGAGTATGAGTAAGAGTATGAGTAAGAGTATGAATATGAGTAAGAGTATGAGTAAGAGTATGAATATGAGTAAGAGTATGAGTAAGAGTATGAATATGAGTAAGAGTAAGAGTATGAGTAAGAGTATGAATATGAGTAAGAGTAAGAGTATGAGTAAGAGTATGAATATGAGTAAGAGTAAGAGTATGAGTATGAGTATGAATATGAGTAAGAGTATGAGTATGAGTAAGAGTATGAATATGAGTAAGAGTATGAGTAAGAGTATGAGTAAGAGTATGAGTAAGAGTATGAGTAAGAGTATGAATATGAGTAAGAGTGAGTATGAGTATGAATATGAGTAAGAGTATGAGTAAGAGTATGAATATGAGTAAGAGTATGAGTAAGAGTATGAGTAAGAGTATGAGTAAGAGTATGAGTAAGAGTATGAATATGAGTATGAGTATGAGTATGAATATGAGTAAGAGTAAGAGTATGAGTAAGAGTATGAGTAAGAGTATGAATATGAGTATGAGTATGAGTAAGAGTATGAATATGAGTAAGAGTATGAGTAAGAGTATGAGTAAGAGTATGAGTAAGAGTATGAATATGAGTATGAGTATGAGTAAGAGTAAGAGTATGAGTAAGAGTATGAGTAAGAGTATGAGTAAGAGTATGAGTAAGAGTATGAGTAAGAGTATGAGTAAGAGTATGAATATGAGTAAGAGTATGAGTAAGAGTATGAGTAAGAGTATGAGTATGAGTATGAATATGAGTAAGAGTAAGAGTATGAGTAAGAGTATGAATATGAGTAAGAGTATGAGTAAGAGTATGAATATGAGTAAGAGTAAGAGTATGAGTAAGAGTATGAATATGAGTAAGAGTATGAGTATGAGTAAGAGTATGAATATGAGTAAGAGTAAGAGTATGAGTATGAGTATGAATATGAGTAAGAGTATGAGTATGAGTAAGAGTATGAATATGAGTAAGAGTATGAGTAAGAGTATGAGTAAGAGTATGAGTAAGAGTATGAGTAAGAGTATGAATATGAGTAAGAGTGAGTATGAGTATGAATATGAGTAAGAGTATGAGTAAGAGTATGAATATGAGTAAGAGTATGAGTAAGAGTATGAGTAAGAGTATGAGTAAGAGTATGAGTAAGAGTATGAATATGAGTATGAGTATGAGTATGAATATGAGTAAGAGTAAGAGTATGAGTAAGAGTATGAGTAAGAGTATGAATATGAGTATGAGTATGAGTAAGAGTATGAATATGAGTAAGAGTATGAGTAAGAGTATGAGTAAGAGTATGAGTAAGAGTATGAATATGAGTATGAGTATGAGTAAGAGTAAGAGTATGAGTAAGAGTATGAGTAAGAGTATGAGTAAGAGTATGAGTAAGAGTATGAGTAAGAGTATGAGTAAGAGTATGAATATGAGTAAGAGTATGAGTAAGAGTATGAGTAAGAGTATGAGTATGAGTATGAATATGAGTAAGAGTAAGAGTATGAGTAAGAGTATGAATATGAGTAAGAGTATGAGTAAGAGTATGAGTAAGAGTATGAATATGAGTAAGAGTATGAGTAAGAGTATGAGTAAGAGTATGAATATGAGTAAGAGTATGAGTAAGAGTATGAGTAAGAGTATGAGTAAGAGTATGAGTAAGAGTATGAATATGAGTAAGAGTATGAGTAAGAGTATGAGTAAGAGTATGAGTAAGAGTATGAGTAAGAGTATGAATATGAGTAAGAGGCTACACACAGGCTACACAGTCACTGTATGATAAATAAGTGATATATGATAATATATTTGAACACTATTAATGGTCATTTGGTAACTGTGGGCCCTTTTCCCTTATTGTACTACTATTACACACACTGTCCAAGTTTTCCTCAGATGCGCTCTTGTGCAAGCAATGACAAATGGTTTGAATCCTCCAAACGACACACGTCCACAAACAAACGTTCACATCTGCACATTTACAAAACCTTTTCTTCACAAAATGAAACAAATGAAATAGCCTAATGTGATGTCTAGCATTTATACACAAATCAGGACAGACGCCTGTGTGAAGTGTAGAAAATACATACGAGTAAAACGGGATTGTATTTCATTCCTACCTAAAGACTGCATAGACTTATAAAAATATAAGAACAAAGTATGTTTAAAAAGAGCTCTGGTTAGCCCAGCACACCATTCATTTACACTGTTTAACCATTAACACACACACACACACACACACACACACACACACACACACACACACACACACACACACACACACACACACACATTTGGAGAGATCAACCTTTCAAGGAGAGGTGTGTGAAAGCTCTCCAAGTAGTCTGAAATTCAGGGTTTTCACTTCTTATCAATCAGATCGAAAGTAACTAGTAACTAACTACTTGAGTAGTTTATTCATCGAATACTTTCTTACTCTTACTCAAGTAACTATTACGATTGTTACTTTTACTTGAGTACAGATTTTGGCTCCTCTACCCACCTCTGCTGTATCGTCCTCTTGCCACGAACACACATATGGAGGGTTGGTTAGGGTTAGGGATGGTTATGGCTAGGGTTGGTTCGGGTTAGGTTAGGGTTAGGGAGGGTTAGGGTTAGGGCTGGTTAGGGTTAGGGATGGTTATGGTTATGGTTAGGGATGGTTAGGGTTAGGGATGGTTATGGCTAGGGTTGGTTCGGGTTAGGTTAGGGTTAGGGAGGGTTAGGGTTAGGGCTGGTTAGGGTTAGGGATGGTTATGGTTATGGTTAGGGATGGTTAGGGTTAGGGATGGTTATGGCTAGGGTTGGTTAGGGATGGTTAGGGTTAGGGTTAGGGATGGTTAGGGTTAGGGTTAGGGATGGTTAGGGTTAGGGATGGTTAGGGTTAGGGATGGTTATGGCTAGGGTTGGTTAGGGATGGTTAGGGTTAGGTATGGTTATGGCTAGGATTGGTTAGGGTTAGGGATGGTTAGGGTTAGGGTTGGTTAGGGTCAAGTAAGGGTGACAAAACCGGTCGACTTCTTAGGAAGCAAAATAATCTGAGCTATAAAATAATGTTTTAAATACATGACAAACCTTTCTAAACCACGACTACACATCAAGAATGTTTTCACTTACACTAGACAAAATCCAGCCAATCAGCTGACTCAATAAGCATCATTACACATCCTGCACATAACCTGAGGAACACTTCTGGACTAAACACAGCGTCTGTCAGTGTTTGAAACTGGTCACTCACTTCAGTCACGTCCATGACTTTGATGGCGGCCAGCTGTCCGGTTTTGACATGTCGACCCTGAAGGGAAACAGAGGAAATGAGTTAGAAACATGTGTATGCTCTTTAATATCGCTGTAGGGGTGCACTGAACTTCCAGCCGCTCAAAGAGAAAGCAGGCTGAAACTGGACAGAAGATCAACATTTCCATGGATGAACAGCAGGGGTCATGATTCTGGTTTCATTGACCTTAAGGTAAATGGACGTGTCCCACTTCCTGTTAAACGCACACTAGCGGTCTTCCCTAAGCACTTCCTCTCAGGGGAAACACCGCTCCTCCTTCAAGCAGACAAGAGAAGTTTACAGGCAGCTTTAGCCCCCAAAACGCAACGTGATTGTGACGTCCTCGATCTCAGATGCACAAGAGAAGCGTTATTAAATGTGACTGGAGTCAGTAACTGCCCCTCCTCCAGGTCAGACCCCAGGTCAGCTAGAGTTCTCAATATACACAAACACAGGTTTGACATGGCGGCAGCTGAATCCTGAAGTCAGAGACTACATCAAGGGTCTCAGTCCTGGAGGACCATGTCCTAGCTAGACACGGATGAGCAGGTGCAGGTGTGTGTAATCGGGTAAACTCTGCAGGACAGTGGCCGTCCAGGACTGAGTTTAGAGACCCCTGGACTACATGTTCCCCCACATCCACATCTTCATTCTCTGACTCTGACATTCACATTGACTGGTGTTCATCATATCATTCATCAGTGCATTTGCAGATCGACCCTAAAACTTAAAACACCAGAACCCCCTCCATTCATCACATCACCCCTGTTCTGCAGCAACTTCACTGGCTCCCGGTCAAATTCCGCATAGATTTCAAAATCCTACTGTTTACGTTCAAGGCCATCCACAACCTTTCCCCTCCTTATCTGTCCCAACTCCTCCATATCGCCACCCCTTCCCGCTCCCTCAGATCTGCTTCATCTGTCCACTTCTCTGTCCCTCCTGCCCGCCTCGTCACTCTGCCCCTCAACTCTGGAACTCACTCCCACCGGACCTCAGGAACCTGGACTCTCTCACACTCTTCAAATCCAGACTAAAAACTTACCTATTCAGAATTGCATATCCCACTTAACTATTTACATTGTCTTTCTTATGTTTTTTTTTTTATCTCTTACTGTTTTTATTTGTATGTGTTGTACGGTGTCCTCGAGTGCCCAGAGAGGCGCCTTTAAATAAAATGTATTATTATTATAAAACTTCAAACTACAGATTTACACAAACGGCCATGCGTTAGATCTTTAGTTCTGGACAGTTTATCATAGTTTTATTATTTTTGATTTATTGTTATACAAGACTACTTAGAGACAGGTCGAGACGGGAGACATTGTCTCTCTCTGTGTGTGTGTGTGTGTGTGTGTGTGTGTGTGTGTGTGTGTGTGTGTGTGTGTGTGTGTACATCATGATGACGATAGATTCGCCAGAGAAAACTGATTCTGTGAAACACCAGCATTGCGTCCGTTAAACTGAGGACGTGACGTTTCTTCTGAAGACGTGATGATTAAAGCTCTAGGGTTTAAATGAACACACACACACACACACACACACACACACACACTCAATCCTTCACACTGTTAGGAACATTTAAACACGGCGTCCGCCCTGACGAGGGCTTTGATATCTGCCGATGTGAGCGGTCACATGACTGAGGAGGTTGAGGGTCAGAGGTCAGACACAAACCGCTGTTGACTTACTTTCTACATCAATTATCCACTCAGTTTCTGTAGTGTTAGAACAGTTATTTTATATGATTATATTAACTTTACCATTTTAAAATGGAATTTTTAAACAAACACACTGATAAGACTGATAAGAGTTTTAATATATTATATTTGTACTGCTCGTTTCATGCGTGAGCATTGTGTGAAGTTGTATTTTAAAAAACATTAAGAGCACCCTCCGGACCAGAGTTTTGTGTTTTATTAGTCCGGTCACTGATCTCATGAGTCAACGCCATTATGATCATCATGCCAGTGATTCCATATCCCGATGTGCTGCACATGTTATCATCAAGCAGTCAGATCTCCATTTCATCAGCTTCAAGAACAAACACAACTTCTCAACACACAGACGACATGAGCATTTACAAACTGTCAAATAGTGTACTTGAGTTACAATAACACACACACACACACAGATGCTTTTATTGATGACGGTCCATCACTGCATGGATGTGAACGTTGGCCGATTCTATATATAACTACAGACCGGTTTGTGTGTGCAAACAGCGATGACGTGTTTTGTGGGCGGAGCCTCCCGGTGGCAGAAAATGGCCGTTCTGCCACGTGATTAATGAATGAGAGGGTCAGGGTTCCCACACCTTGGTTAACTTCAGATTCAAGGACTTTCCAGGACTTAATGTGGGACACACTCAAGCGAGAGCGAGGTCACATCGGGTTTCCTTGTAAGACATTGCTACAGTTTTCATGTGTCAAACACAACTATGCAAAAAAGCTTTTATTTTAGATTATAGATCTGAAATTCACTTTTGCATGGATTTGCCTTTGACCAGAAGTTTAAAGAGATATGAATGTAAGTTTGTCATGCCTCATGGGTTTACATTATCTTAACAATTCAACATTACATGAAATAAAATATTTGGGCAGCAGACGATCGCAAGTGTTGTGTGTATTGCACACGATATCCAGTCATTGACTGAGTATGTGTGTTTGTTCAGTGTAAGCGCTGAAACGCTTCCGTGCGATACACTTAACGTAACGTGTAAATGTGTGTAACTAGCGTAAATCAAGCACGCTAGTATGATCATATAACACATTAAATAACACATTAGTGGACCGGAGGGAAGAATATGGGATTTTTCCCAGAAAACTTCTAGTTCATTGAGAGATGTTCATTTTAAAAAACTTTCCAGGGCCGTGACATTTTTCTTCAGATTCACAAACTTTCAAGGATTTCAAGGACCCGTGGGAACCCCGAGTTAATTTAGAGTTTATATCTCACAGTTCTTAGAAGGATGAACAGAATTGTGAGATATTCTTGTTATTCTGTCTTTTTTCCTCAGAACTGTGATATAAAGTGTGTTCTGGGAGATGCAAGCGCTGTGATGGTCTGGGTCCCTGCCTCTGCTGAACTACAGAGCATATAAAACACCAAACACACAAATATGCTTTTAAACACCGGCTGGTAAATCAGGTATATTCATATACTAACAATAAAACCTGTTAGCACTCCCGCTTGGAGAGCGTTCCTGGATTATCAGAAAGTCAGCGCGCACCATTCAGTGCCAGTGTGAGACTAATCTGTGTTTCTGCTCACTCTATTGGGACCTAATGCAGATTGCAGATATTATATATACAACCCCAAATCAGAAAAAGTTGGGACAGTATGGAAAACGCAAATAAAAAAATAAGTGATTTCTAAATTTACTTTGACTTGTATTTCATTGCAGACAATATGAACACAAAATATTTCATGTTTTGTCTGGTCAACTTCATGTCATTTGTAAATATGCATCCTTTCCTGTCATTCAGACCTGCAACACATTTCAAAAAAGGTTGGGACAGTAAAGCATTTACCACTTTGTAATGTTGCCATTCCTTTTCACAACACTTAAAAGACGTTTAGGGACTGAAGACATCAATTGATGAAGTGTTTCAGGTGTAATTTTGTCCCATTCTTCCTGCAAACAAGGGTTAGGGTGGGCAACAGTTCGGGGTCTTCGTTGTCCACATTCTCTATTGGAGACAGGTCGGGACTGAGGCAGGCCAGTCAAGTACCCGAACCCTCTTCCTCCACAGCCAGGACTGCAGAATGTGTGCAGAATGTGGTTTTGCATTGTCTTGTTGAAATATGCATGGACGTCCCTGGAAAAAGTGTCTTCTTGAAGGCAGCATATTATGCTCCAAAATCTCTATGTACTTTTCAGCATTAATGGAGCCTTCACAGAAGTGCAAGTTACCTTTGCCAAGGGCACTGACACAACCCCATACCATGACAGACCCTGGCTTCTGGACTTGTTGCTGGTAACAGTCTGGATGATCCTTTTCTTCTTTGGTCCGGAGCACACGGCGTCCATTCCTCGCAAAAAACACCTGAAATACTGCTTCATCTGACCACAGTACACGTTTCCACTGTGTGATGGTCCATCCCAGATGCCTCGAGCCCAGAGAAGTCGACGGCGCTTCTGGACACTGTTAACATAGGGCTTCCTTTTGGCACAGTACAGTTTTAACTGGCATTTGTGGATGTAACTACGTATTGTGGTACTTGACAAAGGTTTGCCAAAGTAGTCCTGAGCCCATGTGGTGATACGGCTTCTAGATGATGACGATTCTTGATGCAGTGCCGCCTGAGGGATCGGAGATCACGGTTGTTCAGCTTAGGCTTGCGCCCTTGTCCTTTACGCACTGAAATTCCTCCAGATTCCTTGAATCTTTTAATTATGTTATGCACTGTTGAATGTGAAATATCCAAATCTCTTCCTATCTTTCTTTGAGGAACATTGGTTTTAAACATTTCAATAATTTTCTCACGTATTTGTTGGCAAACTGGTGATCCTCTGCCCATCTTTGCTCCTAAAGGATTAGACCTTTCTTGGATGCTGCTTTTGTACCGAATCATAATTACAATCACCTGTTTCAAATCACATCATTATTTAACCATTTTACCTCATTACTTGCCCTAAATTGCTCCTGTCCCAACTTTTTTTGAAATGTGTTGCAGGTCTGAATGACAGGAAAGGATGCATATTTACAAATGACATGAAGTTGACCAGACAAAACATGAAATATTTTGTGTTCATATTGTCTGAAATGAAATAAAAGTCAAAGTAAATTTAGTTTTTTTAGTAAACTTTTTTTTTTTGCGTTTTCCATACTGTCCCAACTTTTTATGATTTGGGGTTGTAATAAACTGACGCATAAATGTGTTAAGACAGAACGCAGAGGTTTACCGTCACCATAAGGTGGGAATTATTACCGCACAATATTAACTAATGGGTCGACAGAGAACCGTCTTTCTGCGAGTCAGAGAAATTATGCTTCTAATCTATCTAAAGGAATATGATTGTCTGGCTATCACCAGCTCAGTTTAAGACTGAACACTGGTCTGGGGAGTCTGCGCTGTATTTTCTCCTGCACAAGAGGCGTGATCAACGGGCATCGACCCATCGCTTCTTCATCGTGTTAAACCCGCCAATAGCGCGCCAGGTGGATAAGCCAGTCTGTGATTGGTTCCGGCTAAAGTGTAACAGAAGCAGTAGAAATGAACGTACAGGTGTCCAGATGGAGTTGCAGGGCGAAATCAAATCACCGGCAGATCAGGCTGGGTTTACCCCATCTAGGAATATGAGGTACACGTGTGAATACATATTTCTCCAAATGTGCACATTTCTGGAAAAGCTTGTAGTGTACCGAAGCACTGTGATACAAATAAAGGGGCGCAAATGTGACTGAATATTGGGGGGGATTGTCTGACTGAATAGTGGGGGGGACAGGGGGATTGTCCCAGTAATAAGGGCACTGTGAGTCGCTTTGGATAAAAGCGTCTGCCAAATGCATAGATGTAAATGTAATATGTACAGGTTTGTGTCTCATTATTCCACTCAGAATATCAATAACTACCGATTGATTTCGCTTTCCTGTCAGAAATTAAGAATTATTAGTGGCGTTGTAAATAGTGGTCAAAATATGAAGCCATGTATTCTAATACTTCAAGCTCATGGTTAAATCTGAATATTGACTGTAAAGGGGTTTCTGTAACCGCTGTCTATATAGGCTATAGCCATCTCCCCTCGGCTCTCACACAGATCACACCCCGGATATGAACACGCACACGCAAGACGTTGCAAAATGTTATATGCTATGTTTAAGTTAAGTTTCATGCTGTACCTGCTGAACTGCATATGAGAATATTATGGACTATCCATCAGATTCATGCTTTACTAGTCACTCATCACCGCAGATTTCATCAGTCCAGTCTGTGTTTCGCTTCACCTCTATAACACTGAAGGCTGTATTTTTTGCATTCTGATTCTGACATACAAAGGCCCAACAAAACATGTTCCTCTTATTCTGTGGATTGTGGCGTTTTCCTCCACTTGTTACGCTACTGATCTGCTGCCACTGTGACGTCTGCTCCACATGGGTCTACATCAGTTGTGCAGACTTGGATTTGTAAGTTGCGAGGTGGGGCCTCCATGGATCAGACTTGTTTGTTCAGCTCATCCCACAGATGCTCGATTGGATTGAGATCTGGGGAATTTGGAGGCCAAGTCAACGCCTCAAACTCGTTGTTTTGCTCCTCAAACCATTCCTGAAGCATTTGTGCTTTGTGGCGGCGCATTATCTGCTGAAAGAGCCATGCCCACTGTTAGTGCTTTGGGCAGTGGACAGGGGTCAGCATGGGCACCCTGACTGGTCAGCGGCTGTGCCGCCCCATACGCAACAAACTGAGATGCTCTGTGTATTCTGACACCTTTCTATCAGAACCAGCATTAACTTCTTGAGCAGTTTGAGCTCCAGTAGCTCGTCTGTTTGATCGGACCACACGGGCCAGCCTTCGCTCCCCACGGGCATCAATGAGCCTTGGCCGCCCATGACCCTGTGGCCGGTTCTCCACTGGTCCTTCATGACCCTGTGGCTGGTTCTCCACTGGTCCTTCATGACCCTGTGGTCGGTTCTCCACTGGTCCTTCATGACCCTGTGGCCGGTTCTCCACTGGTCCTTCATGACCCTGTGGCCGGTTCTCCACTGGTCCTTCATGACCCTGTGGCCGGTTCTCCACTGGTCCTTCATGACCCTGTGGCCGGTTCTCCACTGGTCCTCCATGACCCTGTGGCCGGTTCTCCACTGGTCCTCCATGACCCTGTGGCCGGTTCTCCACTGGTCCTTCATGACCCTGTGGCCGGTTCTCCACTGGTCCTCCATGACCCTGTGGCTGGTTCTCCACTGGTCCTCCATGACCCTTTGGCCGGTTCTCCACTGGTCCTTCATGACCCTGTGGCCGGTTCTCCACTGGTCCTTCATGACCCTGTGGCCGGTTCTCCACTGGTCCTTCATGACCCTGTGGCCGGTTCTCCACTGGTCCTTCATGACCCTGTGGCCGGTTCTCCACTGGTCCTCCATGACCCTGTGGCCGGTTCTCCACTGGTCCTTCATGACCCTGTGGTCGGTTCTCCACTGGTCCTTCATGACCCTGTGGCCGGTTCTCCACTGGTCCTTCATGACCCTGTGGCCGGTTCTCCACTGGTCCTCCATGACCCTGTGGCTGGTTCTCCACTGGTCCTCCATGACCCTGTGGCTGGTTCTCCACTGGTCCTCCATGACCCTGTGGCCGGTTCTCCACTGGTCCTTCATGACCCTTTGGCCGGTTCTCCACTGGTCCTTCATAACCCTGTGGCCGGTTCTCCACTGGTCCACTGGTCATTCATGACCCTGTGGCCGGTTCTCCACTGGTCCTCCATGACCCTGTGGCCGGTTCTCCACTGGTCCTTCATGACCCTGTGGCCGGTTCTCCACTGGTCCTTCATGACCCTGTGGCCGGTTCTCCACTGGTCCTTCATGACCGTGTGGCCGGTTCTCCACTGGTCCTTCATGACCCTGTGGCCGGTTCTCCACTGGTCCTTCATGACCCTGTGGTCGGTTCTCCACTGGTCCTTCATGACCCTGTGGCCGGTTCTCCACTGGTCCTTCATGACCCTGTGGCCGGTTCTCCACTGGTCCTTCATGACCCTGTGGCCGGTTCTCCACTGGTCCTCCATGACCCTGTGGCCGGTTCTCCACTGGTCCTCCATGACCCTGTGGCTGGTTCTCCACTGGTCCTCCATGACCCTGTGGCCGGTTCTCCACTGGTCCTTCATGACCCTTTGGCCGGTTCTCCACTGGTCCTTCATGACCCTGTGGCCGGTTCTCCACTGGTCCACTGGTCCTTCATGACCCTGTGGCCGGTTCTCCACTGGTCCTCCATGACCCTGTGGCCGGTTCTCCACTGGTCCTTCATGACCCTGTGGCCGGTTCTCCACTGGTCCTTCATGACCCTGTGGCCGGTTCTCCACTGGTCCTTCATGACCGTGTGGCCGGTTCTCCACTGGTCCTTCATGACCCTGTGGCCGGTTCTCCACTGGTCCTTCATGACCCTGTGGCCGGTTCTCCACTGGTCCTTCATGACCCTGTGGCCGGTTCTCCACTGGTCCTCCATGACCCTGTGGCCAGTTCTCCACTGGTCCTTCCTTGGAGCTTTTTTGATAGAGACTGACCACTGCAGACCGGGAACACCCCACAAGAGCTGCAGTTTTGGAGATGTTCTGACCCAGTCGTCTAGCCGTCACAATCTGGCCCTTGTCAAACTCGCTCAAATCCTTACGCTTGCCCATTTTTCCTGCTTCTAACACATCAACTCTGAGGACAAAATGTTCACTTGCTGCCTAATATATCCCACCCACTAACAGGAGCCGTGATGGAGAGATCAGTGGTATTCACTTCACCGGTCATAATGTTATGCCTGATCGGTGTATGTACATGTATTAATGTTTACACAATTTCTATTATTGATTGCAATCAGGATGCTGAGAGAGTTTCAACCAGTATAGCAAAAAGTGGTTTGTGAAAAACAGCCTTTAAATGTAAAGCGTGACTTTGATCGTCTGGCTGATCTGTGATGTGTTTGTGTGGCTAGCAGAAGTTGTGAATGGCCAGTAATTCACACTGAAAGATGAAGCTTTATTCCAAACCCTGAAGAAAACCACGAGAAAGCGGTTTATTGTGTGAACAAACTCTCAACCCTCGTGGTCAATAAACGCACGAGATCCCTTTAGGAACCTGTGAGGATGACGAGCCACGGCCCTCGGCATGATGTCCGAAGCGCTGGGTGTTTTTCCTCATGGAACATTAGCAGTGAATAACAGAGCAAGAGAGAGAATCACAGACGCTTCCTCACACACTCATCAGAGCGTCTGTCAGAGATGTGCTTGAGTGCATGTGTGTGTGTGTGCAGTCTGCCTGGTTACAAACTCCCCTCAGCCAATCAGAGACTCACGCTGAGGTCACATGCTCAGAGCTCTCTGGGGCTTGTGAAGCATATGATAATAAATGAACAAGCTTATATGTGTGTTTATTGTGATGGAAACGCCAGTCTGGCCTCAAACACACAGATCGCACTATACATTATGACCAAAAACC